>NW_016690245.1:1662489-1683698 GCF_001604755.1 Lepidothrix coronata
ATGTGAGTCCAAAGAGGAGTCTTTGTGCAGCAGAGGTAAGGAGACATCTATGTGATTTATGTAAATTTTTCTGTACTTGGACACATGCAGGCTGTCCCAGTCCTGGTTTTCAGGTGAAGGTTACTAAATACTGGGGACACGGCTCCCCTGAGAGACAGCTGTGTTACAGAGCTTTCCACATGTGTCTGGAGATGGTCTCACTGGGAATGTCTTACATTAATAATTTAATTGTACAGACTCAGCCAAAGTGCGACCACGAAGTGCTGAGGAACAGCTGGATGTGAGGAAGTTGCTGGTGGGTGCAGCCTGTGCCCCCTCACCTCACCCAGAGGATAGAAATGAAACCTGCAGCAAATGTGGTGCCATTTCCCCTTTGGAAAGACTTCAGAGCTTGTCCTAACTTGGATTTGAGAAAGTCCTGTGTCTAATAGTGGGGAACACCAGAGACTTTGGAGGGTGTCTCTTACTCTCTGTGAAGGGGCTGCTCTAACTCTCCCCTTCCACCCCCAAGACTTCCAGATTTTTAAATCCTTTTCTTTTTTTAGACTAACTTGTAATAACAGAAAATCACCTCTGCTGGGTTGTGCAAAAAAATAGAAAATAAACATTCCCTAGCTCACTCTATCCTTTAAGGAGCAGAGCCTTCTCTCTAGCCCTCATTTCAGACCCGGTGGCTTATGGTAGTTTCTTGGTCTGTGAAAGGTGTCTCCCCCAGGGACCCAGAAAGCCTCTTGCTTTCTTCCATCAGGGTTATACACGTGTATAACCCTGCTCCTCTCCAATCCCACCATGCCAACCTGCCCTGTCCTTCCATCACTGCCCACATCTCCTCAGGCCCCTGCAGGGTTCCCACACCACAGGCAAGGCAAATATGCAGGAATCTATTCTTCCCGCTAACAGCCTTTTAAGAACATATAACTTACAGCAACAAATCTAACCAATATGGTCTCTGGTGCAGCAAGCCACATGGAGCTTGGCTTGAGATCAGCCTGGGCTGAAGTGCCACCAGAGTTGTCTCACAATTCTTTCCACAGTGACAGAGCATAGGCAGAGCCCAGTGCTCAATGGCATAACTCATTGGAGAAACTGACCCATAAAACTATTTCTGATAATAGAGACTTGTTTTTTATTTCATGTCAGGTTAAATAAATCACAAAGCATGGCAGTAAGGATTTCGCACTTGTGGTGCTAAACCATATTACTTAGCATTTACACAGTGCTTTTCTCATTCAAGAAAGTGCTTTTTCTAACTTCATTTACTCTCCCTACCCTCTATATGTCACGAGGGAAGTCAGGAGCATTTAATATTCTTGATGATTGACAAGGCTGGACTCACACAGCTTTGTTATTTTTCCTCTTTTCCCACCCTCAGCATCCTAGCTGAGACAATTTTTGGTGGCTGCAGCCCATACTTGTGACCTGGAAATCTTATGCAGTGCAAGGAGCATGATCCTGTCCCTTTGATGAGAGCTGGGTAGGTCCTGGCCAGGCAGCCAGGGAGCAGAGCTGAGGCTTGTGGCAAGCAAGGAACAGATCTCGGCAGAGGAGATGGATTGAGAGAGCAGTTCTAGAGGCTAAAAGCTGGGATAGAGGGGAGGATGGGGGTGAAGGAATGCTTGGGCTGAAAAGGCCATTTGAATTGGCTGTTTGCCTTAGGTGGCAGAGAATTTAGGACAAATCCTGGTGGAAGGATTCAGGTACAGAAAGGTTTAGAGATTGTTTGAATTATCTTACTTGATGGAGGTATGTAAGGCAGGACATGGTAATGAGGTTGGGTAGGAGGACATTAGGTCTGGCACAGGGCTGGGGCATGGGGATACAGATATCCCTAGAGGTGAGCAATTTGAGGTATGAGGGGTAATGCTGGGAAAGGCCTTCAACCTGAGGGAGCTGAGGGCTGATTTCCATATCAGGAGAAGTATGGGGCAGGTGGTGTTCCCTGGGAGTGGCTGCCCTTCACCACACACTGCCCAGTCCCTACATACCACCACTGCTCCCATTCCCAGCAGGGCACTTCCCACCAGCAGACACACTCCTTCACTAAGGGACAGGGCAAACAAGGTGCCAGGAGAGAACACAAAGCCCACCCCACAGCTCTGTGCCCCTCCTGTCACTGCTCCTGTGGGGTGGATGCCACAGGTCCATCAGTTGCCCAAATCCCAGGAAAAGTCCCAAGGACCTGCTGGGGGATATTTGGCATAAGGTGCCCATGGATGGGCTGTGGCTCATGCTACTGCATTTCACCTGGGCGAGGGGCTGCTCAGCACAAAAGGGAACAAATAAGGACAGCTACTCTAGCCCTTTAATCATCTGGCATCCTACTTTTAATGTATGTGCCAGTGCTCCTCTCTCCTTTAACCTGACATAACTCCTTGTTCCAATGGATTTCTCTGGTAGAGACCAGATGCATTCATTCATTGTTTACAACAGCTAAATTTAGGCTTATGTAGATGGCACTTGCTTTTGGAAAAGATAGTACCTACATATTAGTGTTGATTAATACACTGATTAATTAATAAGATACTGATTAGAGCCCAATACCTCTGTAAACTAACATTTACAAAACCATGCAGTCATTGTAGGGGTGAGATGTGCTGTTTTAAAAAATAACGTAGTAATATCTTCATTCAGCTAGATATTTTTATCATAAATCAAATGGACATTATTTTTATTGGAACTTTCTCTACACTTATTTTCAAACAGTTAAAGTTTCTTTTTTAGAAACACTCAATTTAACTCCCTATAAACTTCCTTTGCTTTAATAGTAAATAAAATATACCATGAATTAACTTACAGTTTTAAAAATTACTTGATTATAAATCCTTCCTGAAACATCCCTGCTGTATAAATCAAGCTGCAATTAAAAGATAGAACAAATATTTTTAAATTTTCTCCTTAAAATACATTGATTCTTTTCTGCATCTCTGCTCAAAAAGTCTCATTGAAAATTACATTTTATATGGAAAGAGGAACAGAGACCTATCCAAAAAGTTGACCCCAAATTACATTTTATAAAAACAAAGCCATTTATTCACTCTAATATTCTGCACACATTATATGCTGATACTTTCAGTATCTCTAGGCTGAAACTGCTTGTAACATTTTGCTGTAAACCTGAATCTAATACAAGTGAGAGGCTGTTTTAATTTTTTTGAGGAGCGGTTCCCCTAGATGCAAAGACATTGAAGAGAGCCTGGAAGAAACAATCTGTGTGATGCTGCTCTTTATTGTCACAGGTACAGAGTTCTGGTGTGGCAATGCTGCACATTTCAGGTCATTGAACATTTACCGATGGGGAAGGACTTTTCAGTCTCTGAAATGGTTACAAATGGCTTTTGTCAGAACACACTCAATATAAGCTGTCTGATCTCAATGGAGTCCTGCTATTTTATTTTGGATAATAATGGCAAAGTCTTACCAACTGTCGATGGAGATACTATGGGGTTAATTTATATTCATGTTGGAAATGCAAAGCAGAGCTCTCTCCCAACTCTGACAGAACTGCAGCTCTCTTCAATAGTTGATTGTCAGGTTGTCCCGATCTGTAGCTTAGTGCTGACAACAGTTCACAGTTTATTTGCAGCTTTGAAGCCTGGTCCTATAGTGTTTCTCTTCTGACAAGAGATGAATAAAGGTGTCACTGTGGGAGACTTTTAGCCGGCTGCTATAAAAAGGACCCTCCTTGCCTTCCCTTGAAAGATCCTCTAGCTCACTTTTGGAGCCTGCGGCTTTCCCCTCGGCTGAGTTTAGCTCCATCAGCTCCAATTCATGCTTGGCAGCTGTTTCTAAAACTCTCTGTTTGTTATAATACCTGACAAAGTTGTTAATGATTGGATGGATGGGAAGGGCGATCGCTATCACCCCACAAAGAAAACTGATGGCAGCATTCAGTTTTCCTAGCGTTGTTTTAGGGTATATGTCTCCATATCCAACTGTGGTCATGGTAATGATTGCCCACCAAAATGACTGAGGGATGCTTTTAAATAAAGTTTCAGGGTGACTTTGCTCCATGGTATAACCTAGGGCAGAAAAGACAAAGATTCCAACAGCTAAGTACATGAGGAGCAGCCCGAGCTCCTTAAAGCTGCGTTTCAGGGCGTAGGTTAGGGTCTGGAGCCCTGAGGAGTGCCGTGCAAGCTTGAAAATCCTTGCGATCCTCATGATGCGCAGTGCCTGGACAGCCTGCTGAACATTGCTCAGCTCCATCAGCTTGGCTCCTAGGTGGGTCAAGGTCAGGCTGACATAGAAAGGAAGTATTGCTAGCACATCAACAATGTTCATAAAAGAGAGGGCAAAGTGGAGTTTGTTGGGAGAGGAGATCAGCCTCAGCACATACTCCATGGTGAACCAGCCTATACAGGCTGTCTCTATGCTGTCCAGGGTTGGGTGTTCCATACGGTTCCCCTCTGCATCTACGACCTGCAAATCTGGGATGGTCCCGACACACATCACAACAGAAGAGATCAAAATAAAGAGAAAGGACAGAATAGCAACCACTCTAGCTGGGTAGGATGATTCTGGCTTCTCCAGAAATTTCCAGATGCATTTTTGGCACCTTTTCCAGCGACTTTCTGAGGCATCTACTCCCAAGTCATCCAGAATGAGTTGCACCCTTCGGGCTATTTCTTCCAGTTCCTCCTTTTTTTCACTTAGATGAGTTTTGCAGCAGTCATCCAAAAATTTCAGATCCACTTTCCAAAATTCCATTTCATTCTTGAAACATATGGGGCATATTCCTTTCTTCATATGAATTTCCCCAAAGTAATATACGTCAATAATGCATTTGAAAGCATCTGGGTCTCTGTCAAAGTAAAACTCTCTCTTACCAGGATCATAGTCATCACAGAGGGAGAATATGCTATCGTATCCCCCTGATAAACAATTGATCAGCTCTGCCAGCCGTGTTTCTGGGTATTGATTCAGGTTATCTCCGTAGAACACCTGCCTTACTCCACCGACATTGACTACAATCTCCATTTCTTCACTTTTTTCTGAAACATCAGTCTCCACATCTGGAAACATAGAGTCACCTGCCATTTTAGTTGTATTTGATTTTGTTGGATTTTTAGCCCGTTGTTTGGTTTCACAGCTTTGTGGTTTTAATCTCTCATGAAAGCAAATCAGCACTGAGCCAGCTCTACTACAAATGTCACCAAACTGACCCGGAGTCGTGGTGGGAAAGGTTACAGATAGAAACCTGCAGTCGGAAAAGCCGTGTGAGGTATGCAACAAGCTGCAGAGAAAAGACAAATCATCAGGCTGCTGTGCCTGCAAGCAGGATGTTAGAAAGCTCCAGCAGACTGGAAAGAGAAGAAACCATTTAGTAAAACTCACCACTCTGTTCAGTGCTCGAGAGTCTTTTCAGGTCCCATTCTCTCTCTAAAAGTGATATCTATTCACAGCTTGGAAGTCACGGCAGAAAAATAAATCCTGAGCTCTGATTAATGCAACGTGCAGTGAGTGACAGTTCTCAGAGCGACAGTCGGTGTGGTGAGCCCACAGAAACTGCCACGGCTTCTCCCTTCGATTCCACAGATTTCCCTAGAAAGCTGCGTTTGAATTTTGTTTCTCTTTCCGTTTTCTGTTTACTTTAAGGTCTTCCAGAGTTCATCTGCTGACTCTTGCACATAGTCGGTCGGTGCAAGCATGCAGAGGAGAAACTTGTGCTTGTTTTCCCTTTGCTGTTTCTCAGCACAATAGGGAGCCCAGGCTGCCAGGAGTCCTTTTCCAAACTCTACCCTCTCCTGGTGAAACCCAGCAAAGCACCAGCAGCACAGAAAGCACATCTTGGCTTTTTATATGCCTACCAAAAGGTGCAATAATGTGTTTCTATCCTACCAGGAACTTTAATGAGTTTTAAAAACATTTTTTAAAAACCTAATGCAAAGCATAATTGTGTATAAAGTCATTCAGAGTTTCAGAATGCCCACGACACAGAAAGACACACAAACATTGATTCCTGGTGGCAGAAACCAGAAGTAAAACTGTGTTTTGGGAATAAATGTATGGTATAAATTTTACTCTCAGTGGGACTGGAGAAACTCTGGAGCATCTCTGTCCTGGGTCAGGACATTCAGTTAATGTAGATTTGTACTGGTGTCATTGCAAAAGAGGCAGAGATCATAAAGTTTTTATTGCAGCTGTAGAGCAAAACTGCCCCTGCACTCTGTGCACATTTCCCAATACTCTGGGTCCTCAGTTTTAGCCATGTTTCCTTGATCTGCAGTCGACTGAGCCTGAGGAAGGTTTCAGTAATTTACATCTATGACGATTTCTCTGGGAACGTTATTTACCAGAAGCAGTGTTGTGTACTACATCCAGTACTTAAAAAGCAGAAATAGAATAACAAGCATTTAATTTTAACTTCATTTTCTCCAAATTCCAGGATTTGATGGACATTTGTTCCCCAGACCCTTACATGCAGGAAGGCCTACCACTCTGCTCTTAAATTCTTAAATCTGACTACAGTTCATTTTAGTGCGTCCAGCAAAACCCACAGTTCAAAAATTAACTGTTTCTGGCCACAACAGAATGATCTTTTCCAGTTTACTGGCTTCTGAAAAGCTTCTCAGTGGAGGGGAATAGAGAGCAACAAACCCAACTGACAGTTTGCTTCTCTAGGCTTGTGTCCATCCCTGGAGAAAGGCGAGATATGTGATGTGATGTTCCCACTGTCCTCATGGCTGTGTTGCACAGTGAGGGGGACCCTGGTGAGTATACAGTGCCTCTGTTCCACTCTCTTGCCAGAAGTTTATGAGCGATTAGTAAGAGGTTGTGCACCAGACCTCATCAGGAGTATGCACATACATCACATACCCAGGAAGTGGTAATATCAGGTCCCAGGAAAAGTGATATCTTTTAGTCTACACCTGAGTCACACAATCTCTGGAGGCTAGTGTCACCTTCATGGCTCCGGAGGGTGCTACATAGCGTGGGTGTAATACAAGATGTCCCTTGAATTGTTTTCCAGGCACATATAAGTTTACCAAAATTTGCAAACTTCTTGGGACAAGAGCAATACCTTGGAGACCTGGAAAAATCCTGTTTTGTGGGTTCATCAATAAACAATTATCCACCTGGGGCTTTCCTGCTCACTAACATGAATGTTAGTTGCTTGATTTTAGCAAAAGAAATATTAAGATGCCAATAGCAGTGACACGCTTGAACAGGAAAAAATATAGATGGGATTACTGAGTATCTGATCTTACAAAACAAAACTGAGCTCTGGGAAAGTTAGGTTTCAAATTTTGTCAGGCTTCATCAGCATAGGGAAACAGGTTCTTTAGATGTAAATCCTCAGATTTAACCATCTCAGATCCTACTCTCTTTGATCAATGATTCGTTCCAATGACCTTTTGGTTTTTCTCTAGGTAATGATAAGAAATCAATGTAGAGTCCAGCATGACCGACATAGAAAGCACCACCTTTGTTTCCAAAAGGACTCTTCCCCCCCTGCACCATTTTACAGAACAAACACCTACGAAATAGGCACGCAGGATTAGTACATACATTGTTCAGTTTGAAAGGTGAAATCAGCTCCTCTCAAATGATAAATCTCAGCACATTCTCAAAAGGTTGGGAAGAAACTATTTTTGAAATGCCAGATACATCCTTATAAAGACTTTACTTAGTGCAGCTGCTAAAGTCCTTGTGCTTTATTCTCCCTCGTCTTGCACCTTTTCAGAGTTCTTTACACCTTTCAATGTGCCTGTGAAATGTTAGAGATCTGGTAACATTTTAAATCCACTTGGGCAAATGTAAATGATCCAAAGAACGGTCAGGAAAAATCATAATTAAATTAAAATATTGTTTTTGTAGCTGAAAAGAGTGACATAGGCTTACTTGATGAATGTTTTGTATCAGACATTGTAGAGCAGCAAACAATAGGAGCAGAATGAATAATTTGTAGTAAATAATTTATTTCACTAATTCGTCACCCGTGAAAAGAGAGCTTCTCTAATCTAAAAATTTCAATAGATAATTGTTGCCCTGTAATTCATTTATGACCACTTTCCTGTAATTATTAGGGCTTCTAAATTCAAGTTCTGTTAATTTACCTGATCAGGACAAACAGGTCAAGCTGTTCTGTGTGTCTGCTGGAAGCAGTGTATGCTGGCAATTGAATTACTACAGAGTCAACAAGAAACACAGAGGGGTTTTTTTCTGTGTTGGTGCTTTGGCTCAGAGAACAACATGCATTTGAGCTGACAGTTGTGTTAAGTTTTGGCTGTGGTTCAGACAGGCTTCTTCAGGGAGGAAGAGGAGGAGGCTCAGCTGGACATCAAGCCCTGAAGCCTGAAGGAAGGACTCCTGGGTTGCTGGGCAACCCCACCAAATCCAGCCTCAGCTCCAGCAGGGACACAGCATCTCCCAGGGGTATTTGAACTCCAATAGATCTTGGTCCACAAGGTGTAGGTGGAGCTTGAAAATGGCTTCCCAGTGGCACTGGTCTCCACATGATGGATGTGGGTGTTACAGAGCACCCGCAGTTCAGCACCTGAGGACCTGTTGTGGCAGCAGTGCGCAGAGGATGCTGGCACTGAAGGTCTGGCTCCCTCATTGGCGACTTTTTGGGAAAGCACATTCACCCCTGGGTGACTCTGTGCCGATCTGTGAAGACAGGTTGCTCCTCTTGAGCTGTACACTGGCTCATACCTTACTCCTGAGTCCCAGCCACCACCTCTGCCCTCCTGTCTGATGCACCCCTGCTCCCCACACAGCTATGGGCAGTAGTGCTGTATGAAGGGCTGTGAATAGGTTAGGAACCAACCCTAGGGAGATACGGTTGGATTCCACATAGGGAGGGGTGTTTTATGTAGAGGTAGGACTTGGACAACCTCTCTGCAAGCTGGCTGTGATGCAGTCAGACCCTGCCTGCACTGAGCACAGCCCTGCCTGCAGTGCCTGGGACCATCTGACCCCTCCGTCCTTCCAAATCAATGAAGTGTTTGGTGCTGTGTCTACACAGGCAAGATCAAGAAAGTTTAGGGACCTGATAATAACCGTCCAAGCAAGAAATAGTTACAGCATGTCTGACACGGGTCCAGCCCACACTAACCAGCTAATGTGGCAGTGTCCCATCCCTCATATGGCCATCAGAGACCATTCCATACAGGCTATTTGAAAGCAGCATCAGCAGTGGAGATTAAAATGACTTCTTAAACTAGATGGAGATGAGTTGTCAGTTGGCCTCAGTGCCCATAGACATCCCTGAGCACATGTAAATCTCATCATGCTCAGTATAACCCACACAAACACTCTTTTTCTGCTGTGTTATATTTGGGTTTTAAATGACACAGTACTGGACCTGTGATGGATCCAGCATCTAACACACAATTTATTTTCAGCTAGATGCAGACTATGGAGATCTACTCAAGACAAGAACATGTGATCAAAATTTACTATAGAGAAGTCAATCGGAGACCTAAGGGAGGGTGGGGAATGAGGATATCTTATTCCTCCTCCTTTCCTTGAGGCATTGCGGGGATAAAGCTTTCAGACAGCTGCATGGGCTCTGCTTCATCAGCTGATAGCACAAGGTTCTGTGTGGAAAAAGCACCATGTAATTACTTCGTGTCAATCACAAGAAATGGGAGGCAGATAATCTGGAAGAATGGGAAGCAATGAATTATGTCATTATGGGTTTCAGAAAGAGAAAGTCATCCAGAGAAGCTCCTCTGACTGCTTTACCACAGTCAGATTTAGTAAGAGGTGCAGGAAAGATTTTGCTGTAAGTGTCCTTTAGGGTTTCCAAATATTAGGTGGATTCCAGTGGCTAGTGCAGCAACCTCGTTGGAAGATCCATCACACTCCAGCAAATTAATTCAACTACTGCAATACGCTGGTTTATCCTTTATAGCTCAATATTGCAAATCTGTTTTGAAATCACACCTTCTTTAAACCTTATAACATGCTCTGCAATAAAGCTGTCTGGTTTGACACATTAAGAAAACATGAGATTGTGTTCTCACAGGTGCTGTGGTCCCCATCATGGATATGGGGCCACTGCCGTAGCACCGGCACAGCCCCACGCACCTCCCCAGTGCATCTGCATGACAACAGTGCATGACTTGCTCTCATGGACTGTAATAACACGGCATGTGGGAAAAGAGTGTTGTGGGCATTGACTGTCTGCAGGAAAACGTTGTGGTGCCACATCAGCGGGTCATGGTCCCAGCACTGATGGATGTCTTGTGTGTGTAGCCAAGAGCTACTGAAGGGAGTTCAAGCCTCAGAACGAAACATGTTCATCGCCCACTGCTGCTATTTCTGACAACAGATGAGTCTTTTAAATCCCTTGATATGGGAAAAGAAGGGTCCATCAAATGCAAAGCGACTGAAACAAATTCTCTACATTTTTAAATACACCTTCATGCTTTGTATGATGCTTCTCAATACACTGGACTTCCTTCAGATTGATATGTTAAAAGCAAGAGGTCATGAAATGTCTTAGCTGAGGTAGGTATCTAGACTATAACGCATACTTTCACCTTATAAATCTGGGTTTATGTGTCTCTGTCTCCAGCATATTTATGTATTCCTCCATGGCTATTATTTAAAATCAAACAAGTCTTTTCCGAGTTTATTTTCCCCTCTCTTAGCTACTTTGGTTCTTTTTTCAAGTTTAAAACTTATATATATTCATTCAACTTATTTTATCAGATCTTCTAATTAATAACTTATTAAAGGGCTAGTAATAGCTTGCTGTAAATTTCAATTTGCCTTGCTTTCCATTTGACATTAATGAGTCCATTTTCCCCTACGATTAAACCTGCCTTAAGTGACCACTCAGGAGAACAGCCAAATCTCTGATTTATTGTGAATGACCTTTAATATATAAAGTACAGTCTCCACTGTAAGCAGCTAACACTTGGGTTCAAATTAAGCATATCAGTGGGTCATGAGTCGGATGGGACTTGGAGATGCTGTAAAAGTTTTAAGAGCCTTGTCTTGTTTACAGCATCACTGTTTTTTTAGGAAGGACTGGAATTCTGCTTCCTGGTCTTAAATACCGACATCAAAAGCTTTGAATGCTGTTGCATGTACAAAGAAAAGAGAAAAATGAGGTGACAAGACTTGTTACATTTGCAGCCAATAACTTAAAAATTAAGAAGTGCATGTACATTGAGTATGGCAAAGGTCCAAAAAATTGCATGCACACATGTAATTAGGGGATGTATCATAATGAATAGGCACAAGATGGTTGAATGCAGTATGCTCTGGCAGTTCCCAGCTCCAAGTGTCTACATCTGCAATCCCACTGTTGGCTTTTATCACAACTTGCTGTATATAATTTCTTGCAGGACCCACGATGCACTGGTGCTGCTGCCCGGCAGCATCCCTGGAGCAGCCTCACCAGCTTGAGTGAGGGAGGCCCAGCAAAGAAATATAAAGATACTGGGGTGACTGTAAGAGGGTCTTGGTGGTGGCAGTGGTGAAATGATGGGGCTGGCCTTCCCAAAGGTGAACATTCCCATCTCTACCAAATGATGTCATTACCAATAATTGTCTTGAAGGAAAGACCAAGACCATGGCAGCAGAGAGGGAGGTGCCATGGGCAGACTGTCTGCTAAGTTTCAGCAACCAAGACAGAAAGCCAGTTTCTAAGGCTGCCAGGGAAGAGATTTTTAATGTGTTATTATGTGTTTTCTTTTAAAAAATTCAACACTGCAGCCCTCTAATGTGCTTGGAGTTGGAATAGTTATTAATAATACTCTGTACAAGCTGAGCTGTTGTTCCTAATTCTTTGAAAGAGGAGCATGTGTAGCAATTTAGTGTGTACCATTTGCCAATAGAAGATATTTTTATATGAACTTATCAAAATAAGGAATATAATAATGTAATTCATAGTAAACATGGTCAAAGACAGTCCTATATGTGTGCTCAATGAAGAGGAAAATATATGTAATATTTTCTAATGTGAAAAAGCTGTAAAAAAACCTGTTGGAAAATATCCATGGAAAACATTTCATCAGTGTGCTGAAAAAGAATAAAAAATAAAATACTTTCATTGATCCTAGTACAGAGGAAAATACAGGCTTTAACAAAGCCTGCAATTCTCACAGACCCTTGTATGTACAGCTATAATTTTACTTTAGTGAGTGGTACCAGACAAAGGAGAGGAAGGTGTGTAGGCAGAAGCAGGGGCAGAATTCAATTTTCACAATTATGAAATTATCATACCCATGGAGAAGTCCTGTGGACATTTGATTTCATTAAATCCTGCAGGACTGAGGGCTGTGGCTGGATGCCCTGGAGCACCTTGCTGACACCTGCCTCCCACAGCCTGCAGGCTCTCTGGGCTTGCTCCCTCCATCTCCTATGGAGAGGTGATGGTTGCAGACCTGCCTGTGGCCAGGAAAGCAGACAGGGACTGGAGGATCTGGTGTTCCCTCACAGTATCCTGCTTGCACAACCAGTATAGAGTGGAAACATTAAAGCATGTAAATCTGTGATCATGAAAGTAATTTTTTATCAGTAAACTTTTGCACTATAGATCAGGGAAAGAGGAACATCAAATGTGGTTTCTGTTTCCCTTGGTGTCCAAATTACTGCTTTGAGAAGTGATGGGATCATGTTCTTACTCTTACTGCCTTTGAAAAAAGACGTCCAAACCTCTGTATGACCCTGCCTTGACAAACTGCTTTCAGCATCTCCCTTTTTTTAATGTGTTCTTTAGTTTTGCTTAGCAAAAACATATGCTGAATTTGGGTCAAATTTACAAAGAGTTTGAAGTCAATGAAAACTACATTTTCTGGAGGAGAAATGATGTGTCAGAAATAATTTCCTGGTCCTACTCTGGATCTGTTTTCTGCCATTGGTCAAGTCTTTGGACTTCTTGCTACTTATCTTAAGCTGTCTGGCAACACATCATATTGTTTAATAACTTACAAAGGAGTCAAATCATAAAACATTTTTAATTTGACAAACAGATTACAAATAAGCTTTTACATTGTCTGAATGGCTCTAAAGCTAACCCACATGTTTCTAAGTGATTTGTCTAGACAATAGTTGAGTCAAGCCTTTTATCCATTCTCTTTTATACAATAATCGGTTCTGCTCAGTTAAGATTGCATTTAACATTACTAAGTTTAATGCCTTTCATTACTATGTGCTGTTTAATTTAACATAGTATTGACATCTTGCATACTAATTCACTTTGTTCAGGGTAGAGTCATAAACCCCATTCGAACGACGCGATATGTGCAACAGAGATCCATTGTACTCACTGATAATGTCCTCAAAGACAAGACTGCAGAACCCAAGATATCCCATTGAGCAAAAATAAAAGGCTAAGGAGATGAAAGAAAGTACAGTGATGAATGGGAAATGCTGCTGCTGAGACCTTTCTTTATTACTATTCTCTGGCATTTTCAATTGTTCTGTCCCGATGAGTAACGAGGACTTCATCGCTTTTGTCAAGCTTCACTGCAAATTGCTGCTGTGACTAATACAGGTTAATCTCAGGACAGGCAGGAGCTCCCCACTTCTGGTGATGGGAGAATTTCAACCACTCTCTGACTTTTCTTGGGTGACCTTGAAAAAAAGTGCCTGCCTATGACAGCAATGTTACAACTTCCCTTAATGGAAAACATATCCGACATACTCTATACCCAGTTTTAACTGCCCAGTCCTCTGTAATCTTTTCTTAGGTTTCTGTGCACTGTTATTGAGACTACACAGTAACTGAACCACCATGAGGAGGAACCATTCGCCTCGCTGGGACATCCACAGTCACACTTTGCCACAAATCACTGGGACAACTCTCACAGATCAGCAAAAAATTTCCTGTTTTGGCAGAAAATTGGTGATTGCAAGAAAGATTAGAGTAAAAACCATGATGATTCCTGCTATTCAAATCTAAAATTTTATCCCAATCATGCTAAATACTCCAATATTTAGCTGGTCTCATCAAAGATAGCTAGTGTTATAAAAAATAGCTCAAATCTCTAAGCAGATTTCCTTTATTTTGCAGTAAGCATGGATAGTGTCATACATCTGAGGTCAGATGCTAGTTGCAAACATCCCCATAAATGTGACCAGAATATATAATTATCAGATTTATACATGCAAATAGTAGGTGAATTAATCATCTGTATTTGGAAATGTCTTTGCACCTTATGACTGAGGTTTTACAAGAAGTTAGCAATGTCTCATAATAGGGTATTTGCCTTTGGCTTACTTGAGAATAGAGCTGGATATACAGCAATAGTAGCACCACGAATATACTAAATAATCTATCATTAATCAATATATGGCTGGTTTCTTCCCTCATATTGATCTTAAACTGGCTGTGTACTGAAGGCAAAATCAGGTACTGTGTGGTTGTATATGTCTTGCAATAAATTCCTGATGTATATGCATGAAGAAATAAATGATGACACCACATAGCTGGAGGACTACAACCCTGCTCCCCAGCTTCACAGTCTGCTTGGGATTTCTTTTTCAGAGTATGTGACAAATCATTTACTAATCAGCCTCACTTATCTCTTGAAGTCTACTTTTTCCTTGATAAGACTGACTAGCATTAATTAATATTAACTAGACCTGTACAAAATTCAGAACATTTTTCTAGGAATTTCTGATACCCTGACATTTTGTTGAGATGCAGGAGGAAGGAAAAACTGATCTGCATTTTAAAAATTTCCTTGCAACATGTCAAACAAATCTAAATATAGGACATCCAAATCTTTATTTTAGCAACACTGAAATTTAACATTGTGAAAATGTTTATACACTGTATACTAAATATTACATTCTTATATTTTGTTATAAATACAGTGCTGCTATTGCACCATAAGGCCAAAATAAAAAGAAGTGAAATTACAAATCCCAATTAAAACATTTTAGCTACAGAGATAAATATATTTTGATATTATGAAAACAATTGCTTTCACCATAAGGATGTATCTTAATTAAGTGTTTTTTATTTCAGTTTTTGACAACTTTCAATTTAACTGCAGTGTGTTTATCTGACATCAATCTCTTCTGTCAAAAAAATTATCTATTCTGTTTCCAGTTTACAACATCAGTAATTCTAACACTCACAAGATTCTTCACATTTCCTCACCAGACCTATCTTAGGCATTAGAAATAACAGACAGGATTTGTGAGAGAAAAGGATACTTTCTGAACACACAGCCAAAGGGCAGAAGAAAGAGTCAACATCCTCCAAACAGATTTTTACTAGCTGTTGCCTTTGTTTTCTCTGTAGCCCCTCTCATCTTATTAAGCCTGAATCATCTTCAATTTCTCTCCATGAGTACATTTTTCAAAAGGAAAGAATGTCCTTAATAAAACCTTTGGGGAACTAGGGGTGTAATGAAAGTGCTCTTTACACTAATCAAAGAGTAACAAAGCCGATCCATCCCCCATGCATGGACTCCAATCTCAAAAGTGGCTGAAAATCGGTAAAACACCAATGAAAATAATTTCTTTTTGTCAATATATGAATGCAATGAAAAGTAGAATTAGAATCTTATAAAAGAAACCTTTCACTGCTCCAACCACAACTGGTTTCTAACTGCAGCACTGCAACATCAATGCCTGGTATTTACAGTATGAAAATGTTACAGTTGCAAGGCCAGAATAAATATTAAGCTACCTCACATGTGACACACCTCTATACAACCATCTTGTACATTAATGTATTTTTTTATGCAAACATCTAAATTTCATCTTCTGCAAACTGATTTCTTGTACAGCACAAGAGCAAAATGGTCCACCACCACCCTGGGTACCAGGATGAAATGTATGTAAAACTCCCTCTGTAGTCATTCCTCAATTTGAATAATGCTGTTAACTCCTTTTTTTTTTTTTTCCTTTTCCATATTTGATTGTGAAGAAGTTGGCACTTGTGGGTTTTTGGGCTAAAATATAACATTCCATCAAAATGTGTGATTTTGGACAAAATAAAAAATACGTAATTTTTTACACACATTGTGGAAAATTCTTTTCTTAAACTGAGTCATTATTTAAATTAATAACTTTATTAATAGGTGTGCCGTATTCCACAAGAATTCTTTATCAGGTTATTTGTTGATGACAGTAAGTTGATTTTCAAAGGATGCAAAAGCTTCCAAATCAGCATTTCAAAAAGCAGGTACATATTCTGTAGACTGTAAGTGCAGAATACAAACACAAGTGGGTCCAGACAGTGTTTCACAACTTGCTGCAAATTTCAAATAACTGACAAAGTGAAATTCTCTTTTCTGTTTACCATAAAGTCATTACTAAAAGTTCTCTCAATTTAAATACATAAAATTATTGCAGTCATTTTGTTCTTTTTCCTGCTCACAAATTGCTTGCAAGGTGATCCTGTTATTTTTCCAAATATATGCCCTATCTCTACTTATTATCTACTGGTATTTACACAGGTACCACTGAATAGATTTTTTTCATGTAGTTGGGAAATTATTCTAGCAATGAGCAAGAAGCAGACAAGAATGTATAGCAATCAAGGGCACTGTTCCTGATCCAGGCCAGGATGCCATTGGCCCTCTTGGCCACCTGGGCACACTGCTGGCTCATGTTCAGCTTCCTGTCAATCCAAACTCCCAGGTCCCTTTGTACCTGGCTGCTCTCCAGCCACTCTGAGCCCAGCCTGTAGCACTGCAGGGGGTTGTTGTGGCCAAAGTGCAGGACCCGGCACTTGGTTTTGTTGAAGCCAAGGCTCATTCCGTTGGAATCAGCCCAGTTCTCCAGCTTATCCAGGTCCCTCTGAAGAGCCCTCCTGCCTTCCAGCTCACCAACACGCCCCTTCCCCCTAACTTGGTGTCATCTGCAAATTTGCTAATGGTGGACTCAATCCCCTCATCCAGATCATCAGTAAAGGAATTAAACAGAACTGGGCCCACCACTGATCCCTGGGGGACACCACTAGTGACTGGCCGCCGACTGGATGCAGCCCCATTCAGCACCAGTCTCTGGGCCCGGCCATCAGCCAGTTCCTAACCCAGCACAGGGTGCCCCTGTCCAAGCCACGGGCAGCCAGCTTTTTCAGGAGTGTGCTGTGGGAGACAGTGTCAAAGGCTTTGCTGAAGTCCAGATAGACCATATGCACAGCCTCATCCACCAGGTGGGTCACCTGATCATAAAAGGAGATCAGGTTGGTCAGACAGGACCTGCCCTTCCTAAACCTGTGCTGGCTGGTTCTGATCCCTTGTCCATCCTGTAGGTGCTGTGGGTTTGCATTTAGGATGATCTGCTCCATAACTTTGCCAGGCACTGAAGTCAGGCTGGTGGGCCTGTAGTTTCCCGGGTCCTCCTTGCAGCCCTTTTTGTGGATCAGTGTGACATTCGACAACTTACTTCCAATCATCTGGGACCTCCTCAGTGAGCCAGGACTGTTGGTAAATGATGGAGAGCGACAACAGCTCAATATGAGTGAACATTGTGCTGCTGCTGCAAAGGAAACCAACAGGATGCTCGTCAACAGGGGCATCATCAGCAAAGAGAAAAAAGTCATTATCCCACTCTATTTGGCAGTTGTCAGGCCACACCTGGAACACTGTATTCAGTTTTGGTCCCTGCTATGCAAAAAAGGATGTGGACAGGCTAGAGAGGGTTCAAAGAACAGGCACAAAGATGATAAAAGGACTAGGTAGCCTGAAATATGAGGAAAGGCTTAGATCTGAGTTTGTTCAGCCTTGAGAAAAGAAAGTTTAAGGAAGACCTTATCACCATATTCCAGTATTTAAAAGGTGGCTACAAAGAAATTGAAGACTCCTTTTTTTCCACGGAGTCACATGGAAAAGACAAGGGGTAATGGGTACAAATTACTCCTGGAGAGATTCCAATTAAGCACTATTGGAAAATTTTTCACAATGAGAACAATCAACCGTTGGAATAATCTTCCTAGGGAAGTGATGGATTTCCTAACACTGGACACTTTTAAGATTCAGCTGGAAGTGGTGCTGAGCCACAGTGTACAGACCATGCTTTTGCCAAGGAAGTTTGGACCAGATGATCTTTTTGGTCCCTTCCAACCTGGTATTCGATGACCCTACGATTCATATGACAATACCTTTACCCACATGGTAACCTGGAAGATTTTTTGCCTAAATAACAACCATTTCTTCAGCTTGTAAACAAAACTCATGTGTTTGTGTGCAAGAAGAGGTGTATGGATTATTCCAATGGCTCTTTGGCATCAAACTGATTTGAATGAATAAATACCCTTAAGCCCAGCACTGACACTACATATGTTAGAGTTCTTGAGTCACTAGAAATTCCAGGAGGATGAAAGTGAAAAAACCCATTTTAAGTTACCTATGAGACAGGTACCTGGGATTGTAGCCTGCCACACTCATTGCAAGGCTCATGATCTGGTTCTGCAGGGCCCAGCTGTAGAGGTTTGAAACTCTGTGAAGTCTCTTGTTTTACCACTGTTCCACATTTAAAAGGAATGTCTCAGGTCATTGCAATGAGGAAAAATTAGCACTGGGGCATGTATTCTGTGGCACAGTGATGATGCGTCTCAAATTGCTACATCTGCTCTGCACGTTCATGGAACAAGTTTCCCCAGAAGGAAAGTGAAATCACTGATTTCCTCTTGCAAGAAGAATGATAGAGGCAGAAAGAAGACTCAGCCTAATGTGCATGTCCTTTGACCCCACCTAGAGTCCAAAACAGGCGAGCTACTGAGTTCCCCATCACCTTCTAATCCATCACTCACGTGAATATTTCCTTTTTCCCTGTCTTCCCTGAAGGCTCTCAGCAAAAGCCATCACAGCTGCCTGAGGAAGCAAAAATCACCAAAATAAACACTGCTCCCACACATCTCTCATCTGTCTTCCCACACATAGTGGCATTATGGAAAGGAACTTTCTTTTGTCACATTTGGAAAGCTTTATTCCTCTTAAAAGTGTAAAGCTTGATATTTACTGTCAGCTGTGGGATGTTTCAGTTCAACAAAATAGTTTCCTTGCTGTAGATCCATAAATAACTTTATCAAGTAAGTGAAAGACATGAAGTATACATTTTATCCTTCACAAAATATACACTTCTTACCATTAAGTGAATAACTTCATTCTATCTGGAATTAGCAGTGAATTTCCTAGTGGTCTGCGGTGTAGAAAAACAATAAATAAATAAAAGTTAGTTAGAAGAAAAGAGATTTATTTGTCCAGATTTATCTTGAAAGGTTTTTTCTTCCCTAAGAATATGAGTCCATTTATTTGGTAATTATTTTATTTATTTTTTTTAGATTGTATATTCTCATTTTAGCAGTAGTTTGAGAGGAAATCTGGTGGTGTACACACATTAACACAATAATGTAGCTTTATTTCCTAAATTCTCTCTGAAAATTCAGGTGTTATAGTCTCAGCATTTCTACAGCAGTACAAATTCCCTAAGCACACTACAGGGTTTCATACACCAATTCCTTGTTAGAAAAAGGACACTGAGTGCCCAGTGCTCAGGGCCATCAGAAAGGTCAAGTGAGGCACTGAATGAAAAAAAAAAAAAAAAACAAAAAACAAAACAAAAAAAAAAAAACCACCTCAGTAATCTGTGCTAAACAAAACCAGCTTTCATGGCCAGTCCCACCCTCATTCACCTAATTTCTTTATCAGATCATAAAATTTGATTATATTTCTTTTATCATGCCTTGGACCATGGCATGTGCTGTATGAGGGAAAACATTGATTGTCCTTTGCAATGGTTCAGAGAGCAGCAGCTTCGAGTGTCCTGCCACTCCTAGCACATCTATCGATTCTCCTGCAGGGATTAAAAACTTGCCAAAGGAGGAATGGAGCAGCAAAAATATTTCCCTTTTCCTGTTTCATGGTCTCTAACTTTGGCCTCATTGGCCTGCTTCCCTGTGTTGAATGAACTTACACTGATTTAAAGCTGAGAGGATGCACTGAAGAATTACCCAGTTAACCAGTTGGACTACACCGCATATTTTTATCACCATTCTTGATAGGACTTTTTAGCCACACTGATGCACTACCACCAGTCTGAGTCTGAGAAGAGATACTCAAATACAAAGCTGCTTATTACCAGGATAACTTGGCCTTTCCATACAGCAAATGTTCTTTTATACTACTACAGTTGCAGAAGGGGAGCAGCAGTGTTATTGGTAATACCAAGTTTTAATACTTGAAAATGCTGCCTGATGACCACTTATTAAATCTGTCTGTAACAAAGAAAAACTAATGCAATGACATCCTACTTTTTCACAGGAGCTGAGACTTGCTCCGAAGTGCAGTTACTTTGATCTCAACCTCAGCACATGGGTGGAGCATCTGCCAGGTCACTCTCCCCACCACCACAGCGCTTGCTCAGAGTTAAATACAGTAACAGCTACTTAGGAGCACATAGGTTAAGTATGCTGAGTTTTTCTGGCTCACTCATGGGAGATTCTCCTTTTGGTGCTTTCCTGACTCTCATTCCAGGTGGACTAAAACAGTGGTGGTGTGGTGGTTTGGGCTAGGCCTTCCTTGGTGACCAGTTTGTAACCAAGGAAGGGTCCAGATTTACCCAGTATTCCCTACGATTTTTACGTAAGCCAGACTATAAGAAGAAAGGAGGAGAGGCCTCTGCTCTCTTTCCTTCCGGCGGCTTGGAGGTGCAGGTCCCCTGCTGTTGGGTCTGCCGTGTTGGGGAGCGAGGCCTGGTTAGGCCTTGTCGACCTTGGGAGACAGAGGTTGCCGGCGATCGTTCCGGAGCGACTCTCAGTTGTCCCGGGAGAGTAGTGAGCTATTTTCTTTGCTAACTTTTTAGTTGTTAGATATTGGATCACTAATTGGGATATATATGTATATATTTTATTTTAGTTTTGTTCCCTTTCCCTTCCCCCTTCCCTTTCCCTTGTGAAATTGTATATTTTAATTGTATATAAGTGTAAATCATATATATATATATCCTGCACCCTAACCACTAGACCAATGACCTTTCCCAAATCTTCGCTCGCGAAGACTGGCCATTAATATATATATATCACTTTGGTTGTCTCTCTCTCATTTTGGGTTTTCTTAGGTTTTTTTTCTCCCTCTTCTCCCTGAGGTTTGGGGCGGGGGGACTGACTTCTGGTGGTAAGGTTTGGAGACTTTGCAGGGAGCCAGCTTCAAACCATATCAGGTGGATATACCAGATCTACACTCAGCTACCTCTCACTGCCCTCCTCATGCCAAGGACATGAGTTACTGTCCTAGTTAGGACAGCTGAGTTCATCATGGTATGGGTGTAACCCAAAACTGTGTATT
>NW_016690245.1:1684103-2070346 GCF_001604755.1 Lepidothrix coronata
TCCCCTCTCCCTTTACTTTGGACTCAAGCGGGGCCCAGGGAACACCACTTTGTTCATGCCCCAGGGTACCAGATTGTACATGTGGGTTTTGTGGGTTGGGACCAATTGTTTGTTTGTGTGATTGTGCTTGCTGTGTTGTTTTAATAAATTGTTATTCTGACTTGTGGTCTCTCCTTTGAGTTGAGTTCATTTCCCCTGCTGGTTGACTCTTAAACCAGCACAGTTACCTAGGCAGGCCTTCAGTTCTGGCTGCAGCATCCTACATGGAGGTGCCAAATTTGCACGCATTGGCTTGTAGACCAAGCATTGCAAGCGATAGCAAAGTCTCCAAAAACGCTAGTTGGGGGCAGAGGATGTAAGGAACAAGAAGAGTAGCTGACAACACTCTGCATCCTTACAGTGCTATTAGCATAGAAAAGAAAGTCCCAATTCATTTTTTCTTATCTGACAGGCCCAGCTTTATGGTGTCTGGAAGCCAGAGGAAGGGATCAATAGGTGTTTGCTGACAACTGAGAATTTGTTTTAATCCATCCACAAATGTTTATGTTTTGGTAGCGGATGTTTTTATACTGGTCTGAAATCATGAAGAGAAGGTCAGCTAGCCCTTTCCAGGACTCATGATTTAAATAGCAGAAATACTGCTTGCTGCAGAGTAGAGTTCCAGTTTCCACTGGCAAAGTCCACCCTGGTGACAGAGATACAATTGTCATGCTGAGGTTAAAAGAAATTTATTCTGCAGGTAGGTTTTAAATAGAGATAGTGCCATTTATTAGCAAAAATTGCATCCCTGAAGGAAACAAATAAGCTTTGAAGGATATAAACTGCTGCCTAAACCTGATATTCAACACCTGATGAACTGTGTGTTTGTAAATACCACTTGGAGCCTGGATGTTGAAGTTGCTGTACAGAAATACAAGGTTTTTTAGTAAGTTTATGGTCAAGCAGTATCCAAAAGCCAATGAATTCACATGAATTCGTGTCTATGCTTTTTCATTTAGTTTTCTTTAAGGGCAGGTACATGGCAAATTTCCATAAATCTTACATCAGGCTGAAACTGCTAATACCTAAAAGAAAACCTTAGCCTGAGAGAATTGTTGGTTACATGTGTCCAAAGCATCTGGCTACATTCATGATAAAGACATGATGTTTCAAGCAAGGAGTACAGAAAACCCAACCCATCTCAAGTCTTTAAACCAGTCTGTTTTTTATTTAACTTTGATTCTAGACAAAATGGCAAACATATTCAACTCAGATTCACAGTCAAGTTATAGACAGCAATGTTTGGTGAAACCTTTTGAGATGCTCAACCAAATTGCTGGACCTCTTTCCTTCAGCCACCTCTTACAGTTGTGTTTGGTGCTTGGGTGTTTACAGGGCATCAGTCACTGTGATATGGTGGGCTGGCTGAAAACCAAAGACGAGTGTTTGAAAAAGTTATTTCCATTAAAATGACAAGTTGTTTTGTTTGTGCTACCAGCTGACTCTTAAGACTGCCTCAGCTGTAATAACTATGCTTCACCTCCTGGTCTTCAGTTATATTATAGATTGTTTTTTGGGGTTGGGTTTTTTTGCTAGACTTTTCGGGTTCCCAGGCACATTGCCATTTTCTGTTACTTACACACAATGCCTCTATAAAACCCTTATTCTCCAATCTTAATACTTCTTTGGGCTGTATGAGAACTTTCATTTCAAATTTCTAATTTCAGTAAAGGCACTGCACAAAAGCTGTTGAATTATTCAGAACTATATGTAATAGGTACAAATTCTCTAGGCTCTGTCTAGTTTAATTAAAAGTAAATCCCAGCACATTGTAATTGCTATGAGAGACCAAACAGGAAGAAATAAAAAAACTGTGAATGGAAGATAAGTAAGAAAACACCTTCTGTAGACAACTGTTCCCCTGTATTTCTATCAAAGCATTCACTGTTAGCTTACCTAAATTCTGTTCATTTAGAACAACCTATGCCATTACACACAGGACTGATTTTTTACACCAGGAGTAGATAGTTCTTCATAGAAAGCTTATTGGAGTAAGAAATTAATCAAGTTATTGTTTATCTGGTGCCTGATCTCCCTGAGGTGTAAAAAAGGTGGAAGTACCTGCCTTAGGAAGTGTTGTCAGTGTGTCTGTGTTACAGCTGGGGAATATAAACCTGCCATGGGATTACAGCAATGGCCCTGACAGATCCAAGACATCTAGACATCTGAATTTGGGATATTTTGTCTCAGACCGAATCCCACCACCTTCTAAGTGTCAAGAGAGACTGCAGGTCTGTCCCGTGCAACTGTCCAGGCACTGAGGGGAATATTTGCACCGAAGTTGGAGAACCGAGTGAGACAAAGATGACCATGAAGAACAGCTACATTTATTATCATTAGAAAACTCAAGTGAATAAATAAAACTTCTAACAACTGCCATAAGCAGATGTTAGAAGCAAGAAACTGTAAAGCAAATGTTACCTACAGTATGCTGACTGAAATGAAGTATCTGTTCATGATCACTCTTGGGCTAAGTCAGCCATAAGAAGGAATTGGGTAACCACTGAAAGCATTTACTCAGGAATGCTCCCTTTTACAATTGATAATGTCACTTCTGATCCCATTTCCTAGGATGTTTGTACCTGTGATGGTTTAACCATTCAGCTTTTGTGTAAACTTAGACCAACAGAAAGAGTTGCCTTCTTCCTGTGTCATTCATGCAGGTGTCTACAGGATGGCAGAACTGAAAGAGAACTCAGCCATGGGTAGAACCAGAACACTTTCACAAGATAAAATCCATTTGAGGATAGGCAATGCCTTCTCACATTGCCTTGAGAAGATGCCATAGAGGCCTCATGCTCTCCAAGTAGACTGGGAAAGCAATAACCTTGTTTCTCTGCTGGTGGGATGAGGGGATGGATTCTGTATTGATTAATGTCCACAGCAAAGCACAGTGGCAATCTTCTCCAAATCAGATGTGACACTCTGAGGGGAAGTTGGATGAAGCTCTGCCAGCTTTACTGACCATCTCTCATTAGCGCTGAATTTCAAGACTTGGTTCACTTGCCCATACATAGGCACCTGGAGCCATTTTAGATGCTTCAGTTGTATCCTGCTTGACTTGCAGGTGCCAGAAAGGTACAAAACTCCCATTAGCCTTGTGTCATTTTAGTCAACATCATGCCAATAGCTCAGATGTCCTCAGGCTCCTCTGTGCTGGTCCCCAGTTTAGAAAGGGTAGATAATCCCATGAGAGGACAGAAACCCTACTTAAGTGATCTTTTATAAAGCTGCAATTCCACATTCTTGCTATTGGAAGTATTAGACAGCATTCAGGCTAACCAATTTTTGAAAGCTAAAATATAAACAGATTTGCCAATATTTACTTATTTATTTATATTATATTTGCCTAAAATTCATAAAACTTCTAGAAAATAAATCTGTTTATGAGCAGCTTACAAGCAGAGTGGGGCATTAATTTCGGATGCCTTGGAAACAAGAGCACTCCGAAAGAAAAGTGTACAAGATGAACAGAAATAGTAGTCATGTCTCAGTTGGTTGTGGAAAAAATGTGTGGGTAAAAAAAAGAGGTAATATATTTCCTTCTTTTAAGGATGGTATTACCCCACAAAGTACAATATTTCCTATGGTCTGGCAGGGAAGACTAATGCGAAGACCTACGGACTTGTAATGAAGGAGACAATTCCCCATGCACTGAAATTTTGGATGTCTTTTTGGCAGGGAAGTGATAATAGATGTAAGCAAGATTTGGAATACACTGAATATCTGAAATGAATGCAGACTGGATCGTTGCTGCCTATTGGCAATTTAGTTGGAATTTAAACAAATGGGCACGGATGAAAGGCAGGAATGGAACTCAAAACCATCTTTCCATTCACGGGAAATGTAGCATGGCTTTGTAGCAATATTGGGAAACACAACATATGTTTACCACAGGCTTCTTTCTCCCCATCTGAAGAATGAAGTGAACAACATTTGCTTCATCTCAGCAGTTGCCTTGGGATGTATCAGAGACAGGGTCCTTGGAAAAAAAGCTAAAATTGTTGAGGTTATTTATTAGAGATGTTTTACTTTTTTCCAGCTAGTTAGAGCTAAAAATGCTATGCTTCTTGAAGTGTGGTTTTTTCAGGAGTTAGTATTTTCTCTTAAAAGTCTGTAAGTCTGCAATAATAACTAATTCTAACTGAACAAATGCTATGAGGCAGTCCTAATGGCCAGAGCTATGAATATATTAGTAGCACTGAAATTCTATTTATCTATTATCACCCAGGCCAGCACTAGAATGGTCATGTGAACTCACATCCAATTACATAATACCCATTCACATGTGTAGTGTTGCACCTTTGTGTTAGACTGGAATTCAGTGTTTTCAAACACATATATTTAAAGGTAGATATCCAAAATCCTTATCTAGATAGATCAGTTATTCTTTTCTGAGTGGTCTGCCATCAACAGTTCTTATTCTAATTAGGAAATCAGAATGCTTTTACCAGACTGACAAAATAGAAGGTTAAATGTTCAGTGTCACATATTTGGGTATCAAGACTTTGGCTTCTGCAAGTCTGATTGCTTTCTGCTCAAGTAAATAGCTTTCCTCTTTTTATAACTTCATGTAAGTATTAAGAGGTACAAGGAAAATGAAGGTGCAAGGTTTGAGTTTAAAAAGATAAATAACTAGCATGTCTATCCTGATAGCTGTTTAAAATCACATATAAACACTTCTTCATTCAGTTTTCCTATCTGCATTAGTATACTTATGTTTAAACGTAAGTATCTGCATTTTAAAATACACATGTTTTCTCATCTTGTACAAGTGCTGGAAATGCTCCCATACCTTGCAGAGGAATACAGTATGTGGGTGGCAATTTTCTCCAAACATTTTATCAAGCAATTTTCAGACAGCTTGGATTATGGATTTTCTTTCCTTGCTAAAGAAGAACAACAGTAGTGCAGTTAAAGCTATTAAAAGATAACAGCTGATACCTACAGAGCTAGAGAGAGCTGGGAAGGTGGGAGAAAAATAGTTCTGTTTTAGACAACTGAGTCTAATTCTGTATTATGCTGAGCTGCCCCAGCTCTTCTTTCAGGATTGGACAGAACTCAGTGCCTTGTAGCCTGAGTGGCTGCTGTCAGTGAGCATGAATTTCAGTTCTTGGTACCTGATCACTAAGACATGTCTGGCTGCAACAAGCCTATGGAATGCCCCTGGATTAGCAGTCTCAGAAACCCAGACTTTATACAAGGAAGGTAGGGGAGACCTGTAGGGTGCAGACAGGTTGGAGATGGTCCCCACTGATCCACATTCCTGCAAGGACAGGTATGGAGCAACTCAGCTGGCTGTATGGTCTTAAATCATGCTGTGCTAACTTAAGCAGGTTTTGCATGAGCTGGTACATCTGCACAGCACGAAGACACAACACAGCTTGGAGTTACCCTTTCAGTTTGTGGTTCTCCATGTCATTCTCCTCTCACATTGATCTACTGCTAGTAATTGAAATACAGATAAAAATGATTCATCCATAATCAAAAAGGAAAGCATAATCATGATTCTATAAGAAAATAATGACAAGAACTTATCCCCCAGAACTCTGGGCTAAGCAAGAAGTGGCCCTATTTCTAACATGCTCTTGTTACTGTTCATTAATATAGATATAGAAGATACCTGGTTATCAGATGTATTAGTGAAGAAATCACAAGTTTGCCAGTAAGCTGGTATGAAAGAAACTGCCATGTTTGATATCTCATTATAAAGAAATTATTGAACAGGTAAAAATAGTTTCCTGCATTTTTTTATTATTATAAGAATACCACATGCCTCAGGAAGTGGGGGCATGGAGTGAAAACATTGACTGTGAATAGAATTTGATCGAGAGGGAAAGGAAAAAGCCCTTCTGTGTAAGCTAATGAAGCCCTTATGCCCTTCAACCCAGAAATAGCTTGTATGTATCTTCTCAAATTCTGCAGTTAAAACCTGGAGCTTAGTGCAGTGTCTTGCACTAAAGGCATCTACCATTCTTTGAGATGACTGAGGGTACTCGTCTTGGTTCAGTCCAGAAAGACCTTGATCTTGGGTCTCTGTTACACCTAAAACCATGCATCCTTGGGCACACCAAAGAGCACTAGATGCCAAGGTATAGCAACTGAGTGTAGCCCTAAGATTGGACCTGGCAGATCCTTCTTCCAGCTCTGCTACAAATTTCCTCTGGGACTTTGGTTAACTCTAAAGTTAATTACTGTAGAGAGACTCAATTTCCATTAAGTTCAGTGGAAACATTGATTCTTAAAGAATGGGATTCAGCTAACCTAATTTAGATACCTTATCTGTGCCTGCACTTTAGATGCCTAGTGAATAAGTTCTCCAGAAATCCAGGCAGACAGTATCTTCCTTTGAAGACATCTCACCACTGACTGTATGGGAAATATCAGATCTTTTTTTAGGAAAACTGGTTTGCTTTGGTATTTAAAATGCATCACATTAGATTTCTGCAGTTAGACTGGATTTGATAATTTAGATATGTGGATGTGAACTGTATAATTTAAGTTTAAAGAACACCAAGATGTACAGACTTTGCGGTTAACTTGTACTTGCATTTCTGAGCAGACCGAGCATGCCTGTGGAAGCTGTATGCCCAAATGTCCATTTAAGCAAACATAGCCTTTTGGCAGTGCAGATACCCACTAGAAAAAGGAGCAGTGAGTGGAATTTATAGCAGACCATTGAAGCTGTTGGCATTAAGTTACACAATTTGTTTAACTGATATGATAATATTCATATGACCTAATTGCAAGATAAACAAATGTTTAGGAAATACACAGCTCTTAAGATGGATAGTGAGCTATTAACTGAAAATTATTATTGTAATTTAAAAGCACCATCTGTGTTCATCACACTAATTCATTTTCTTCTATCATCCTAATTCAGAAAAAATGGAAACAACATGACATTTTCAGTGTGCAAAAATGATCTGCTCATAAGCAGAGCAAACAGCAGCCTAGGAGAGTGCACTAGAAATGATTCAGTGAATTATACCAGATAACATCTGAGAGAACCATGATATGCTTTCTGAACATATAGAAACAAGATGGAATTCAAGAAATAAATTTTTCAGTGTGAACTGGTCTGCTAGCTGTACTTGAAAGTTCAAAAAAGAATAAAGTCTAAGCAATGCTACCTCACCAAAAAGTTCTCCAACACCGCAGTAAACACAGACAAAAGATTTCGGCATTTTGTTCTTTGTTGTCATATCAGAAGCAGTTGTTCAGTCTATGCAAATCCACTGCTCTTCAAAATTTGGGACTGGGATTCGTCTCACCTAGCTTTAGACATTTGCAGTCTCGACAGCTACGTCTGAGCCCAGCACCTTTGGCTCGCTTTGTACTCAAAGGAGAGCAATAGGTAATCTAGAGTGCAATTCAGCTGTCCTATTTAGGAGGCCTAATTTTAGGTTAAGATGAATCACATTCCAGAAGTGTCTATGTCTCTCCATCAACTAGAAAGGGAGCTCAGATATGAAGTTTCTGCATCTTATTTTTTCTCAGTGAACGCCGCTTTAGAAACTCTGAATCTTAATGCTTGCAGACTTGATTTTATACTGTGTAAAAAGGGAGAAAAACAAAGTTAAAAAAAAAAAAGAAATCTGGAGGCTAAAACAACTTGAGACAGCTGAAGGTAATATTAAATCATCTGGAGCAAAGGTAAGCTAGCACTTAGTGTCACATTTACAGAAAAGGGAATTCTACCTGAAGAGTCCTTGGAGGGGTTTAATTTCTGCTTAAGACTGCCCTGTCATCAGGGAAGCTTCTCCCGCGGCCATGCCATCGACCTCTCAGCTACTAGGACTACCAGGAGCAATTCTGGCTTCTTTCTGCATCATCATTAGTGACAGGCATGTTTTGGATAAGGCATCAGCTGAATGGCACAACAAAGGGCATAAACAATCAAAGCCCTTCAGAAGCTTGCTTTACAAATTTTCCATAAATCTTTTTTAAATCATCAGTCTAATTCCATCAGCCCAATTTTTTCGCCCCAAGTTCCTCCTACCTTGAACACAAATAAATAAGAGGAGAACTGGGTCTGTTTCGTTAAAGATTTTTCATGGATGAGTTTTGCATTGTATATGGTAAAAACCCCTGCCTTTTTCCCTTCTTCGTATAGACACTACAGAAAAAACGTCTCAAGGCAAAAAAAGGGCTGACCACACTCCTATAGCTCCTGAATGCTGTAGCCACCTCTGTGCATGGAAGGTACAGATGACAGATGATGCTCCATAGCTGGGACTGAGGGAGGATTAAGCACAGCAGAAATACTGAGCATAGGGCCTCCTGTGGCCAAAACCTGTTGAAATGGAAGTGTAATAGATCCTAATAAAGTCCTTTTCTGGATAGGAATGAAGCTAAAGAACAGATTACTGTCCATAAGAAGAAACTGAAATCCCAGAAATTGCATAATTAAGACTATTCTTAGGCTACAAGTAAGGCACACTAGTGTCCTGTTGCTGGGGGAGATGTTTCTATGTGACAGCTCTGCTCCTGTCTTTACCAAACTATGTCCTTTATATGAGAAATAGGCCAATATGATTGAATTTTACAAACCAAGGCATGTATTTGCGCTGGCTGTCAGCATTGTGGTTCTGGGTTTTCTGCCTGTAGCTGCTGTGAAAACTGGATACTGCAACCCCACCAGAGCCAGGGGAACCGAGTCTCTTGCAGTAGTTAGTCCAGCCCAATGAACAGCGAAAAACATTTTCTCAGCGGGGAAAAGGTTGTCCTTGTGCTTTTCATTCTTTTTCAGCCAAAACACGTAAAACATAGTTCTTCTGATACATAAAGTACAACTATCAGTGACAAATGTCATTCCCCTTATCTTCTTCCCATCTTACATTCTACACAGGCTATTCTATTTTACGACACTCAGATAAAAGGTCCTGTTATTCTTTGAATTGCTGTAAAACTGAACAGTCTCCGTGTGTTCAGAGTAGCTTGCAATTAGCATACCTGATCTTAGAAAATTCAGTCTATTAAAAATATGGACATATTAAAGCACAGCATCTGGAAATCTGCATATGTTCATCTCACAGTGGGCTTCAAATGCCGGAGTCAAATAAAGACTCCTAGACATCTCATAAAAGAGCTTATATATGTCACCACTCAGATGTAGAACTTCAGGGTATTTTCATACTTTCTTGGAAAATATTATATTACTTCACACTTACCTTTTATGCTGTTTTCATTTGAAAAAGATGAAGAAAATATGAAGATATTTTTTAAAAAGCTAAGGTTTGCTATTACATAATCACTCTGTTGGATTTTGTAATTTTCCTTATAGCCACAGCACCAATAAAACCATGAAGATAAGAATATGAAAATTTTAACGCAAACTAAGATGTATTTTGCCATGCAAATTGTCTCATTTTGTGAAGTTTCCTTCAAACCAAGGGCCTTCTGGAGAGCCATTTCTGCTTAAATGCATTTTTATTCTATCCTATAAAAAGTGAAAGAAGTAGTGCTTTCATAGCAATATAAAGTAAAGATTAAGACTGGGCTTATATCTTTTTCAAAAAAGAAAGTCCTGCAGTGGACCGCATAGTTTTCCTCTTCTTATAACTGCCAAGGCAAAGACAGGTCTCTGTTTTATCCAGATTCTCGTTTAAACAAATACGCTGCAGTAGCTGAGGGCTGGTTTCCATTTTAATAGCAAGTATTCTGTCAATAACAACCTTGCACATGAACAGGAGTTTTTTTTATTTATATTAATCAAAGTAATTGAATCACAAAATTTACTGCTGACAGTAGGACATTGTCCTGACATTGTCCTGACACAGGACAATGGATTCTAGCAGACCTGAAGTGCTTTTGGAAATGGCAGTACTGAAGTAAAAAAAAATTAATTATTCACTGTGTTGCGTACAAGACTTAAAAGCAATATTTGGTAACAGAACAAATGCAGCTCAGCCTCTTCACTTGTCTATCTGAGGGATGAATTTGGCCCAAAGGATGGGACTTGGTTCACACCTCTTCTGTAAGATCAGGTGTTCATAGGTAGGGAAGGTGGCTGAACACTGTAGCCAGTAGAGATTTAGGATAGTTGCATCATGCCCATGGTCCAAGCAAATACGAAACATGATTTAGGAAAGATCTGATCCTTTCTGCATAGAGCTGCTGAGGCCAGGAGGGTATCACAGGCCATTGCAAACATCTTGAAAACCATGTTTAGACAGTTTCTAAATCAAAAGAGTAAGTGATGCTTGACTGAGCAGATGCACTTGCCCACTTTAGGACAGGGTGAGTCACCCTCTAGATTCCTTTGGAGGCTTTGAGCAGTTCCCCATTGACTATAGGATTATAGTGGGATCTTAAACATCTAGCATATAGGAACATACATACATTGAAGATGCCTAGATGGATGCATCTGAAGGCAGCTAAATGACTCCAGAAACACATCTATTTTTTATCTAAATATAGAGAAAGCTTACCACATTGGCTTAGACTGGATACCTGATACAGAGACACCAGCAGTGTGAGTTGAACCACACACTCTTAGCTTGCCTTATACTTCCCAGTTTAACATAACTGCTCTTTATATCAGGCACTCTTCATGTAGAAATGAGAGAAGACAACATTGTTATGCTATTCTACATCAAAAATATAATGCAAATATTGCCTCCTACCAGGTACCAGAGCAAGCTTGGTTCAAAAAATCCAGAAGCTGGTTCAACCCTCATGTCTGTGCTGGTACCAGGAGTCTGAATCTTTGGTTTAGAGACAAAACTGGCAAAAAAATGTATCTAAATGCCATTAATATATTTGTTAGCTGCAAGTTGAGTTTGTAGATGTTATTCCATAATAATCATGGTTTCATTGTGTAAAAATATATGTGTAATCAAATTTTCTTTTAATCATAATATATCTATTGCCAGACTTTTTGTTATTATGAAATACTTCCAAAAGAGTAGTCTGCTTCATGTGATTTTCACCACTGAAAATAATCAGGAAAACCTGGAAGATCTGTTATTTGACATCTTGACTTTAGTTACTCCCCACATACTGCATTCGCTCTCTCATAGACCTGACCAACTAAGACTCTTTTTATCTAGATGTTGAAAACTTGATGGAGTGCTGAAGAAGGTCTGTTTATTCAGAGGGTTTGGCAGATGAAACTACTTAGACCTCAATGACTCCGCAATCTGCTGTTTGCAAACGAGAAGTCTGAGTGGCAACACATATTCTCCATACCCCACATATCTTGGTAAAATCATTTCAGTTTTTCTTCACAATCTTCAGCAATACTAATCTGATGCTTCAGCTGTGCTCTTCCCATGTCATAAATATTTTGACAGCATCCTTTAGCGTATCTCAATCTCAAATCTCACTCAATTTCGTCTGTCATTTACAGGCATGCTTATAATGGCTCATTTGCTTATAATGAGTAGATTCTATGCTTTCAGTAACAGGAGTAATTAGAGAATACCAATATGGCCAGAAAGCAGAGAGGAGACAAAAAAGGAACATGAAAGGCAGGAGGAAAGTAAATCATAGAAAGAGAGCTATGGAGATCACTTTACCCTTTCTTAGAAAAATGAAGCTGGGACAAAAGTGATGAAACTGAGAGGCAGAAAATTTAAAATTAGAACTGTTTTTTCTTGCAGGTTTCAATAACCAAAAGATGCTCTTAAATATGATTTTCCATGTTATTTCTCTGTGTGTCTGGTCTTCAATGCAGAGGTGGTTTCCAATCCTTTTGAAAAGCTGATTGCATCCTTAGGCACCTTTTGCAAAAGATGATAAAAAGAATGCGTTAGTTTGGCTTAGATATCCACATGTTTAGTAAAATATTATGTGTGGTTCACAAAAAGAATCTGAATAATAACTAAGGAGATGTTTCATCAGCAAACAGGAGAAAAAGCTGTAAGAACATCTTTACCAGTGTCTAGTGCTGACTGATGTAAGAGATGGCCTATAGTACTGAATAAGCAATACTCTGTTTTTGTTTCTTATTCCTGTTCACTGGCAGAACTGCCAGTGGCATGACAAAGAAAAGCAAGAAAAACCCAGTTAGAAATGATTCTCTGGAGTCTTCAGCCAACCACTTCGCTAAGGAATAGGTCATCTGAGAGCAAAAAACATTCCTGCTCCTTGCAGCATTACTGCAACTACTGATAGAGTTATATGTCCTTGCTATCTATTTTCCAGTATGGGGTTTTTGATTTTTCTGGGCAGTTGCAGCATGTTTTGAAATTTAAAAAAAAAGAAAATGTTTTACTGACTGCTTGCTGAAAGTGTAGCAGAAGGCTAGATTTTGTGCTTACTTCTATAAGGAAGTAAGTAAACACAAAGTGCTCCTCCCCTGTATTTTCTGCACCAGCAATCAAGTTCCTGGGCAATGAAACACAAAAATTTGCAAGGTTTCCTACTACTTACCCATTCTTACACCAGGAAAGAGGGTGCCATGTGGGACAGATAGAGCACTGGATCCATGCTTTGACTACCCACCCTAAGAAATGAACTATCAAAACCTAGATTTATTTGCTGCGCACTATATTTATTCCCTCTGCTTTCAGTAACAAGGAGGAATTATGATTCCATACATCAAAGTGAATGATAGTAGCTCTGGCACCATAGATTTGGTGTGTTGCCCCTACTTCGTGCTATGCCTGAAGTCTGGTTCTAGCTCGTTGGGATGGGTTTGCAATGTCTCCATCTTCTGCCCAGTTTCAGGAGCCATACTTAAGCAATAACAATATTTAAAAGAAACAATTTATCTAAATAAATTAAGGGCTAATTATCGTACATATGAATTCGTGAAGCTGGGTGTCATGTGCTGTCAGTAACTTTTTACCTTGATTGGACAATGACAAGTTGTGGAATTATATCAATACTCCCCAGGGTAACAAAAAAACCCCAAACCAATCCAACCAAAAAAACCCCACTGCAGACATATTCAGGAAATTTTAACTGGGAGACTTTTGAAATTGGAATAAACAAAATTAAAGGAATTTACAAAACTCTTTAGAGGGGCAAGTTGACCTGAGCTACATAAATTTTAGACATATATATATATCATCACATATAGATATTACATTCACATACAGATTTGTAGAGCAAATTACCCGTGAGTATAAAATGCTTTCCTATTTCCAGCATGATGGTGGAACAGATAATGATAGATTCCTACTCCTGAAGTGGGAAGACAAAAAAGGGTGATGAAACTGAGCACACGGTATAAATATGTTATACTTGTAATTAATAAGAAATATAAAATATGGAGTCATACTTACTATCACATTTTGAATGAAAACAATGTTGCTTCATAGCAAAGAAAAATCCAGCTTTAGGTTTACTAAAAAGCATGAACAACATGTCCTAAGAAATTAAGCAAGAAATTAAAAAAAGTTTAAAAAAATTCCTTGACTTGTTTTCATCTCCTTATTCCGTATTATTGAATAAGTCACAAATAAGCATTAACCCTCTGCTAACACAGTTCTGAGACAATGACTGCCATGTGTTGGATGCATTATTCATACATATTACACAGGCTGGGACAACTGAGCACACACTGTAACATGACCTAGAGGAAAAAATGTCTTTAGCAGTGTTGCTAGGAGAGGCTTCTGCAAGCAAACTATGACTGTCAAAATTATTTACCTCATCACAATCGATATTTCTATACTTAGAAATCTGAATCAATTTAATTTGTGGATTTTATTAGCAAACCCATACAGAGAATTATATATTTTGAATCATAACAAAAAGTTCAACACTGAAGACAGTAAACTGATCTTTAGGATACAAAAATATCTCAGTTCATCTGTAAATCTGAATTAAGTACATGGAACTAGTATCCTGTGATCCTGAACTCATTTTTAATGAGTCAAACAGCAACAGTGCAGCTTCCCATAGTTACTATATTATTATGATGATTTCTTTTACTGTCTCTGAAGATGTGTTTCAACTATATAAGCTACAGCAAAGACACAGTTCAGCTCCAGAATGCTTGTAACATCTAACACAAAGACATGGGAGAGATGTTCTCCTGGAATTAACAAAGCAGGAAAACAGCTTGGCTTCCATTAAATCCCTTGTTGGGATGAAACATTAATTCAGTGATCAAACCACTCCTGATCTCAGCCTGTGGGACCATGTGGGTCTCCATAGGAGTCTTCTCTCCTGTCCTGCCATATAGGTCTGTTGGAAAAAAGAGGGAGCTGATGAGGGAGCTTCCATGAAAGAACTTTGCAGAGACGGGAATAAAATAACTGACGACCCCTCCCTGCCCAGAGGGAAGCTCTCATGTCTGTGTTTCTTCTCAACACTTCTGAGTTCCCAGCACCCACTGTTCTCTAACAGTAGTAAAGCTGAGCAGCTGTGACCTGCTGTGGATACCGCCCCCCCCAGCAGCACCACACTGTCCTGCCCTTGGCTCCGCAGCGCGCTCCTGGCTCATCCGTGCATTCTGGGGAAAGGAAATTTCCCCCAGCAGAGATTTGCTCAGATAATCATGATGGGAATGATCCCTCCAAAGGCATGAAAGTGACATTTACTGGTGTTATTGTAAAGTGTACACAGGGGGTATGGAGAAAGGTACCAGAAACTACTGAGACAGATTGAAGGTTTTTGCTAGAAAATACAAAAAAACCTCTCAGTTTACACAAACAGCAAGAGCAGGCAAACACTACACCTTTTTGTAATATTAACATATGATTTTTCTGACTTTTACTTAAAGAGCAAAAATATTGCTTAAACCTCTGCACTTGCCCACCACATGCAGAGAAACATTCAATCTCTGGAGTGCCATTACCACCACTATTGCTTTTCACCGGAGCATGTGCCAGGGAGGAACACGGCACACAACGGTGGTTTTTTAGCTTTCTGTTTTTCTAAATATGTGCAGAATAAGACATTCATTTCACAAGCCTATGCTGTGCCCTAATAAATACTGTGCAATTTGAAGTTTTAGCACTTACGCAAACAACGGTTGGTTGAAGGAGATATTCACATGGGGCTTGATTATAGTGTTTTATCACTCAGCTGAACATCTAATGTTTAGCACAGTAGTTGGAGTGCTTCTTTTCATGTTATAACAAAGATTGCCCTCTGATAGTAATTACAGCCTTCCTGTAAAGAAAGGCATTTTAGAACTGCCTGAAAAGTTCATAAGCTAGAGATGAAGCTTGGAGAAAGAGTTTGCCATCACTTTGCATGTGGCAAGTAGTTTGGTGCTTGAGCTGTTGTCCAGAAAAATGACAGAGCTGCCTTGAAAACATTTCCTCAGAGCTGGAAACATTAAAAAAACCACTACCTGAGGAATAAGAAAGTCTCTACGATTACAAAAAAAAAAAAAAATCACAACAAAGTTAATATTTCTGTAAAAAAAGTACAAAATCGATGTGATGAATTATTATATGATCTTTTTTAGAAATGTAGAAAGGCATAGTGATGAGGAGACATAGAGCAAAGCACATGCAGCAAAATACATTCAGAACAAAGCTGCCCATACACAGCACTCACAGCTTTGCCCTGGAGCAATGAGCTAAATTTTCTAGTGACATTTCTGAATGCATCTTATTGGGGTTCTCATGACCTGCTAATGGTATATGTCTGTGCTTTTTGTACTTACAGCATAATAATCAGTTTAATCAAAATAATTTGGAGAGTTTTATGCAGTTTAGGGCACTAAATTACAGATATGCATCTCTCTCTTCTGTCTTTGAGAACTCCATGTCAATCATGGTTCTGATCTTTTGGGTTTATCTTTTCCTTTTCTGACTTTCAAAACTTTTTATCAGTGGCCAGCAACTTCAGTGGTACCTTATTAATTGCAACAAATGGAACTGTTAGTTTTACCTTTGTAACTTACGAGGGATTCTCTTTTATTTTAAAGTAGCAGTGGTATTAACAGTTCAAAGGCCCAAACTTTATCATCTTCTTCATAGTTGGAGAGGACTGTCCATGTATAATTTTATTTTCTGTGCACTGCTAAGTACAAATTTTCCTGTTTCTCTTAGCTGGGTAATATTTTTTTTTATTTTGCTGTCTGTCTCCTTTCCCTATAGAGATTAAATTACTAAATATGCTTTTCCAAACCCTATGTGCTGTGTAAGCTCCTCTCTATTGCCATGGTTTTGCATTCACCTTTTTCTGGATTGCAACTTTGTTTTCAAATTAAGGTGTCAGATTTTGACATATTTCTATGTGAATAAACTGGATTTTCATGTTCTGTGGTGCCTAAGCAGTGACACTACATCATGGCAGGTACTATTTGATCACAAAATTAGAACTTACTACCCTTTTCAAAAACATGCCTTCTCTCATGCACAGCTTCCACATCTCCTGCTAAAGCTAGGAGATGTAGTTCTGCACTAAACTGATAAGCTTTTATGGCTTGATGCTGCATTTCATGCTTAAATAAGCATTACTTTATTAATATGTGTGGTCACAGAGATAGTTTGACACCCTTTAGGAAATTTAATGGTGCTTTTCTCTGTGCTGTGAAGGCTGAAATATTCACCCTTCTGTGGTTAGGTAGCAGATGAAAAGTATTTTCAAATGTTTTGAACCAGTCAAAAATGTACCACAAGAAACATCCAAAGGGGAGGAATGAAGGGAGGAGGAACATAGGTTGTCCTGTCAGAAACAGCCTAAGATGAAGCCTGTTGGGAAGCAAGGCATATTTTTCTTGTACATCCTTGAGCCAACAAGAGTTCTTGTATGATCCCTCATCCAAGCTGATGGCACGTGTTCCCAGCTGCAAGACTGGGAGGAAGGGAGAGAACAGCTGATACACTGGATTTGTGACATGTGGGAGAACAGGAATAAGGAGGAAAAGCAGAACCTTCCCACCAGATTTGCAGCATCCCATTTTCAGGTATTATCAATATTATCATTTGGGAACCTCTGACTTTCAGATATGGACACATGCATATGCATATGTATGTCTGCATGTGTAAAGTCTTGGAGATACTGAGCTGCTGTTTGCTGGGCAGTTTGGGGCTAGTGCAGAAGTCCATCCCCATCACCACCACTGTGTCTTGCAGTCTCCAGATGTTGGGTGGCAAGTTTATGGGGAAGAAAATAACAGCCTAAGGCAGCAGATTGCCGATTGCAGCCTTTAACACTGTACATGTGTGGTCAAGCAAAGGTTTGGTTTTGCTGCACTGTGGTGGGTGTTGTTCATGTCCCTGCACAGCTACTTGCCTTTAGAAAATTGCACAGATTATTTCTAGGCTTCAGGAAGCTCATTGCAGTGGTACCCTCTGTGCCTTGCTTGGTGTCTGGTCCTGATGGCTGACTTTGCCAGCATCTCACTGGCTGAAAAGTTGGTGTCTGCTTGTTGGAGGTGTCCCATACCTGCTCAGGTTACACACAGGCTGACACAGTACAGCCACAGCCTACTGTGCACTCTCATCCCAGTCACAGGCATTGTCCAAAGTAATGCTCTGCAGTACTGTGCATCATTACAAAGATTTTATTTTATATTATTCTATGTGCTTCCAAATAATCAATAACCATTCTTGATAATTTGGAAATACATTTGTATGTGAACATACACATATATGTTTGTATACACCAGGCCTTGATATGCTAGGGGTTTTCTTCACAGATAGCCCTCTAATACCTACACAAATCTTTTGCCCCAAAGCTGTTGTTCCCACGTGAAGACACATGGTCGTAGGACAGTGTACTTGCATCCTTCCTGCTGGAATGCTTTTTCATGCCTGTTGCTGTGCATCAATTCCCAGTGGGTCCCCAGGCCCTCAGGTGGTGCAAGGTGTTGCTCACACTGAAGGTGGCTCCCAGCAGTGACACACACATCTGGAGCAACTCTGTCTGTCTCTGAGTCCACCTCTCTCTGAGGTGGACTGTGCTCATTTTATGTGGAGCTGAGCTGACACATTGCAGTGTCTGCAGTGGTTGGTGATGTGATTTGATGACTTGAGGAAAGTCCTCCACTTGTGTATTCTCACATAAACATGGAATCTGACTAATCCAAGAGCATTTGCTGGCTTAGGAAGTCCTCCTCCTGACCGTCATGTGAAGGATTAGCTGGTTTAGGGACATCCTCTCAGCTATTGAATCAATCACCTCCAACATAATTCTGAGCAATCCATTGTTTTTTGTTTGGTGGTTTTGTTTTTTTTTGATAGAATAGATATATTTGAGGCAGAAAAAGTATATCTGAAAAGAAAGAAGAGGACTCAATTATTTTACTGCTGTCCTTGTGCCTGATGAAATATCTCATGTGCAAGAGGTTATTCACCAGGGCTATATATTTAGTCCAACCTGGAATGATGATCATCCAAACAAGATCATAAATAAGCCCTCTGTTTTTATAGCAAGGTCAGATTGGTGGGGCTTTGCCATCTCTGGCAAATTCTGCAGCTGTTGAAAGGGCTTTGCTGGGAAGCCCTGCAAATCTGCCTCAGGCAGCAGGTAGCAAACTCAGCTCTACAGAAAAAAGGGGTATGAGAGATTCAGGATTTGTTGCAGTTTTTGTCTCACAGGTTTTGCTCAGTCTCATGAAGTGCTTTGCAGATGTCCAGGCTCATAAATACTTTACTACCAGTCCAGTATCCGTTTTACATTCCTTAGGCACTACACAATTCAAGCCCAGAGTGATATTTTTGTTTATGGCAAGGGGTTGTTAATACAAATCCTAATTTGTTCACATATGGGTTCTGCCAGTCAACTTGGCACTCCCTGGCTCTCTGCCACTGGGGACATGGCATTAGTGCCCCCCATAAACAGACAAACAGACAAACAAGAGAAAATGGGAGCATCTGGCCCCATTCCTTGCCATTTCTTCTAATTGATATTATAATGGCACAGAAAACATCTCTTATAATTCTTGGAAAGGTATATGTTTCTTTTAAAGCCTGGAGGCTTCAGAGTATCCTATTACTATTAACATTTCCCACTACCTTTGCCCGAAGGTATTTCCGAAGCATGTAGCACAGCAGATACTTGGCAGATGTGACAGGGATATGTGTGAAATATTTGACAGAGACAAGGTGAGTAAGGTTTGTTTTACAGACCATGAAAGAGGAGATTGAACTCATGCTATGCCATCAATCTTGTCAATTCACTGATGCAGAGTCTCTCCTGGAGGCCATCCAAGCCTGAGCAGAAGCTCTCATAAAGGACAGAAAACTGGCAAGTGCCAGATGATAAACATTTTAAGCTCCCAGTGCCAGCGCAATATCCTCATCTGAGCGTACCATTGCTGGAGTTTAGGGCCAGGGAGCAGCACAGCTGCCATATCCCATCCAACTTAAGTAAAAACAAGGAAAGCATTAAAAGCCACAAACCAGACTGTTGTCATTATGATGACCTAAAAGCATCATGGTAAAAATCAGGACCTTTTCCATCTGGGAAGAGGATCTTGATTTTTGTGAATGTTTTAAGTGCTGGGGACTGATTACAGATTGCAGAAGGGAAATATCTCCAAAGAATAACCATGGAGAGTAGTTCTTCAGGAAAGGAGGGGCTGACACTCACCACCAAAATTGTTTTCTACCAACGGCAGTTGGTCAAAAACTATGGCCATGATCATGGTATCTAGTGGTTCTTTGCCTCCTGCTTGCATTTAATGAACCTGTGAGCTCCTCTTCCTTAGGTACAGCAGGGCCTGTCTGCTCCTCCTTGTAAGTGACCTTCAGCAAATGCTCACTCTGAAAAGCACACCAGGATTTTGCTCAAGGGCTTTCTCTCCCAGTGCCTGCACTCAGGACTGGGGCAGCTATGCTGCCTCCTCTGGTCTGTTCTGCCTCTCCCGCCTCAGCATGTGCATGTCACAAAACAGCCATGACCCCATGCCACAGCCCAGGCCCAGATCACACCATCCTGGTGACACAGATTGACTATTATCCTTCTATCATGCAGCACTCAGATTTTGTCTCCCTCCACTGACACTGCCGTTTTCTCTGGCCTCCATCTCCCTCAGCAGCTGGAGGCCCTCAGCAGGAGAATTTCTGTTGGTCTCTGCAAGAGACATCTTCCCATTGCCCCCATGCTTGGATGCTGTGAATGGCCTTTCTGGTCCCAAATCAATCCCCACAAGCTGTCACCACTGATGTTTTTCAAGGGGATCAAGCTGTGGCTTTCACTACTACAGTTACCATAGTGAGGAAACCAACAGATGCTTAACACGATTAAAAACAAACCACCAGGCAAAAATCAGAATCAAATTCCCTCTTGTCACTAAAGCCATGAGCTAGGCTGACTGCTTTAGGATGACTAATTTTGATGTCTTAACACAGGTACCTGGCTCTAGGGTGGTGGAGGAAACAGGACCCGAGGGGTTCCCTGATGAAGAAGCTCAGAAGGAGAGTCAAATAAACTGCTGCCAAGCTGACAGTGAAGAAGGGAGTCAGTAGATATGCAGACCAGGTCCAAGACAAATTCCTGCCTGGTCCTACAGATTCAGAGCTGCGCGCTTGGCGTCCCTCCATGCCCATGGTGTGAAGGCATCAACAGTAGCATCAGTGTAACAACCCCTCAGTCAGCACTCCCAAGGGAAGCTAACGAGTTCAGCTGAATCTTCCCCTGAAAGTCCCTGATTTTCCACCTTTGCCTCCGGAAGGGTTAGACAGAAGGTCTCTGCATGACTGAATTATACTTTCAGAGATGATGGGACAAGGACCTTCAAAGGCAACAAATGGGCAATACTCTGCTGAGCATTTTGCTGCTGCTGTGAATTACATCTGAAGTACCCCAAGCTTTAGCAATTTCCCTTTTCATTTCTGCATACAGAACTAAAGACCCAGCCACAGGCAGCCCTCATTCCTCTTTTCTGGGCAATCCTACAGGACATAGGCACTACCTCTGATTGCCAGCAGAAGCAGCAGCCAAGACTGCAACCATAAGAGATTGAAAAATGATCATTGCTTTTTTGTGATATAGAGTAAACACTCTAGAAATCATTTTCATAATTAGGTCAAGGACTGAGACTGCTGCCAAGCAGGAACAAGACTCAACCACTACCTTTAGGGGGTGCACTACAGGGCCAGGAAGCTGTTCTCGGGAAACCTAGCCTGGTATTCCTCACTTGCATCAATCCAGCGCTGAGTATTTTCTCAAAGTATTAGGAAACCCTAAAGGTACCAGATGTAAAGCAGTTCTAACAAAAGTAGCAGGATGTTTTGTTTTCTGTGTGCAGTGCCGGATGAACACCTGATACAGGGATATAGTCATATATAGTGTCATCTAGAGTTTTTCCCTGGGTCAGGTTTACATTTTCTTCTCCAAAATCAAGACTAACTTAGAGGCTCTTTGTTAATTTCTTAACAAAGAAAGGTCTGTATCTTTAAGTGGCCAAAAGTGCTTCCTGCAGTCTAAGTTGAATCTGCTTCTCTTTCTTCAGTGTTTGCTGTATCTGGAGTCCATGTTATAGCTGTGGTAGACCTTTAAATACAGCACTGAGATGTGATTCTGGGTGCAGCTGGGGTAACAGTTCATTCTTTTTCTTAGGTGCTACCCAGTGGAAATTTGGCAGATGAGCCTGTTTTCCACAGAGAGCCTGATGCATCTGATCTGCCAGGCAGAAGAGGTGGATGAGGTCTCAGAGTGAACAAGGCATCTTCAAAGGTGAATTGAACCAATTATGCAGGTGACGGCATTTCTAGCAGACCAACATCAGTCCAGCACTGCTCCCCAATATCTGTCTTGCTCTTGGAGTAACAGAAGTTCATCAGTTGAGAACTCAGACATCCGCTAAGGCCAAGCCAACATGAAGAAGAAATTAGTTTGGCTGTAGTGCATGATGTAGCAAATGCTCCTCAGACTGTCTCGCCTCTCTATCCAGATTGTAAAAAATGGTATTAATTTTAGCTCTACCATTATTCCATATTTATTGAAGATGTGGGACTTGTGTAACACTTTTTGTTCTGTTTATTCCCATTTTCTCATTAAAAATTGAAGCCAGGCTGCACACTAGAATTAAGTGTGGTGCTCTGAAAGGCCAAACACTGCTTTCTCTTCTGGCAATGACAAAATTCCCATTAGTTTTATTGGCACAGCACTGAGCCCTAAAGCTAAAAGTAGCTCCATGAGTGACAGAACCATTGCATTCAAAATGAAATGCTGCTCCTGATGCAGAGTTGAGTTCCTTTCTTTGCTGTCATTTGTGAAAAATAATAAGGATCTCTGCAGATGCCATCTGTGTAGGTCTGTGCTTTCCCTCCAAAACCTTCTGCCACTCGGATTGTTTGGCCACCACCACAGAAATGCCAATAAGCCAAAATGGGCACATCCAAGCCACAGGCAGTCAGGGTTACATGGGGAAGGAGATGGCTCAAGGTCAGCTCAAAGTTTAGGTGCCAAGGGAGAAGATATATAAAGGAGTCCTCTTTTCAGCAGTCCTGGGGCATGGAGGATTCTTCTTTCAAATTACAAAGACAGGAAGATTTAAGGTGCATTTTCTGGTTATCTCATGCTATTTTTCTTAGGAAATCAGCTTCACCTGCGAAGCTAAATCTTGAGAAAAGAAACATGATGTTTTCTTTCCAGATAAATTGTTTGATCAGTTCAGAAAAAAACCCAAACCATCACTATGTGACAACTCTTATGAGTCTGTCATGTACCTGTAATTTAGTGTCTCTCAGAAGGACCCAGATGATGAAATACAGAGACTGCAGAAGAGCGTCAGCTTGAACTTCTAAAGAAAAGTTTGGGAAAAAAACCCTTTAAAATACAAATAAAGTTTAGGTAAAGTAAAGATGGAAACCTAAAGGCTGAATTTAAAAAAATAGCAACAAACTATCTAAAAACAATCTTATGCTTTTTAAAATAAAATCTCTGGCTTTTGGAGCTGCAGGTATGATTTTTGATGCTTGCAAATCATTGCTATGTAAATATAATATTCATGGCATTTGCTTGTCAGTAATACCAGCTCTTTGTTAAACACTCATATCTTCCTGTGTTCCCCACAGCAAATATGCAGACAGTAGAATGTGTGGCAATTCAAATGTTTCTGTTAGGTGCTGGATTTAGCTGTGGCAGGACAGCTGACCGGATAGAAAGCCCTGGACAGCAAAGCCTGCTCCCTTTGAAGATGACACCTTAGTACGGCTATTTTCATCTCCTTTCTGCTAAACTTTTTGATGGCCATAGCTCTTGGATCAGATGAGGGAGTTCATAGTCTAACACTCTCCAGCACACACCACCACACTGTGGTAACTCCTCCACAAAGTCCTCCTGCAAAGCTTCACCCAGAGAAAACAACTCTCCCTTTCTTTCCTCACCTGGGGCATTGGTTGGGCTCCAGACTAATCTGCAGACTAAATCTAGGCAGTCAAAACTTACAGCCAGCACCTCACCCCTGTTTGCAGGCTTGTTTATGACACGAAATCTGTGCAAAGAACTTCTTGAAACCTACTGGTAAGATCTAGCCCTACAGAACGTTTCCAAAGGTCTAATTATCTCATTTAAACCTCCTTCTGAAATACTTTATTTCTAAATTATGAAGAGGTTTAATAACAGCTTTCAGCTTCATTAACTTTTTTATATACCTGGAATTAACAAAACCCACAAAAATCTTGATTAATTGCCCAGCAGTGTTGTCTGACACAGGGTAGGGTTTATACCAGTGTTAAAACCTTTCTGAGAAAGTGGATTTTTACATGCGGTCAACGTCTACCCTGTGAAAAAAACAGAAAACTGAATCTATGTTGTATTCCTCCTTTTCTGAAAAGTTTCACAGAGCAGCAATTTGGCTGAAGAGTGCAGCGATGCGTTCAGCTAGAACGGAACCCTTTAAAACTATGTGAAAACTGCAGCTTGGCAGTATTTCACACATATCTATCCAAGGTCAGAATTTAACATAATAGCCACACTTTGTTAACAAACAGCTCTTCTTCTGATGTGGAAATAGCATGAGATGAGTTTTAAAACAGAGCAGCACAAGCAATGGCTACGCACACGGATTCTAAAGCTTTATGCTACTGCTCAACACCCCTGCATTTGAGATGTTCAGCACAAGCTGGATTCCTTCTTAAATAGTCTGTTTTACACGCAAAATTCTGAACTTTTTATATTCAAAAGCCTTACTCCAGTCAACATACATTTGGGGGGTGTGAGGAATGGAAAATGAGCCAATAATATACTGCCACTTGCCATTTGGCCAAACTGAACAATCCATTTAAGAACACAAGTGACTTCCAAGGACGCCCAGCACAGTGTTAATGTTGAAATTTTAAGATATTTTCTTTTATGAGAAAGTGAAGATAAAAGTAGCAAGACGTCAAAATGCATGAATTGTGAATTACCATTTAATATTTCGGTGAAGCGACATATGAATAAAGGCTGCCTTGCTGCTAAAAATAACCTCTTGTTTTCAATGCTGATCTGCAGCTGTAATGAAAGTGTTCAGCATTTTTCAACTCTATCAATTTTTAAATCCAGCAGGTTATGTCAACCTGAGAGAAGAAAAACTCTCTCTGACTTTTAGACAAAATGTAATTTCTTTCTAACTTATTCTGATTTTGGAAACTAAGTATATCCTCCAAACCAAAGGCAAATCAAAGGCAAGCTATCACCTTGGTATTATGCAAATCGCAGAGCAGTGAAGAGAGCCCCTGGGAGATAAGAAATACTTAGTGTTAGGACCACTTCAAAGAGTGTAGGATCATCATTCTGCTCTATTGTACAAGTGGCTTTTCACATGTAAATCTGCCATGATTAAATTAATATTTGTGAGCTTAACTCTGATCCTTTCTCCTTTACTTAATGAAGGACTAATTCTACTGAAGTTGAAGGAATTACATACATGTGACTGATCCCAGAATTAGGCTCCATACATGGTTGGGATGACTTTGATTTTTTGGGGGGTTCTGTTGAGCCTGCCCTCCCAAAGCTTTCCCTTCTTCCACGGAAGCCCCTGCAACATTAAAAGGTTGGTTAAAATGAATTTACCAATGGGAAAACATGCATTTATATTTCGACTCTGGTAGAAAGAATGTCTTCACTCAGGAGTAAAGAATATAGCAAATGTCATATTTCTAACAGGCCATTGACATTTTGGCAACGTTTTTGGCACAATTTGGTACAGTGTCACTGTTGCCACTGTTAAGTAGTCTGTTCCAAAAGTTTTGGAAAAAATAAATATCTTAGGCACAGAAAAGAGAGAGAATGCAACAATATAAGGGAAAAGTGAAAAGAAGGGAACTGTGATATCTTGTTTGAATGACAAGTAAATTTTCTGTGTCTTCACTGCAAGAGAAAAAAGGGATTTGTGACTGAGAGGCATTTCAAAGGACCTGTCACAGCACAAAAATCTAGCAGAGACAAGGCATAGGTCTCTGACACAGCTACTCAAGGCAAGCTTTATATCTTTATCTCACTAGTTACAGTGAGATTAAAAAAACCCACAGTGCCTTGTATCTGCAAAGACTATGTGTTAACACAGCTATCTTGATGTCAAAGAATATCTTTGGTTTTCCATAAGAACAGCTATGAGACCAAGTACTTTTAAGCATTCTATCAGATTATCCAGCTATATTATTTTTATAGGCTGAGGATTTACCAAGTAGATACTTGGCCTGCAGGGTAGAGATGAAGTGGAGGTTTTGTGGCAAGTTCATATTTGTACAGTTCTTGTCCTATCTTCTCCAGCATGCAGCAACTGTTCACACCCCTAAAAAAAGATGCCAAAATTCACTGTCTTGCCAGATAACTCTCATTTATTCTTTCTGTTCTTTTTCCTTCACACCCCACTACTTTTCCAGCACCCATGCTGTAGCTCTGTAAATAAACAGCATAACAAAATGGCTTTTGTACTCAGGCTTAAAGAATTTCAGTTAATAGATGTAATTAGATGTAATTATACATAATATTGACTAGATTTAATTCCAGAGCACAGCAGTCTTAGAAAAACAAGTCTTCTTGTTATCCACAGGACCAGTTCAAGATGAGCACAATATCACAGAATCACAGAATCAAGTTGGAAGGGACGTCTGTAGGTCATCTGGTCCAACCCCTCTGCTCAAGCAAGACCACACAAGGTACAACTGCTGAGAACATGATCAGATCGCTTTTGATTATCTCCAAGGATGGAGACTCCACAACTTCCTTGTGCAACCTGTGCCAGCGCTGGGTCACTCTCACAGTAATATAGAGGTAGCTCATTGAGAACCATTTTTTGGCCCTGTGGTCAAAGGACGACTTCTGCTTCCAAAAGATTATTCAGACTTCCTGGAACCATGACAACTGCGATGGAAGGTTTTTTATGACAAATGGGACTTATTTCCAGTGTCCACCGCGAATTATGGATCCGCAGGAGTCAAACTGGTCAGACACTATATCTACAGAAATACGTGAAATTTTTATCCTGTATTGTAAGTCCACAGCCATTACTGTGCAAAACTCCTAGTTGTCCTATGGAGTTTCAAATTCCCACAGGTTTAGAAAATTGAACTGACTCTAGGACTATTTTGACTAGAAAGGCTGCTTAGGCACTTCAGACTCCTGTAGCTACCGATATGCAGGCACAAAAATGTAGTTATCTCAGTCTTGATCTGAATCTCATCCCACCTCTGTCTACTTCTAAGTAAATTATTATCATTGACTACTCTGCACCTGAGTGACTTACATTTCCAGTATTGACATAAAAATAAAAAGCTACTGTTGAGAATTTTTAAAAGAAACATAAATTTAGAGTTTCAGCTCTTTTACCTTTGCTTATGATTGAATGAGAAACTTCGTAAAACTGAACTGTGATGGTATGTTTTCTAGATACAAGTCTAGAGTAGACTGGTCTGTAACTAAGGTAGTTATTAGCTTAGGAGATCCCCTGGCACTAATATTACTAATTACTGAAAGGGAAATTGGCTGAAGTTCCCCTATGCTATGCAGACCCATTCTGGCTTTTATAGAGTATTCCCTGGGCCATGCAATTCAACAGTAAATGCTCCTGAACCTATTTCGTTATTGGATCTAGACTGACTCCTCTCAAAGCAACAGCAAAACCATTGTGGATGACTGTGTTATACCCTGTTATGTCACATTACAAGGCATGACACTGACCTGTTGGAGCAAGTCCAGAGGAGGATCACCAAGTTGATTAGGGGGAAATCAACAAGGAAAGACTGAGACAATTGGGTTTGTTCAGACTGGAAATGAAAAGGCTTTGAGGTGACTTAATTGGGACCTTCCAGTTCCTGAAGGAAGCCTATAAGAAGGATGGAGAGAGACTATTTACAAGGGTATGTATTGATATGGCAAGGCAGAATGGCTTCGAATTGAAAGAGAGTAGGTTTAGATTAGATATTAGAAAAAAATTCTTTGTTGTGAGGCACTGGAGCAGGTTGCCTAAAGAAATTGTGGATGCCCCATTGTTATGCTCCAGATTAAGCTATAAACTGCCCAGAGCAGTTACATTTTTATTTAAGAATTTTTAAAAGCCTTTTGGTTTGTTAAAACCTCTATTTAGCATCCAGAGAAAGAGTCACACACTCTTCTCTAAGAGAAATTCTTTTTAATTTAGTGAGAAAAATAAGATATTTTGGCAAAAGGTTTTTACAGGAGTAAAACACAACCAAGAAAAAAGCATTTCACTGAAACATTCAGCACAAAGACCCATTCCACAAGAAACACCCGCTAAAAGCAATCCATATACCACCTTTAGTAAAACACAGTTCATTGGTTTTAAGTTACCCACAAGAGAAGGAAAAGAGTAAAAGAAAACAGATTAAAAGGAATAAAGAAAGAGAGAAGAAAGAGAGAAGGAGAGAGAGAAGGGAGAATAGTTACTGACAAGATTCAGTGATTCACTTGGTGCCAGCTGGAGAGGGAGAAGAGAGACAGGAGAGGGAGACCACATGGAGTTTCGTGTATTTATAGAGTTCAGTTTTCCCTCCCAGGCAGGATATCCGGTCAGTGCCTTCCAGGCCAGAGTGGGTTGTGCTATAACCAGTCACAGGCTCCAGGGATGTGGTGTGGGCGGGCTACCAGGCAGGTCTGCCTTGACTGACAGCCCGGCTGCAGGGCCTGCAGCTCTGCCGTGTGCTCTGTGTGGGCTGCAGGCCTTGCCTTCAGCTCTGCCCTGTGCCCTCAGCACAGGCCTGATGTGCAGGCCTTACCATGGACCTGCAGGTCCTGGCACAGCCCTTCCCCACATGCACACACACTCAGTGAGTTGGTTCCGGCCCATTTCAATAATTCAGTGAGATTCAGATCCAGGATCTCACACCCATCCCCGGAAGTGTTCAAGGCCAAGCTGGATGGGGCTCTGAGCAACCTGGTCTAGTGAAAGATGCCCCTGCCCATGGCAGAGGGATTGGAACTAGATGATCTTACAAGGTTCTTTCCAACCCAACCCATTCTATGATTCTATGATTCCATGATTACATGAGACTGACCCTACTGTCTGCTGGGAAGTAGCATGACACGTGCCACAGCTTAATGAAGAACTAAACCATAGGGTCCATGACCTACCCTGCATGAGGGACATGAGGAAACTCTGTAGCCACTAACATGGTGACAGCTGCTGAGCAGAAATAGAGGTACTATCTGTGTGTATTTTTTGAGAAACAGAGGTACAGAGATCTCGGCTTTCATTGCAGAAGTGCTAAGAAGGGGATCCTGGCAATTATGTTCAATAAGTAGTTTGGGGAAATGAAAGCTTTGATTCCCTAGAAATTCCTGATGCTGGTCAGCACACAATTCTGGGGCCAGCATCCAGATTGTCCATCTGACACCTGACATTATCACAGAAACAGTGTTAGACAAGGTCCCACACCCATATTACAAATGGGCCTCTGCTCATACCTGGAAGACCCCACTTCTCATCAAGTCCAATGGATGTGTGTGTACACAGGGAAATCTGGGGCTTGGCACAGGCTCTGGCTGGCACACAAGGGCAGAGGAGGTGTACTCAGCGGGCTGATACTTCATCCCTCATCTCTCCCTCAGAAATTTCATCCACTTGAACACTTGAGCAAAGTTTTGCCTTACTATAATAAGCAGATATCTTCAGTGTTACTTCTTAGCCACTACCAAGTGTTTTTAATACCATCTTTCTGTTTTAAGAGAGCTAAGGAGCTTATTTAGCCCTAACCAAATAACTGCAGCTTTTCCAGGCACAGGAAAGCTAAAATTCAGTGATTTCAGGCCATCTACAGAAACATCAAAAAAATCTGAATTTCTTATTATGGAAATTATTCATTTTATCTGAATCTCACTTCCATTTATGTTAGTTTTGATCTCGTTGGGAAAGTGAGCAGCTATTGAGGCTATTAAGCAAACATTCCCTGAATCAAAACAATAGGCTAATTACTTTTAGACGCATATGGGTTTTATTATGCATGAATTAGTTACTAATTCATCTATACTGCATTTTAATATTCAACTAGCAGGCTCAGATTGGTTTTACAGAAACTTTTGTGTTTTCCCAAATTGAGACCTTTGCTACTTACTGAAGAGTTCTAAATAGTAAATAAATATTTAATGAGATCTTGGGAAAAACATTCTCTTTTAACTTGTTTAAAGAAAATAGTTTATTGAACAGCAGAGTAAAATCAAAGCTGAGCCATGTTCTCCTCAAACTCAGCCTGGAGCCTAGGAAAAAAAGAAAATGTTACTTTAACACATAATGTAATTTGCTGGTGTCAGAAGTGAAAGGGCTGCCAGAGTCTCAAGCCAGCTAACTCCGATTGCTCCCCACTGCGAAGGGCATTTGATCATTGATCACTGCTGACTCACAGGATGCATGCAAAAGAAATGAGCTATGTCATGGTATAACCCCACCCAGCAACCAAGCCCCACACAGCCACTCATTTACTCCCCCACCAGCAGGATTGGGAAGCAAATTCAGAAGGGTAAAAGCAAGAAAACTCATAGGTTGAGATATATCCAGTTTAATGGAGAAAGCAAAAGATGCGCACACAAGCAAAGAAAACAACAAAATATTAAATCACCACTTCCCAAGGGCAGGCAGGTGTTCAGCCATGTCCAGGAGAGCAGGGACCCATCACACATAATGGACTTTGGAAGATGGATACCATCACTCCAAACATTCCCTCCCCTTTCTCCTCCTTCTTCCTCCCCTTTATATACTAAGCATGATGTCATATGGTATGGAATATCCCTTTGGTCAGTTTGGGTCATCTGTCCTGGCTGTGTCTCCTCCTAACCTCCCATACATCTTCAACTTCCCTGCCACTGTGGCAGTATAGAAAGCAGAAAAGTCCTTGGCTCTGTGCAAGTCCTGCTCAGCAATAACATAAACATCTCTATATTATCAACCCTGAGTTCTGCACAAATCCAAAACACAGCTCCATACTAGCCATGGTGAAGACAATTAATTCTACCTCAGCGAAAACCAGCACAGCCATGTCTTTAACTAGGAAGAAGAGTAGGAGGATGGGGACAGGAGGTTAAGAGAAATCCTGTCTCTCTACATCTATGGGGGAAAACCAGAGCTATGGGGCTGCAAAAATCAAAGTGAGAAGCTGAGTCTGGTGCAGCAGAGGAGTGGATGGCTAGGAGATAATTCCCATTTGCTTTTATTGTAAAGATACTGTCTTCATTGTTAGAGAAAAGCAGCTATAAATTTTCTTGCCATTGTCACATAGAAACATGACAACAATGGTAAGGAGGAAGTGATTAATAAACCCTGGCTTTTTGTAGGAAGTCAAACTCCTCAAGAATTCCTGCTGTAGCATCTTTACTGGAAACAGTTAAATCCAGAAGTAGTTCAACAGCCATAGGAGGAAATGCAGGTCATGTCTTCAGGTACATCTGGTAACTCTCACAAGCAATAAAACACAGGAGATGAGAGCACCCCGGGCCAGAGGAGACCTGAGTCACACAAATCCCTCTCAGCACTGCATGTGGAGGCAGTTGAACTGCCTCTGCTGTGCTGTGGGGCAGAAGCCCCCAGTGTGGGATTGGCAATAGTGCTGATGTAGGGCATCCCATTCTCCTTTACCATGGGGTCATGGGGATGGTTTTGCCCCAAAGCAGCCTTGTACATGTGACCCGCTCCATCTGCAAGACTGACCACCAACACATCAACTCCCATACTCCTCAGGTTCACTGTCTCTCCAGGGCTGTGCTTGCTGCAGTCATGGGACAATGGAGAACTGATTTGGACATTTATTACAGGGGAAGAAGAATGAAATCTAATGAATCGAAATACAGAATTTAGGATACAACTTCTAACAACTTGACAAACCTGACAATGATTTTTTCTTCCTGTTATGGAGCCTTGAAGACCATTTATGTCATTATTTTTATATATATGCTTTGTACTTTGTGTTCCTCTCCAAGAGGTGACTTAAATCTCAGCAGGTGATTCCCTTTATTAAAGTGGTATTGAAATCTCCTCAAGCCACTTTGGAGAGTTTCTGGTTACAGATTTTTAGGGACTGTGAACATTATGTTCCTATGTCATCTCCTCAGAACAAGATATTTGATCAATCACAACCATTGCTTTTGTCTTCCTAATTTTTCCTGAAGCCTAATCGGAGGTTGCAGGAGTTCCTGAAAGATCACAGGCAGCAGAGAGAAGTGAAGCGCTTTGTTGGCAGATCAGGCAGAGGAGACTTGACTGCACTTCCATCCATGGTGGTCTCACACGGGGCACATTCCAGTGTCATTTCTCTGCCTGGTCACTGCCAGCACTGCTGACTGGCACCAGCTCTGCTTGACACAGAGGACAAGTATTACATATCTGAATCACATGCTTAAAGTTGCACAGATACTTAAGGATTTTCTGTATCAGAACTTTTCCTTTGAGGGCACAGTGCCATATGATGAGTCCTTCAGTGAAAGAGCCAGTTTAGGAAGGTCCTGTGTAAATCTCTGCTGTGGCATGTTGCCCATCCCTGTTTCAGAGGTTGCCTCATTGGTTCCAGTGCACAGAATCTATGTGATCGTGCTGTAACTCACACCTTTGAAACTTTCTAGTTTTTCACAAGTGCTTTTGGGGGTGACATCACCTTGCAATAGTGGGTTGTGCAAAAATCAGATGCCCCTTAATGCAGCCATCCAAATCCCAGGGATTTTGTGTATGATGAAATTTCAACTCCTCCTGTCTACCCAATGGTGAGAAACAGCACTTCTGAGAAGGGATCCAGCCCTGTGTCTTTGGATGAGACAATCTCTGGAGATGCCTGCTTCTCTCCAGCAGCGTATCCAGAATGACTGTTGTATGCTGATATCAGACCAAGGCTGGCTGAGATCACTCAGATGCTTGTGGAGAGGGCACAGAGGGTGGAGCTGCATCCAGGAACAGACTGTGAGTCATTTGGTCTGATGTGGGTATAACTTCTTCCTCAGGTGTTGTTGTGGGGATAACCCTGCTCAGCTTTGATGGCACAAATCTCAGGTGGAGCTCTATAGCCACAGAAGATCTTGACTGCAGCAGACTGTGGCCTGCAGCCTGTGCCTGGGAAAGAGGGCCTCTGGCACTAAAGCAGCCCAGTCACACAATGTGGTGCAGCAGGTGGGTGTCTTACTGTGCTCTGAGACAGTGCTGCCTCTGGGTCCCTCTCCTTCAGATGAAAGTACACAAGAATAGGAGCATCTTCTCAGTGGAGAATGCCCAAGGCTTGCAAATTGTTCCATATTACAACAAGGGAAAACATTTTGAAATTTCCCAAGCAAAAAAAAGGACAAAATATATTTGGAATCAGTGGAAAAATATGTTCTAAATATATCACTTTGAATTTTATATTGCAGGAAAAATGCTACATACTTAACAGTGTCTGCTATTACAATGAACATTTTAATCTATTAGTCTAGATTGCAGTCTAGCATTGTAATGCACTGATTAAGTTGCAATGAAATGTTTTGGCTTCTCCTCATTGTAAGTATTAGAAAAATTGATTTGTTCCCATAAATCATACTTTCAATTAAACAGCATTTTTCATTGCAGGATCATTCTTTAAGAATTTTCAGGTAGCTTTACCTATGACAAGAAGGACGCATGGATTACAGGTGCTGCTGGTCTGAATTTGTCTCCTTTATAAACATATTTCCTGCACCACACTGGATTTGCAGATAAATCTTTTTTCCCAGTATAAAATAAGGCAGAAAAAAAATTCAGATTAAGAGAGATTATTTTAATCTTAGAACTGTTAGAAAATAGATTGATGTGTTGTCAGAGTGAAAAAGAGACCCAGAGAGTGAAAGCTAAGGCTGAAAATGTCAGACTTAAAATAAATCTAGCCAGGCAAGTTGAATTTCAAATTGTTCCATAATGCTACAATGACACTCTGAGCAATAATTAAGTTCTCTATTGTTTGCATTTAGCAAAGAATCTTTTAATATCCTGCAATTTATCATTCTAAAACTGCATAGCAATATAATCCTCTCCATTCTAAATAGAGCTGTAATTGTTAAAGAAATGGTAAAATGCATTGGTAATTCACCCCAAACTGCTGGCATCATTATTCCTGGGACATGGTTTGGTGATTTTTAATAAGATATTGAGATTACTTCATTAAGAGGCAAAATCTGAAGAATTACTGAACAGTGAGCAGAACAGAGATGCTCAGGCCCCCTATAAGAAGGTTTGTGGTCTCTTTGGTCCTTTTCCTTTAAGCACAGGGTCAAGGTCTGTTCTTGGTTACACTGGTGGATGACCATGTTTATTTTAATGTGTTATCCCAAGAACATGCTGGTATAGGTAGCAGCAGAACTGGGCCTGTGCAGCAGCACACAGACCAGCTGCACCTTCCTTGCCACTCATGGTTTGTGCAGTTTGGAGCTTGTTGCCCCAGCTGACTGCACAGGTGAGATCAGTGACTCTGTCATGCTGATGCAGCAGGTGATATGGAGTCATCCTCACCCAAGTTTAGACATTCGAAGTTTTATAGTTTAAATTTTAGGTTTGCCCCAAAGCTTGCAACTTTCTTAGGTCTTAAAATTCCAATGTAAAGCTACAGCACTTCTTCAAAGAAGGCAATGCTCAAGTTAAACAGCTTCTGGCAGTTCCTAATTCAGTCGTTTTGGACCAAGAGAGGTTATCATCTCTAAAGCAAGCCATTCTCCCACTGCTAAAATTCATTCTCTCTTAATGCATGCAGATGAGGCGTGTCATTTTATGCCTCCACAGAGGTGAAAGTCTCCTTCATCCCTGTTCATACTGAGCTTCATCAGTTTCAGTGGCAGAGACCTCCTGGTAGCTTTTGTCATTGATCACCACGTGGTGCCCCTTCTATCAGGAGGTACTTTTTAGGCTGTTCCTCTTGAATTTTTTTTCTAGATGTGAAAACCTTTAAGCTGAGAACTAAGTGCTTTATCTGCATGGCAGGCTGGTGAATGAGCACAGGATGACAAATATCCCAGAACAAGGCAGGGAAAAAATGTGAGGATGTCAAAACCAGGACAAGCTGCTAATTCCCAGATGTAAAGGACGCAAGCAATCCACTGATACACAAGGCAGGGGCTTCTCCCCAATTCTCACAGCGTTATTTCTTTCTCAGAAAGTGGCTGCGTGCAGGCAGTTGCCCACCACCCCATTTCACACCCTGGAGAGCTGAGCCAGAGGTTTTTCAAACCCAGCTGAAAGCTGTAGGACCCCTGTCCTCAGGAGGGCCCTCTGATATCTGAAAAGAGAATGCACAGGAGAAAGGGGAAGTACAATGCTGCCCTCACACAGCACATCCTCTGGTCCTCTCCTGGGCATGAAATTATCTGTAGGCAAATTTCCAATAAATATCTCAAGAGACAGGGCCTTCAGAAAGGGTGTGTGTTGAGAGTGGTGGAAGAGAGAAATCATGGGGCAGTGAGTGTTAGGGAAACAAAATAGGTAGCTGCCAAAATTTGAGATATCTAAAAATATGGACTATGGAAACATGGTGTAGTGGGTTTCTGTGGCTAGGTTTTGGTAGAGGAAGGGGCTATAAGAGTGGCTTCTGTTAGAAGCTGCCAGAAGCTTCCCCTGCCTGGCGGAGACAATGCCAGCCAGCTCCAGGACAGGTTTCCTGTTGCTGGCCAAGGCCAAGCCAGTCAGGAGCAATAGTAACACCTCTGTGATAACAGAGTTAAGAACATAAAGTTATTGCATAGTGAAAAATTCCAGCCAGGGAAGAGTGGAGTGAGAACACGTGAACAACAAGGTAGACACCAAGGTCAGTGCACAAGGAGGGGCAGGAGGTGCTCCAGGCGCCGGAGCTGAGGTCCCTGAACCCCACGGTACAGACCATGGTGAGGCAGCTGTGTCCCTGCAGCCAATGGAGGACCATCAGGGTGCAGAGACCCACCTGCAGCCCATGGAGGAGCCCTTGCTGGAGCAGGTGGATGCATGAAGGAGGCTGCGACCCTGTGGGAGGCCTAAGATGGAGCAGGGTCCTGTCGGAGACCTGCATCCGTGGAGTGGGAAGCCCAGGCTGGAGCAGGTTTTTCCCAGGGAGGACTCATGGCCCCTGTGGGGCACCCACATTGGTACAGTTCATTCATGAAGGACTGCACCCCATGGAGGAGTGACCCACAGGACAGCAGTTTAGGAAGAACTGTTGCCTGTGGGATGGACTCACTCCGGAGAGGCCCATCAAGGACTGTCTCCTGTGGGAGAGACCCCACGGGAGCAAGGGAAGGAAGGACTCCTCTCCCTGAGCAGCAGCAGAAACAACAACTGACCACAACCCCCATTCCCTGTCTCCCTGCACTGCTGGGATGGAGAAGGTAGAGTTTTGGAAGGAAGGAGGGGTGGGGGGAAGGTGTTTTAAAGATTATTTTACTTCTCCCTCTTTTGCTCTGACCCTGTTAGTAATAAATTCAATTAATATCCCCCCTTGGAGTTTTACCTGTGATGGTAATCAGTAAGTGACCTCTCCCAGCTATTATCTCCACTCATGAACCTTTTGCTGTTTTTTTTCTCTCCTCTGTCCAGTTGCAGAGGGAGAGTGAGAGAGCGGTTTTAGTGGGTACTGGGCATCTGGCCAAGGTCAACCCACTACACATAGTTAGGATAAACCATAGTATTTTTAATACAGGTCTCGGTGAGTTGGAGAAAAGAACCTTTGCTTTCCTCACTGGGGAAGGAGAACATAAAAGAAATGAACTGTGACAACAAAGCACCACATAATTACTTTGCCTTATTACCCTGTCACCTTCTTCTTTCCCCTCAGCCCTCATGAGTCATCACTCATCCCAGTGCCAGTGTCACAGATCTGCTAGTGGAAACCACATTCTGCTTTTGGGCTTAAGGACCAGGTTCTCCTCTGAGCCAGGTAGGAAGAACAGGGAATGAGCAAACAGCTTCAAGTACCCCTGTCTCCTCTCCTTGGACCTTGTACGGTATGGGGAAAGAATTGAGCTGTGTGCAGGCAGAGAAACCAAGGGAAGCAGCTATCTAGGGTGGCCACAGTGCCAGAATGCAGGAAAACCAAGGAAAGGCAGTTAACGTTAATGAAACTATGAGTATGCAGGGGTTTTTACCTCTAAATTTCCCCACATCCAGACTCCTTGGGTACTATGCTTCCAAACTCAAGCTCCCATTTATAAGTCATTTTACTCATTTCTGCAATTATTTTTTTCCAGGCGGAAATATAGAATTGTAGGGAAAAAAAGGTCTAGGATTTTGGGTTCTTTCTCTTTAATTCCACAGAATTTACCAGACACATTAATTAATGAGATCGGGGACTCTAATAATTATTATTATTCTTTCTCAGTATTGTGTTTGAAAATATGAAGTTCACTCATACTTATTATAAATCTTCATCTGCTCCTACCTAACCATCAGTTTAAGGACACAAGCAGCACAGGTAGGTAAGATGCAATTTCCCTCTGTACATTTATAGTACCACAGGTTTCTGAATCTCAGCAGTATCAGAAAGCTAACTAATCTACCCATTTCAAAAGCCGATTTATTACCATCTCAGAAAGAGAAGCAGCGTTGTTAAAAATGCACGGTAATTTGCTGCTCTTAAAATCAATCAACCCCAGCCAGCACTGGCTGTTACACTGACAGTATAAAAACACCCGGCTCCAGCATTGTTGGCTGCAATCTCATCAGCCCAGAGACAAGTGTGAACATTGCCAGCCATGTCCCCATGGAGTTCACAAAAATCCAGCTAAGAGTAACTTGAAGGCAAGCAGAGAATATTTAACATTTTCTTAATATCTTTCAGAGATGTTCAGAGGAACTGGAGGCTGAAACCCTGCAAAAAAGGGCAGCTATGAGCTGTTAGGATGATAAGAGATTGACTTCAGAGGGATCACGGGAACTGTTTTTGTTTTGAGTGGCTTACGGAAGGAGCTGGGAAAAGGAAGAAGGCTTTCTGCTGTCCTGTTTATCCCAGGGGAAATGGGTTGAGCCAGTGCTGTGCAGCACTGTCCAGCCCCACCACGGTGAAACCCTGGTCTCTGCGGTCACAGAGACTATATTTCCCAGTGCCTCTTCATTTCATCGGGACACCTGAAATAAGGGACCACTCTGATCATGGCTTTCTGCAGATAAAGTTACTGAGTTCTGTTAGTGGAAACAGTGACTTGGTATCTAACATAGGTTGCAAATGTTGTTAAGCCTCGGGCTCAAACAGTAGAGTCAGATCACCCAAGCAACATGCCCTCAGATGACAGGCCAAAATCATTCAGATGCTTTTAACCAGGACAGTCTGCCAACTGTGATACACTACTGAGCGCTGCTTCATGGCTGTCTTCTCTTAAAGTGCCTTCCTAACAAAGCCATTGTGAAGTCCCTTGCAAACTGAGGTCTGTTTTCTTTGTCATCATCTATGTCGATGAATTGAACAATGATAGAGCCCCTCTTCTACCCCTAAAGCCAACAAACACAGTTGGTTGGCATCCTTAGTGCTAAAAAAAATGTGTGTGACCACATCCCAGTTGTCTACCGGGAGAGGTCTCTGGCTCATGCTACTTTTCAGACCATGCCCAGGAATCCTTTGGGAGAGTTCTAGTTTATCTGGGATTAAATCATGCCATGTTTTTCTGTGCAAACCCATAATAATCAAGTTTAAGGGTCTGTCCGTATTTTACTGAATAGTAATTCAGATAGCATCTAGTGTGCATCTGTGAAATCTTGGCATCGAGTGGGGGTTATGGTACAAAAGTACTAAGAACTACTCTGGTAAGGGATCATTTACTGTTTCTTGAAAGTTGCAAAAAATCCAAAATATAGACCGTAAAACCATCATGTTCGTGTTTTCAGTGTGAGTCTCATCCAGTCTCTGGCTGTTACCCTAGCCTTTACTCTGAAGTGAGTTTACTGTAAAATAATGGGTTTGGAGTCATCTTTCTGTATTGTGAGAAGCCAGTGAACATAGGGACACATAACTCCTCACAAATGGTCAGAATTAGCTAAGGAGTTGTTCCTATTCAATCAAGGAATAAAAATCTCATATGGTAGCATTCCCCAGGGGTGGGAAAAAATTAAGAGTAAATTTTAAATAGTTTTTTGTGCATTCTCAAGGAAATTTTAAAATATAGAAAATTTAGGGGAGGCATACTGTTGATTTTTTTTTTCATGGTTTACTCTTTCACTGAATTTATGGTAGTTATTGGTTAACTATTCTGCATAGGTACCAAAGCACCATGGTGATGCCTGTGGCATAGAAGCCAAGATAAGGAAAATGAATTTGAGGCTGTGGCAGATTGAAAGGTCTGTTGTTCTGCTATGATATCATTGCTAAAATAAGTATTATAACCATGACATTCTTGCTACAAGGATCCATCCTTCCATGAACCCTCAGGATAGTTAAAAACCTTCAGGGCAGATACACTTTCCTGTTAGCTCCAGTTTTTAGAATATTTGTGTATAATCAATGGTTATGGTTAAACTCTGAACAAAATACCTAATCAGTGTCACAACTGCATTTATGCTATCTCAGAACAGTTTCCCCCAGACATCTTCATTTTAACTATAGCAGACTTTTCTCTAAGCAGCAGCAACTGGAAGGCATCATCTCATTCATCTTTGTACTCCTGATGAATTAAGTCTAGACTACCAGTCAGGAGGTGGGGGAGAATCTGCCTCATGCAATTATCTGTATTTAAAAAGTGAGTGTAGACATTAGGACTGAACAGCAGGAAAAGGCTCTTATTCAGACTATGCAATAAAGGGCAATTACATTTGTGATTTGAGTTTCTTGTCTTTAACTTCATGAGTCAGCTTTGCCATTACTATTACCAGACAGACCAGTGGAAATATTTTGAGTAGCTCACTTCTCCTTCACTTTATGCTGAATTGGACAGTCCCAAAAAGAAGTATTCTTAATTTGATCAGATACTAAATGAGGTTTCAGATTTTGTCCATGCAGGAGGCATTAGAGCCAGCTGATTTTAACAAGAGTTTAAAAGGGGCTCGACTCCACTGCATTTGTTCCACTTAATGACGGATGTGGTTTTGTTGGGAGCATTTAGATTGACCATATGATCTTTGCTTCAGATCCAGCCAGGCTCAATTTACAGACTGTTTGTCCTTAGGAAAGCTACATTTGTGCTGAGCAAAAAGTCTGAATATTCAAAAAGCATTTCCCTAGGGTGTGAATGAGGGGCTATTTGGCAGGAATGAAAATGGCAGCCTGGGAGCCAAGGTCTGTAAAAATCTTGAATCTGAATGTTCTCTCAACCCTCTGATTTCCAGGAGTGCTTTCACACACAACCACAAATGAAAAATATTTTGTAAAGGAGAAGAGGGAAAGTGAAAAAATTCCTATCGGTATTCATGCTACTTTTATTAAGTAGAAGAATTACCCTGCAAGGATTGGATTCTGCTCTCATCCTTATTTTGCATCGTGAAATGCTATGACTTCTGTGATCATAGAATCACAGAATGGTTTGGGTTGGACCTTAAAGATCATCTAGTTCCAAGCCTTCTGACATGGGCAGGGCTACTTTTCACTAGATCAGGATGCTCAAAACTCTGTGCAACTTGGCCTTGAACAATTCCAGGGATGGGGCATCCACAACTTCTACGGACAACCTGTTCCAGTGCCTCACCACCCTCACAGTAAAGAATTTCTTCCTAATATTTAATCTAAATCTGTCAGTTTAAAGACATTCCCCCTTATCCTATCACTACAAGCTCTTGTAAAAAGTCCCTCTCCATCTTTCTTTTAGGCCTTCCAGGTCCTCTAAGGTGCCTCCAGAGCCTTCTCTTCTCTAGACTGAACAACCCCAGTTCTCTCAGTCTGTCCCCAGAGCAGAGCTGCTCCAGTCCTTGGATCATCTTCATGGCCTCCTTTGGATTCACTTCAACAGGTCCACATTCTCATTATGTTGAGGACCCATGAGTTAGATGCAGCACTCCAGGTGCTCATGTGTTCCAGGTGGGGTCTCACAAGAGCAGAGTAGAGGAGCAGAATCCCCTCCCTTGTCCTGCTGCCCACGCTGCTTTTGGTGCAGCACAGGATACAATTGGCTTTCTGGGCTGCAAGCGCACATTGCTCTTCTTGACTTCTGTCATGATGTCCCCAAATCATGACCTAACCCAAGTCTCTCTGATTTAATAGGATTTCCACTATCTTCAATGGAGCTATTACAGAGAGAAATGTAATAAGCAAAGCTAAGACTTCAAAGTCTGTATTTAATTTACTGTCCTAATAACATTGGTTTGCTGTGAAAACTGAGGACAAAGATCTCAATCCATTAAGTGAAATCTTCCGTTAGTATTCCTATGCCAAATCAAAATCAAACAGTCCAGTTTAATCAACGAAAAGCAGACTGATGGGAGTGGTTAAAACAAATAACTTACAGACATTCACCTTCTACAACACAGAGAAACGTCCAACAAGAAGTTGCCACCAAAACAATTTGCCCCTGAGGTACTACAAGAGCTCACTGCACACGAGCTTAAGGGTTACTAGGAGGTAAGACAAAATTCTTGCAGGCTCAGAGTAAATGGCACTGTCTATGCTGATAGCCAGGCAGATTGCACAATGTGCATGATCCGTACAGCAGATTGCTGTTAGAAATTGCACACCAAGTGCTGGCAGCTGTGGAAAGCATTGCCCAGTGGGAATTAAGTACAGAGAACAAAGTTGGGCTGGTTCATCTCTTCTCCCATGTTCTTCGAAGCTGCAGAAGCTATCTCTGGAACTCACCGCAGCCAGAAAATAATATTGTCTCACAATATGGGAAAGCCACTTTTCTATATTCCTTGGCAAAGAGATGTTTCATTCAAGTGATTCAAGGTACATGTGTTCCTAGATCACTTGGGATGCAGCTGATGTTCTTACATGCATTTTGGAGACATGCCATTCATGAGACAATCTGATAAAACTCTGAAATATGCTGAAAAAGCCTTCACAGAATCCACTATCAGCTTTCAAAGGAGTGTTTGCCGTCAGTCCCACCTCAGCCACCACAGCTTCCACAAGGATTATGGCATAACCAAAAGTGTGGCCAGAACAAGTTCTGACAGCCTACAAGTATTGCCACAGGGATTCTACCAAGTTTTCATGCAAGGATGGAGGAGAAGTATTTCTACCATTTCTCCATTTGCACAGCTGTGCAAGGATTGGTACATCTGTCCTCATGTTTCAGAGCAACCTTCTGGCCCTCACATTTGCTTTGAACAGAAACCATTTTCTTAAATCCAAAGAAAAAGAATCCGGTCTTCTGATTCTGTGTATCTGTGAAAACGGAGGAGACCTATATACTGTGTGGTTTACCTGCTTCATGTGTCATCCTACCACATAGCTGGCTCTAAGACCTGCTTAGAAGTGGAAAAAAATGGACAGTCATAAGACATCTCTAAATAAGACATTCTGAGGCAGGGAACAGCAACCCATTCTAACCATTGGTTAGAAAGATACTATTTTCAGCTACCGGCTATAATTAAACAACTCATTTTCCTAAGGCAGATTAAGATCACAAGATTCCTCCAAAGAAGAAGGGTTTGGTTTTTAATTAAGTTGCCAAGGAGCTGCTCTCTCAGCCAAGCCTGTGAGATCATGAGCTTGTGGGGTTGGTTTGAGACTGTCAGATATGTCCACATTTCATGAGAAAAACTATATACTTTAATGAAGACTTAAATGAGCAGCGTATTAGGTATTTAATCTCTTTTATTTTCCTGATGTGTGTCTTTGGACAAATAAGTAGCAGTTATTTGTCTACAGATGCTTGGAATTATGATGGTCTACTGTGAGTCACTATCTCTCAGAGGACATTTTCCCAGTGATAAGGAGCTAACCAGGAGCACAGGTAAGGGGAAGGACTCCAAGGTGACCAGAGGGGTCTGAGAGGAAAGAGAGACAGGATTGCAGTCAGGGAAGAGCACAAGTGGGCCTCTCCACATCACCTGTCCTTCTGGAACCAGCTCTCCACTGTTGCATCTCCAGCCACCCAGGGCAGCCACCTTGCACCTCCCTGTCACCTCCTCTCTCCAAAGATTGGGAGCCCATGGACAAGCTATAACATAAAGGAGGACCATACCCCACATCACTTCAGCAAGGGCAAAGGAAACGACAGAGACAACTGCACAAACTCAATGTCATTGGTGTCTGCTGATGTAAGTTTTTCTCTTTCTCCCCACTCATATCCTACCCTTCATTATTTACTCTCATTTCATTGTTCAGATCTCTAATTGCACTGTTTTCTAAAGCATTTGTCTAATAGTCAGTGAGCTAAAGAAAGATGTGTTATGTGGCATAGTACTGCTGCCTTGAGCAGAACTCAAATAAGATGGGCTCTCTTACGCCCCAACAATTCTTCCTTTTCCACTAATGTTTAAAGTATGTAATGATGTGTCAGATAATGAGCTACCTTATTTGACATTTGAGAAATGCCAGTGTTATGCTTCCTTGCGTGCTGCTGCAAGAAAGGCAGCAGTCCTGTGAAAGCAATATGCTGAAATGCAGCTCAGTGCTGCTCCAGCCCATGGGGGCTGTTGGGACCACCCCCAAATGCTGCTCAAAGCCCTCACACATGGCAAGGAGGGTTGAGGGAAGATTTGAAGCACGTATTAGAGTTATTGTGTAGGCTGAGGTTGGTGAGGGTCAGAGAGGAGAGGCTTACCTGCCTAGAGACTAGGTTTGTACAAGGTATGGAGAACACAACCAAATAGAACTGGGACATTTCTATTGTAATTACCATTTTTTTTACTTTTTCTAAGAGCAGATAATACACTGCAGCTCCAGTTAGGCCATAAAAAAAAAATTCCCTCATCATTTCCAAGAATCCCCTAATTTTTCTAAGGAAGAAAACAGCACTCTCTTAAATATATGCTGTCTTCCAAACCCCAAATCAGCCTTCACCCTTTACTGATAATCCAGTCAGTCTCTCTACTTCGCTTGATATCTTTTTTCCTCCTATCTCCTCCCATGCTTTTTTCAGTCCCCTCCATCATGTATCTAATATAGCTCTGATAGCAATGGCAACTAAGATTGCCAAAAGTGATGACAGTAGTCAATGCATCCAATAATCTCTAAAAGTGGAAGGGGGAAAGGAGGGCTTTCTGCTTTCTCCTTACCTTAGTACCCTGAGTCCACCACTGGGTCTGCCCAGGGGCACCCTGTGACTGAGAAAATTCAAAACTTGGACTTTGCAGATAAGATATAATTATAAGGCTTTGTGTGAATTTGCTTGTATTAGAACATTGAAACTCCAGAGTGAAGACTTTTATCTCTTCATTTGTCTTGGTTTATATCTTATCCCTGTTTATATAGATTTTTTTCTGTGGTAGCAGCATTAACTGCCAGGAAAAAAAATGCTACAGAAAGCAAAGGCATTTATTTTCCTATAAACCTTTTACACTCAACTGTGTCCCCCTTGGCACTCTGTTGGGAAGTGGGACAGCTTGAGTTATTTAATAACCCCTGTGTAGTCTGTGCATTCCTTTGAAGTTGTGTATTTCTAATACTTTCTATCTCTAAATAAAACACCAAACAATCTCACCACATAAAGTGCATCCAGTCACCCCCTGAATTTTAATGCTCCATTTCTGAAGCCTCTTTTCTGCCCCACAGATTTTTAAATATATGATGGTATTATGTATCTGGAAAAAGACATGACTCAGTGACAGCTAAAACCACTTAAGCAGTCATTTGCCTCCAGACACAGAAAGCTTGTGCAAAACTTGCAAAGCACTGTTCTGTGCCTACCAACTGTAAAAAGCCAGGGAATTAAGTGGAATTCCCTGACCTAAAGCTTATTTGGAAAGAAAGCCAATCACATTTAAATCCTTAAAAATGAGAGGACTGCCTGAGTCAGATATCCCTGTAATTCAGCAGTGTCTCCAGAAACGAGAGGGTGCCCAGAATTGAGGTGTGTATACATTTGATATTCTCACAGAATCTGTCAAGCAGGTGTTTCTGGAGTTCCTGAGAGGCTACATTCAGACAACTGTTTAATAGCTTCTGATGCAGCTGTCCTCTACTAGTAAGTATAATCCCTTTCTGAACCCCTTTTCCCCTGCTGCGACCATGAGGTCCTGCAGCAATTGGTTCCACAACTCTGACTGTGCTGTGGGAAGACACCTCTGTGCAAGGCACTGGAAAAAGTCACAGCAGTGACAGCTATTTTTTGTAACATACCCCTCACCTGCCTTCATTCATAGCTTTCTGTTCTCTTCTTCTACTGTACCTTCTGAGGTTAAGGGAACATTTGACTCCGCTGGTTAACACTGGGTGCAGCCAGTGTTTGAGTTGTGGTGACATCACTGTTCCTACAGCACCTAAATGATTATGTGTTTTGTTCTTAGTAATTCCTAATGTTCCCTTCACCTTTGAATGAGATGAGCTCAGTTGGTTAGAGCATGGTGTTAATAACACCAAGGTCCTCTGTTTGATCCCCATACACTCCCTTAACAGTCGGACTCAGTGATCCTTGTGAGTCCCTTCCAACACAGAATATTCTGTGAAACTTGAATGTCAGTGTTTCCCTGAGTGCTAGTAGCTAAGTCAGGGCCCGGGGCTCTGTATGTTTAGCTAGGACCAATTCCTGCCCTATGCATTACTTGCAGTCACTGTCACAGAATTTCACCTGTCATTTTCTTATCAGATGGGCCAGTATCATGAAGTCCTCATGGCAAGACGAACTCTAGACACTGAATCAAAAATTTAAGTTGAAAACAAACCAACTTTTCCTGCTGAAGTGCTGAAAATTAGAGAAACAGCAGGATGAAGGCACACTGCTTTACAGCACTTCATCTCTGAAGGAGCTGCTGTTCAGCTGCCTGCTTGGTAGCACAATTTGCAAATTCCTTTCTCTTCCCAGATGTGAAATTTCCCATTCTGCAAAGGATCCATGTTCATATACTTCCCAGGTTGTTAACACAGGCCTTAAGAGGGGCTTAAGTAATGCTTAAATTTTATATTTATCTCAAGAAACAGAGCATTCAGCACATCCATATTTGCTCAAGAAGCCAGACACTTCTGGAAGAAACTCCTCCTGTATCCAAGACAGAGGGCAGCAGCTCCACAGAGACTCTGGCTGACACCACAAATGCTGCCAGTTGCTGTAAGCAATCTCCACACCTGCAACCTGGCAAATGGCACGTGGAGCATCCTGACAAGGTTAGACTGCAGGAGCCCTAGAAGCTGAGCAAAACCCTGTGCTTTCAAAAAAAAAAAGTGAAATAAATAAAAAAGAGGTCACATTTTTGAGCCACGCTAGTAAGAATAATAGCCAGATGAATTTTGATTTGTGTGTTAGTTAATTATTTAAAAAGTTGACACTGGAAGATATAGTGCTATCCATAGCTGAAGCAGAAAGAAAAAAAAAAAAAGAAAATGTTTCTGTAAGCAACCATAAATCCCAGGAACTACAGGCTCTGGCAGCTGTAATGGCTCTAAATTTTTAAGATGGCTTTAGAAGTTAGAGGCTCTACATGTAGAAGTCAGGTTCTATTTAATTATTAAAGCCTTTGTGGAATAATAAGAAAATGGAGTGATCAACCAGATATTTAATAGTGCGCAGGCACTGGGACATATAACATATTCAATAAAATATATTTAGCCCTCTGTATGTGTGCATATTTATATGTATGCTCACATACTTTAGAAAGCCCATAACAGTGCACATTCACAGCCTATAAAGGAGCCATTTCACTTTCCAGCTTGTGCTGGCAATGGACTTTCCTATGATTAGTGTTCAGCTCTCAGACACTTCTGGTCAAGAAAATTAATAGTGAACAGATCATAGCTCATACCCAGGCAAGTAAATAAGCTTTATACTTTTCATATGTAAGGAAAATTTATAGAAAAATGTACTTACTGTGGCCCACGGGAATTTAAATTTAACTACTTTTGTATCTTGATGACCACTGGTATATTTTTTTTCCTATCCACTTTACGAAAGTATTAGGAATATTAATTAGATCTCAAAATAATGTTTGCTAATTGATCTATGTTACAGCTTTAGAAAGCCATTTTGTGCACATAGTTAAAGAGACTGAAAATATGAGTTGCTTAAAATACAGGATTCCATCTGCAGAAGTGTTTATCTGTAGTGTGTGTTTGTGTTTTATTTTCTGAGGTTGACAATGAAGAAGCAGGTTTCATTTTGGTCAGAGGTGAAGTGCAGTAATGCAAATCTTCCTCCTTTTCCACAATACTGTTCAATTTCTCTGAACTTAAGCATTCTAAAATTTTTAATTTTGTTATGATTAATTATATAACTGTAATTTTAAATAACATGATACAAATATTTATATGGAAAAGTTCAAAANGGCTGATTTTGTTCAGAATTTAATTTGGTTTCTTTCTAGCAAAGTAAATTGAAAATTTTTAGTTTTTCTTAAACTTCCTTTTTTTAAGCTATTACTCATTTCAGTCTTTTTAATCAAAAAACTCTAGTTTCATAACATTTTAACTAGTTTTATTAAATCTTTTAATATACATCTCATTTGACTAGATCTAAATAAATTGCTGAACTAACAAAAAGACCAGAGATCTAAGGAAATTGTTTCCCTGAATCTAATTAGACACACAGGCTTCCTCTGGAGGTCTTCAGAGACATCCTCCTCTCCACTAAGTACTTTCTGGAGTGACCTCACTCAACTTTCATGTTTTAAAAGACCGAATTATACAGGATACTCAAAGCACACAATAATAAAGTCACAATCTTAATGACTGGAAAGTAATTGGGCGGTGGTTATTCCAGATGCTTATATAGAAATACATATTAAAACCCCCCAGATAAATAACATTTACTAATATTTCCTCTTATTTATTCCCAGAACTTGTTGCATCAGCTCCACAGCAGTAAACACTTGTTAATTACCTGTCTCCTCCATGCTGCTGTGAGCAGAGGATCACTGTAGTCTCTTAATAGATGGTGTTTCAGCCATACCTTAAACTATGGACTGTACATCCAGGATATGGTTTCTTTATCCTGCAATATGAGAGCTAATTTTCATATTTTTAAGAATGTGGACTGTGTACATGCTAAGATATTCAGAGGTCATTGGGACTTCCAAAGCATCTAAGTACTCGAAATTTTGAGGAATTCATTTCTAGTACCAAACAGCTCCTACACGACCTTCACAGCACCCATCTGCCGTGTTAGGCACTGAAATGCTGGTTAAAATCTTGCTAAGGAAAACTTTGGCCCAGAACTGATTTTTCAGCCATCCAATTTAACGTAATTATTGTGCCAGTACTGTAGCTGATACACCTTCCAAGGTACTGATAGAGGTGAGAACCCATTCTTGTGATTAGCTGCCAGCCTGAACACTGGAAATGATGGTGTAGCATCAGCATAACTTCAAATGCCAGGCAGAAATAGCCCAAACCCATTAGTGTTGAGCTGACCTTAAAATTTTTAACTACTGCTAAAACAAACTCCTCCACCCTAACGAGCACTGGGAGATATTATTTACCAAGGATGTTTTGTGATTTTTTTCCACTGTGCAGCAGTTTTGCACCAAGGAGAGCACTGACAGCTCTCTCAGCAGTAGAGCTTGAGCAAAGCTTTAGACTCTGACTCATATTTGCAGGTGGATTTACGCAGGATGGCTGAAAGAGCCATTGCCCTGCTGCTCCCAGGGGCTGCTGCCCACACAGCAGAGCAGCCTGGTGGCATGTGTGTCCCCCCTCGTGCACAGCATCGCCCTGTGTATTGACATGGCATGGAAATGCAGGCAGTTGGCACTAGTACATCAAGCTGTGACTCATGGCCTTTGGAGGTGGACAAGACTCCTGTTCAGCTTCTCCTTCTCCAGGGATACCAACCACTGCAAGAGGAGTGGTGCAAACAATGGGAACAGCTACAGCTATCCCTCTGTGAACAAGGCAGCAAATGCAGCTGGAGAACAGGCAGGTAGGGATGTAACAGCTACAAGACGTCAGAGACATGGCTAAGAGGAGGTTTTTATAAGCAGTATTCCTCAGAACAAGGAAAAAGCCCAGATTTGGAATGAGTCTTGTAAACTGCATGGACCAGTTCTTTCTCCTACTGTCCACTGTGATAGAGCTGGTGAGGGACAGCTGCCCTCTGCAACCCCAAATGAAGGATGAGTGACTTTGTGGCTGCATTAATAAATTAAATAATGCTGTAGACCAGTCTCTGGCATCAAAACCAACTGGAACAGCATTGCAATGTTCCCAGTGTTAAACTGCATCAGAAGACACACTAACAATTTAATTGCACAAGTGACTGGGCTGCTTGGATCTGTGCCACAGCATTTTTTGATTTACTAGCAGAAACACTGATATTCCTTAGTAGGCCCTAGTTCATGGGAATTTTGAAGCTCCAAAACACATTTTGCTCTTGGTTTGGGAACTGTCTGTGATGTTTGCTATAGTCAAACCTTCCTGCAGGATTTCTGCAGACAATCATATAGATTTCTGCAGACATTCGAACTACTGGTGCTGGCACACTGTTGCTCAGCCTCTTGAAAAAAAAAAACAACACAACAAATTACAACCCCCTCCACACAGCAGGGTCTGTCATTACCTTGCTAATCAAAGCAAGAACTGTCAAAGGACCTGCTGAAAGGAAATGTGCATGTATATGTCAAGCTTGCACCGATTTAAAAAATTGCTAATTGCCTAATTCATTAAACAGTAGGAAGCAGAAATGAAACTTTAAATTTAGCAGAGATGCTACTGCTAATTATTAACCACAGTCTCTCATTAAGCACTTGCCTATCATTCTAATGAGCAGTATGAACAAAAGAGGATAAAATGTAATCTAGTAATCAAATTGAAACCTAATGATATCCCATTGAACAAGCATGTGGTCATTTTATCAAAAGATCAACTGGTGGCTTTATCTTGCTATTGCTAATTAACTGGAGCCTCATTGCTTGAAAATAGCGTCAATTATTCCTGTATCACATTCCTTACTGTCACAAGTAAGGAAGGAATTGTACCTGGCACTTGAAAAAGCACTGCCACAAGATGTAGCTTTGTTTGCTATCTTTGTACTACTTTATTTTTTAAGGGACAATTATCTTCACAGGACAAAATCTCCCCGTGTGACTGAGTTTTGACTCTTGTCATGGCCAAAGGACTTGCTTTGTGTAGATATTACATCATTTACTATTCTATTTGCTGGATTCAAAAGCAAATCTGTGCAACTCTTATCTGCCACACTCATCAAATATGAAAGTCAGATCAATATCCAATTGTTCTGTCCTGGTATTGAGCAAGTAATTTAAAAATCACCTATTCACAGTTGTGTTGAGGCCAGTGTTTCTCCCTCTGAATGATGAAATTGTTAAAGTAAATGCTGCCTATGTGGAACTCAGGATAGTAGCTGAAGGCAATGTTTGCAGCTGTCACCCTTCCCAAGAAAATGCAGATTATAATGGCACTTTTTTTTCTGTGAGACTTAAATTAAGCTGGATCAGATCTTTTCTGTGGCTTTCTCAGTTTTTCTATCTAGCTTTGCAAATCTGAACTGGGTACTGGGGAAAAGGTAAACTTTGCGATCTCTGTGACATCCTGCTATTGCCTCGGCTAAACTCAAAGGATTCCTAGGAAAGAATATTCAAATTTGAGCTTGCATCTAAAAATAATAATAATAATGGCCAGTCTTCGCGAGCGAAGATTTGGGAAAGGTCATTTAACCCTTCGAGCCTGCGCAGTGGATTTTTTTTTAGGTGAGACACAGCGTGCGCTGAACTGAGCCCACCCTTTAATCCTGAGGTTCATCTGCCAGGGCCGAGCAAGCTTGGACAGTGGCAGTGAGGGCCCCAGGACATAGGTTTGTTTAGAGTGACCTTCTCTTAGATGGATTGCCTTACAAGGCTGACGAGCTCCATCTGCCCGGGGGGCTGGGAATCGAACCCGGGTCACAGCAGTGAAAGTGCTGCACCCTAACCACTAGACCACCAGGGGCCCCTCATACACAAATGGCAACTGCCTTCCTCTCAAATCCGTTCCTGTCTCCTACCATTTAGGAAATCAATTACAGATTATCCCAGTGTGAGAAACCATAACAGAGTAAAAACAGTTGGATTTAATTGATGTAATTTTAGATGTTGGAAAGTTAGTTGCCTGTGTGTCAACTGCTCAGCCATGGTCACTTCACAGTCAAGAGGCAGCTGCAAAGGGCAATTCATTTGATCCATCTCAGCCTGAGAGAAACTGCTTTCTGGAAAAGCCTGGTTTTGTCCACCGACAAAAGAGTGTCTCTGGTAATCAGGTTTGACTCAGTCATTTTTTAGACAGATAGTTAAGTAGAGATGAATGCCACCTGACATGCCACCTTACATCCATCATTCATGACATAAAGATAACGTTACATATTGATATCATTGGCAGTATGTAAGAAGTCTGGGTTTCAAGTCTGCACAATTATTTTCTAGGCTGCCTCTCTGATTAGTACCTCTGCACTTGACAGGAATGAACGTCCTTCGATTCTCCTTCACTTTTCAGCACCACTGAAGTACACCAGTATTTGAATCTGGGTTTCACAATATTTGGGCATTTTAACAGGTAGCTTTAAAAGTCCCCTATCCTGCATTGCTTTGTTTTGCAGTTCTGAGTGCACCGCAATTCAACGCTTCCTGCAGTTAATTAATGGTTATCATTTTTCTTTGCTCCAAACGTTCATTTTAAGACAGAGCCAAAATGGCTAAAAGAGGACTTGAAGATGGCCTTTTCTGAAACAAATTGTTAATTAACCTTCCACTTTCCAGTGTTTGTTAAAACCTGCATTGCTCTTTTTGCTAATTCCTCTTTCTTAACCTGCCATTTAAGCTTGTGTCCTTGGCCCTCAGATCCAAACCTTCATCTTTCTTGATCCTGCAAATGGGTCAAGGGGCTGGTTCTTTAGTTCTTTGTATTCCACTTCCAGACTTGGCTACAAGGAACATTTTGAAGGCTTCTGTGAACTGTCAGCATTTTCCCTGTTTACTGCCCCTCTCCTTTATTATCAGTGAATTTCAAAGGTTTATTACTACTGCAACACCTTAATGTGTATTAGATTTTGTGATTGTCTAATCAGAATTAGTGATTTAGCACAAAACTATCCAAATGGTAACATTCATCTTGCCAGGACAGTTAAAGGACTAAAAATAAATGAATCTGTCTTCAATTGCCTATTACAGAAAGATTACCTGTGATGCTGCCTTCCCAAATTATGGTATTCCTACTCCTTTCCTCTAACAAAGAAGGCTGTCCTAGTCTCCCAATCTGTTTCAATGTTTTAATATTTTCTTGAAACACACTGTAAACAATGCAACGCAGTGCCCACCAGACTCTTTCCTGCAGTTTTGTCTCCCCTCTCCCTCTGGTAAGCACTTAGATTTGCACCCCTTTCTGCCTAGCTGCCTTCATCTAGCACAGTTTAAGCTGCAACCAGTCTTGTCACTGCTGATCTCATCACAGCCTGATCTGTTAGCTTGTGATTGACTTTACCATGCTGTCCAGTGCCTTGGGTAGCAGCTTATTGTCTCCAAAGTCTAAGACATAGTGGGATATTTGAATGTATTTTCCATTTAGCCTGAAAAGACCATCATAGCTTTTCATCTCTAATTACTGTGGAATAATACTCTGTTTGGTTCTAGTCTGACCACATTTGTGAGTAGCAGTGTTCATGTACTAGGTCTGGAAAAAACATTAATAAAAAATGTCAGTGATAAGAAAACTGGACAGTTGGATTATAGAAACAAACCTAGGTATTAAAGAGTAGGACATTTACCTTTTGAAGTGAGTGGGAATGTCTTCATGGCTGTCAGTGCCTCTCTGCAGTAGGGACAAGACGACAGCTCCACTTACACCATGGTCTTATCTTTCTCCTTGGCCTCAGCGGCCCTACTTACAGTTGAACACTATGGCCACCATCTGCTCCTCCAGGTAGGAATTTGCTTGGATTAAGGCAGATGGTCCTCCATCTGAATCAGCTGCCTGTGCTGCCATCATCAATGGCATGTAGAAGTTTTAGGCTGTGATTCATCTGATTTATTTAGATGCCTGCATTAAGATGATATGAATCACATCTTAAAACTTCTTATCTCTCACTACAGAGCTGAGAGTGACAATGATTTAAATGTATATAGATATATTGTATATCTATACTCAATCAAACACCTGTAGAAGTAACATCTATACTAATACTGTAAACCATATCAGAGCCAGCTGGCAGGAGCAGACCAGATAAATACTTTCTCCTCCTCCGAGAAAAGATGACAATGTGTGACCTGCCCACTGGAAAAAGCCCTAGCCTGGAATCCCTTCTCAGTTCTTCTCGCAAGTGCTTTGGGGGTGTGCTAGTTGAATGAGACCAAAACCATATCAGTGACTTCTCAAGCTAGTTAACAATGGGAACAATCAAGTTCCCAGTCCTTGGTCCACGGCTTGGGACTCTTTATTTAATGTACATCCCCAGAGTGTCATAGCTACTTTTTAACAGAATCCTGATACCATGTTTCTCCCTCAGCTTTAAGTGCTAAAACAGACTCATGATCAGGAGATATTCGTAAACGTATTATTTCTCTTTTCTCAGGACATCTAAGAGTTTTCAGGATCAACACCTTCTCATAGACTGTATTGCTTTGTGGAACTATTCTACCCTGACTGGAGCTTTCCTGCCCACACTAACTTGTTGCCTGCTTACCCTGCCCACTTACTAATGAACCCTTCCAGTCCATTGTACAAGGAGGAACAGCTTCAATAGAAGGGGTCCAACACCCTCTCTTTTTCATCCAAAACAACATAGCTCAGTACTTAGTTTCCCTACATGAGACATGGGTCTGAAGCTGTTCAGGCAAAGAAAATAAAAGAATAAATAAGCTCCTCACATCCTGTTTCATTGCTTTGGCTGGACTGAGCTCTACACGGCATCTATCAAATCTGCAGAATTATTGAGTCTTGGTGAGACATGAGTATGAAATAAACAACTCTACGCAGCCCTGCAGAAACCAAAGTTATTCTGGCATGCATAGAAGAAGTCTCATCTCTTGCTTATACTGTCATAGAAAACTGAGCTGCCTGTGAAGCTCAAGCAACTATGTGGAAGTTTTGAAGATTTAGGTCTTTGATACCCAAGATACAGTTTAAGTTGGTTTTATGCTCAAGGGTCTCAGTCATTTGCCCAACAGAGAAAGTGTCATTTCCTTATGATGGTACAAAAGGCCAACAGGAATCTTAAGTATATCTTAAAGATATATTTATAACTCTAAAGTATCTGCCTTGCAACAAGTTACTTGGCTATGCCTTGAGAGTGGATGTGATCTTGGGCCACTGGTTAGACAATCCCATGTTAAAATAGTCTTTATAATGATTTATCGGTTTTTATAGTTTGATGTTTGCAGGAAAGATATCCTGAACATATCAGATATCTTGGTGCGAAGAAATAGCTTTATTTAAGGTTGAAAAAGAAATCAATCCTCTTAATTCAAAACCATTCCATTTTCAAACCTTCTTATCCATGGATAGCTCTGGTTCCTGGTTCAGCTGTGGAGTATCAGTCACTAATATGTGTCCCAGTACCCTCAGGGTTCTGTATGGATAAATTCATTGTGATGATTTTACTGGTGAGCACTTCTTGGCAGAGGTTTTGTTTACCTTTTTATGTATGCTTTGTACTTTACTTGTTGGTAAGTGAATGCTATGTGCTACAAAGTTGTTTTTCTTGTTTTGCTTTAAACAATGAAATTTGTACTTATGATGTATATTTGCCATGTGCAGTGCAGACATCTTTTCTCCACAAATGATGCTAAATTCTTAGTTTAGAGACAGTCAGTAAAGTTAATTCACTGTTATAAGTCCTGGGCTCCAGGGACTCAAGTCACTGTTGCATATGTGTTCTAGTGCAACACTGATGCAACCAAAAGATTCATTAAAACCAGTTATCTAACTATAATCTGCATTACAATAAAAAAAAGAGGTATCTTCCATGCTTTCAAAAAATTTGAGGACTCTTTTGACATGAATTCAGATGGATTCTTAATCTAATGGGGGTGCTCAGTCAGTGCAGTCAAATATAGGAACAATGCCAGAGACATCAAATTCACCATCACCTCTGCACAGAGTTCTGCAGCTTCCCTGTGCATTTTAGAACAGAAACAACTGACCTGAGAGCCATATCCTCCAGATCACAGTCAGGATGTGAAGCAGGTCTGAAAAAAGCTGTACTTCTGGGGTTTTTTACTGCCTTGCTTTGTCTGGAAATGATAAACTTGTATTAAATATTTTAAAATATGTTCCATTCTTACTCAGAGGGTATAAATCCTATCTGTGTTCAAATGGACAGAGTTACTCAATTTTTACCCTGTATAATTACTATGTCGACTTTCAGATAACACAGTAAATATGTTACAAAGCAGTGATCACCTGCCAAAGCCATCAGATCTGGAACAGGCACTAACATGGAGATACCAGGATGCTCAATCCATCTATACAACTGTTTCCTTGCTGGCCAGTAGTACCACTGCCCTCTCCCATCTTGTTTCTGCTGATGACAGAGGAAGGACTGGCCAGTGTGATGTGACCATAGCAAAGCACTTGGTTTAACGTCCTGCTCCAGCACTGGGGATCAGATACAGGGAGGCCCGTCAGGCACTCTCAGACAGTTCCACTCACAAGTTTTGTGTTCCCTGTTATTCCTTCCCCCATTTCTTGTACCCCACTCTTGTACCTCCCTCTCTCCACCTCAGCCCTCTCTCAACAAAATCATCCCTAAACACTTTCTTCTTATGGTACCAGTTTTGCTGCACCTACACCCAAATTTTTTATTTTGATACTATTGCTTAGGTTACCTTGGACATATATAGTGTTGTTGACATGGTTCTCTAGATACTGATGGACTTTCCCAAGGACCCCAAGAGGCCACCAATACTCCTCAAAACATCCCTCCATTCATCTGTGAAGCTTGGCCATTTCTCATGTAGCTCCCCCAAAACGACCTCTCTGAAATCCAGCTTTCCCTCACAGTGTGAGCTGTAACTTTTGTCAATCTCTCACATTGCCAACTGCCCCATACAGAAATTTCTCATGTCTCATCCTGTAGATTTCCATATCCCACTCAGGCAGCCTCACCTGAGGCCAGCATCCAGCCAGTGACCTGCAGTTCCAACAAAGTACATTACTCACAGAAAGGTAAGCTCATCTTGGGCCAGAAGCAGCTGGTAATTATTTATTACATTTTTTGGTGTTTATTGCTGTTACTATGAAAGCTCAAGGCTATCTCTCCAAGAAAATAGTAATATTCCTCTCCAAATTATGTGAAGTCCTTTGTTAAATTAATAGATGCACTTTGACCCTGAAAGAATGAACAGTGTCGTGACTGAGGATGAAAGACCTGAGCACAAAGTCACAGCAGATGTTTCACTGAAATTTGTAATTAAACACCTCTAGTCCATATTTTAATGCTAAATTTGCTCTCCATAACTCCTGCAGAAACTCTTCAGGGGACTATTAAATTGTCTGTACCATATTTTTAGAAAAATATTCCCCCAATTTTCGCTAGGGAACAATTTAAATTTTTCTATCCTGGATTTTAGTCAGAACCTTTAGGAGTTTTTCTCATCATCTGCAGCACAGTTTGCATGCATTTTTATACCACTTCTTCAAACACAAATCATCTTAAAACTCACCCACAAGAATATGACCTCTGTATGTTTACCTGACATGAATCCTAGACAAATTTTTCTCTGCTAGGAAAAGCTCAGATTGGGGAATCATTTTCTTTCTGACAGAGCAGAGCAGCAAGTTCATAGCCTTTGTTATTTTGAGACCTCTATATCCACAAGAAGTTCTCCTATGCTGCCCTTGCTTGGCCTCAGGGGATTTAGGAGTGAAAAGTTAGGATTTAGCCTCTGCCCTACTAGAAACCACTTGTTCTTCCACTTCTGTGGCTTATCCCAGGTGCAGCCTCAGCCTGTAGCAGCTTATAAGACTTGCACTGACCTGCCTTGGGAGGTATTAACAAGGAACAGAAAGTAAGACCAGGGCAGGGAGATGGAGACAGTGGTTACAGCCAAGCTGCCATGATGACTCTTTGCCCACCTGCCTCAGCTGGAGAGCTCTCTTCCTTGGCTCTTCACAGCATGAACAGGATGAAGATGTTCTGAATGACATCTCTTTATTTCCTTGTCTTCAGAGTCTGTATTAATGAGATATGCAGATCAGCAAACCAAAGTTAATTATTTTCTGATACAAATTAGAGGAGATGAATCACTAATTATTAAAGCACCTTTGAGGTCTCTCTTTGCATGGCTTATGTAAAACAAAGGGGAAAGTGACAGCCTCACACAGCTCTGGTGGTGCCTGTAACACTCCTGAGGAAGCAGGAGTAGATATTTCCACAAGAATGTTTCACAGCCATCAAAATCATAGAATCATAGAATGATTTGTGTTGGAAGGGACCTTAAAGATCATCCAGTTCCAACTCCCCTCCTGTGGGCAGAGACACCTTCCACTAGACCAGTTGCTCAAAGCTGCATCTAACCTGGCCTTGAGCACTTCCAGGGATGGGCATCCACAACTTCCATGGACAACTTGTTCCACTGTCTTAAAAAAAAATAATTGAGTTTTCTGCAACAGAAGGTTTCCAAAACAACTGAGGAGTTTTCCATATGTGGGCAAAGTATCTGGAGGAGCTGATATTAACCATAATGGGCAGGAATCACAGAATCACAGAATATGCTAAGTTGGAAGGGACCCACAAGGATCATTGAGTCCAACTCCTGGCCCTGCACAGAACCATCTGCAAAAGTCACACCATGTGCCTGAGAGTATCATCCAAATGCTTCTTGAATTCTGCCAGGCTTGGTGCTGTGACCACTGCCTTAGGGAGCCTGTTCCAGTGTCCAACCACCCTCTGGGTGAAGAACCTTTTTCTAATATCTAACCTAAACCTCTCCTGACACAACTTCAGACCATTCCCTCAGGTCCTGTCACTGGTCACCACAGAGAAGAGGTCAGTGTCTGCCCCTCCTCTTCCCCTCACAAGGAAGTTGTAAACTGCAATGAGGTCTCCCCTCAGTGTCCTCTTCTCCAGGTCGAACAGATCAAGTGATCTCAGCCACTCCTCATACAGCTTCTCCTCAAGGCCCTTCAACACCTTCATTGCCCTCCTTTGGACACTCTCTAAGAGCTTAGTGTCTTTTCTTCTATTGTGGTGCCCAAAACTGCACAATATTCAAGGTGAGGCCGCACAGTGCAGGGGAGCAGAGTGGCACAATCCCCTCCCTTGATCGGCTGGCGATGCTTTGCCTGATGCCCTCCTGGCTGCCAAGGCACAGCTGATTCATATCCAACTTGCCATTCACCAGGGCCCCCAGGTCCCTTTCCGCAGCACTGCTTTCCAGTGTCTCATTCCCCTTGCTCAGGATTCATCTGCCTGAAGGTTCAAAATGGCATTCAACCAGGTTCCTGGTATAGCCCCCAAACAGAAATACATGACTTCCCTGACCTGCATGAAATAAGCAGTTTTCTCTCTTTCTTAACTACAGAGGCAGCCTAAGATCCCTTCATCATTTACATAACTGTTTGACATGGAAGTCAAGCAGAGAAATTCCATGCTAGATGCTTCCTTTTGTGCATTTATGCCCTGGGCTTTTCTAATTAATCTAACAAATGGCTTTAAAAATATGGATTAAGTGGTTTCAGTAAAAAAGTTATTGGGTTTCGTGTAAGGTAAAATGTCACATGGAAGTTTTGTTTCGTATCTTGTCTCCTGGCTCTAGAAGTCATGGAGGAACTATGCCTACTGTGAAAAAACAAGCTATGCTGGAACCTTCTTTTGTATTAATAAACTAAGCTGGAGGTATAGGTCTGGATACTTGATTTTCTCGAGTGGCTACATCATTAGAACAATCCATGGTACAATTTTGTCCCAGGTTTTGCTGTGCTTACCAGTAGCAGTATAACTGCAGTATAACAACAAAAACCCAAAGCAATGAAGCCAAAAGATTAAGATTTTGCTGTTAACCGTTCTGCTGTAATTACATTGAACTTGATCAATTTGGTGGTAAAAAGAGGAAGACTAGCCTTATATGTTTAAGGCTCAAAATACAGCACAAAACTAATCATAAATCATTCCTCTTTGTGAAACTTAGACTCTGGATTTTGTGTTCATTATTGGTGTTACTGCTTTCATTGTCAGTAGTGTACAGAAAGTGCCTGGGGTAATCTGGGCAGGCAATTGTGAGAGCAAAAAGACAGAGGTGAAAAGGCTCAGAGCTTCAAACACAGGTTCTAACAAAGTGATACTTACCCAACTTATACCTTGAGTCCTAATAATGTGCACTTGTATGCTGACTTTTCAATAATCACACTGCCATTTTTGGCCAAATGGTATGATCATACTGTTTATTTCTTATGAGGCACCTCCAGAAGCTAAGAACGTAAGCTTGAAACTTAGATGATAAAGGCAGGTCTTTAAATCCATCTGATCTACCTACCATATTGCTGGTCTGTTAGTGTGATTTCAGAAGAAGCTGCAGCTATGCAAGGGCTGTGAAAAATAGGCTTCTCCTTGATGTACTGGAGCCCAGGCATCTTAGCCACTCCACCTTGAGCACAGCAGATCTTGTAGCACCTAAAATCATAGTCAGCCTTTTCTCCTCTGCCCTGAAAGCTGCAAAGCTCTGTGAAGTTCAAAATTGCCAATAAAGACAAAATCAGAATTTTGTGAACAACTCTGACACTCAGGTCTCAAGTAGTTAAGTGTCCTTTAAGTTTCCCTCAAGGCTATGCTTCAATCAGTATTGAGAAAAATCAGCAAAGTACATAAATATTGTTTTTACATCTCACCCAAGTAACTCTCATAAGTGATAAAGAGTGCTGTGGTCCTACAACTTCATATTTCACAACTGGAATAGAGACCAATTTTGGTAATTACATGTACATGAACCTTCCTAAATGGATAGTATTCCCTCTGAACAATGAAAAGATGTTCTGATCTGATCACTGACAAATAACACTCCTCAGTTTCATAAGTCCTCCTTCTGAATCTCTTAGCATCCATACAGGACCCTGTTATCTTTAAACAAATGTCCCTCAACATTTAAGAAGCCACTTGCTCTAATTTTAGCAATGTTGCAAGGACATGTTCTTGCATTCCCCTTCATTACCACATTGCCAGCCTCCTAGATTAACATTCAAGAACCTATTTCCCTCTCACAGACAGAGTTGACAGGAGAATTCACAGGTTTTAATTTGAAACATTGCCCTGTTCTCTGCAAGTAAGTTTATTTCTCTGGGTTGGGTGAGAAGAACAATGTCAAAAATGGTAGTTGTGGAGTCTTCACTCTTGGAAATATTCAAAACCCTGTCTAACATGATCTTAAGTAACTTGCATTGGTTAACCCTACTTTGAGCAGGGGTATTGGACTAGAAAATCTTCAGAGGTCTCTTCCAACTCCCACCATTCTAACAGGGCTGGATCCTTAAAACCCTCTCACAGGGAGACAAAGGACCATGAGTAAATTCTAACGAGTGAAATGCAATGGGACGGTGACGCAAGAGATTAAGGTCACCATCAGCTTCTGTGAGTGCAAAAAAGCTTTTCCAAAGCTATCAAATATTCACGAATCTAAGGAAAACCCAGGAGATCTGATGAGTACTCAGTAATCAGAACCCTTTGGACGTTCTTTCATCACAATGCATATGAACCAAACCACCTTGTCCACCTGATCAACTCAATCACCTTAGATACCTGACTGGTAGGGAGGCTACTTGGACGCATGTGTCTTGGTGCTTGAGATCATGCAGTTATGAGGATGGGAGAAACTGGCCTTTTGAAAATAAAATAACCTTTCCTTCCATATAACATCTGGCTTTGAGCTTTATAATATTGTTTCTACAATGGTGCATCATTATTTCCTACAATGACTTGCTGCAATATGAGGCAATGAGAGCTTTTTCTTCTACAGAAGCACTGTAAAAATCAGTGCACAAATTTTAATGTATCATTTTCTCAGCTGGGATAAATTAATACTGACCTTTGTTCATTTTTAAACTGCAGTTGTCTGCTTGTCTAAAAGATATGGACAAGTTCAAACAGGAATTAATCTGGTAAATCCCAAGGACCTGTTTTAACCCAGGCTGGCCCAGACTATCAGAATGAACCCCTCTTGCCCTAAAGTTGATGGCTACATCAACTTACAAGTACTCAGTTAAAAATTACAACACAACATGTCTAGTTTTGCACACAAGTTTCAATTTTAATGTTAGCAAACAACGTAACTCATCATGTTAATGCAGAGCTCCAACTAATCTTACTTACATTTTCTTCGATCAAAATCTTAAGGACTGTAAGACTCACTCTTGTTCACCCCTGTTTATTCTTCTCCTCCTTCCTTGATCTCCAGCACACATCACCTTTAGGAACAGACTGTTTTGACAGTACCAACAGTACAATGATGAAATATGCTACATATCAAAGGCAAGCAGCACCATCTGCCAACTCTTTCAGAGCACTGCAAGGAGCAGCAGATTTAGACTGAACCAGGCAACTCTGCGGTAGCAGTGGGTAAGAAAAGGAAAGATGATATTCCCTGCACACTCCCCACTTCTTTATAATGTCCTACAGTAAAGATACCTGTTGTGTGCCATTGAGTCAGCCCATGACTCAAACTAATCAAGAATTTTTGAAATGCACTGAACTACAACATACTTTTCTGAACATTATGGGTTGTTGCAATAAAAAGAAAATCATTCAAAGTAATAGGTTAGTTTAATTTAAAGACTTTTGAGGAAATTTTTCTAAGGTCCAAGATGATAAGAGAGACCTGACCACAGGCATTCATATATATTCAATATTCTCTTGTCCTAAATGATCCTCTAATTTGTCTCCCAGAGAATCTCTAAAACAGGGCATGGGGGGTGTCTCCAGACCATCCATTTCTATTCCTTCCCTCCCTCTCCCTCCATTTGCTCAGATATGTCCCCTTCCAGAAGTGTGAGTATCTGAATGAACATGCCTCCCTGCACAGGAATAGAGGGCTAGAGACTTTCCAAATATTCTTTTATAAAAAACTTTTGGGAAACAATGTTTTTTCTGGTAGTATACAAGCAGGTTAGTTATGAAATAGCCTCCTCCTCTAAGGAGGAATTGATTCAAGTTGTCATCCATGATTAAAAAACAAAAAAAGGAAAAGAAAAAGGTATAAACAAGATAGTCCTCCCGACCTCTAAATTCCAAAGAATAAGCATGTGCCACAGCTCTTGTCTCCTAGATAGACTCTTTCAGTAGTGGGAATTAGCTTTCTCATGGATTACATGTTTTAATTAGTGACAGTAGCAGATTGACTGAGGTGAATAGAAGGTAAGTTACTCTGCAGACTTGAAAATTCTGGCACAGAAAACATGTGGCACAGTCAGAACTGGAATTCAGCAGGATCCAAACATTAACACAAGGCAAACAGATGTCTTTTCAGACGCTTAATACAGATTTCACATACCTCTAAATGCCATCAGTTGAGTCCAGAGAGAGAACCGGCTGGTGTCCAAAGATTAGGTGTTTTGATTACTTGCTTGCCACTCATTTGTCACTCAAATCAAAATTGCCAAACTCACAAGGAAGCTGAACCAATATATGAAAAATAAAAGGTCATCACTCCAGAGAAAGCCTGTATTCCATGTGTTAAACCAACAAGTATAGGCAGAGAAGCAGCACTGAATTAGGACTCCAGCTGGTTCTAGTCATATAGCATACATCAAATTTTTTAAATACTAAATAAAACAGAGGAGTAAAAAATACACATATGCATCTGGGATGACCAGCTTCTGGCTCATCACACAACCAGCCTGGCCAGGCTGGCCAGTGGCAAGACAAAAGGGACCCCTGTAGTTTTCATGGTGGTTCTCTGTTGTGTTGCAACCTTGCTCATGCTCAGCATCTCTTTCCATGGGAATTCTGTAAATTGCAATGTTATTAACACACAATTTACCATATTTAAATCTTTTTGTACTGGAAGGACTCAAATGAAACTGGCTGTTGTTCCATTTTAGCACCTTTCCTGGTAAATTCTGTATCTGTCACATCTTTTCTTTGTCACATGCACAGAGCTGCCATACAGACGTGCCTGCACTGTAGCCATCACCATCCGTACACTCACAAACATGAGCATGTGGCCAATAAGACTAAGAGCAAAATGGAATGCACAGGAGAAAGTTACAAGACTCTTTACAAGAGAAAAGCAATTTTTTAATCTGTTTTCCACTGTAAAATATATACATATGTTTTTCTTGATACTCATTACCTTGATAATGAGTAACCTGAACTATTGGTTTTGGGGTTTGGGTTTTGTTTTGGTTTTAGGGGGGATTGTTGGGTTTTTTTTTTTTTGGGGGGGAGGGAGTTGGTTTGTTTGGTTTTGGGATTTTTTTGGTTGGTTGGGGGTATTTTATTTTATTTTGCAAGTTCACCAAGTTTTGCAAATTCTCTGGAACTCAATAAACCTGTGCATGCCCACACAAGTCTATTACAATTTTTTTTTGTCAGAGATCCACAGCTACAGTGAATTAGAGATGCTGATTTCATCCCTGTATCTACATGTTTTTTGGCTAGTTGCTCAGCCTAGTGTTGGGTGCTGAGAGACAGAAACATCCCAGAGCTGCAGCTGGGGTGGAACTGGAAAGGGGCTCAAAGCTGGAAACTGGAAAGCTCAAAGCTGCAGAAAGATCTATCCCATGGTGAGTGTTTAGCTGCAGGAAAGGCTTGGGTATGTTGACTAAGGTCCTGCCAAGGATTACAGTTCAGTTCAGAGCCAAGAGATAAACTCAAAGCTACAGCTGCTAGAGGCTGGAAAGTGTCTTTCCAAGTAAAATTAGGGCTGATGCCAGAAGCCACTTTGGAAGACTGCCATCAGCCCTGCTCCTGAAGCTCTGGGCTTTCTCTCAACCCAACACTGAGGTAAATGACTGGCATTACTAGAGCTCCTATCAGAGGAATACCTAGTCCCTGACTGAGCAGGTTCTCTGGTCTATGGCTTGGCTTATTGCTAGGGTCAGGATTAGATCTGAGAGCAAGAGCAAGACCACAGCAAGAGCAGGGCTGGAATACGACAGAGAAGGCTGCCAAAAGTATCTTCCCTTGGACATGGTGTAACTGGGAGAAGGTTTGGGAAACCCTGTCCAAGGAACACTCTAGAATTAGGATTAGGTTTAGGGTCAGGTTAAGAGAAAAAGTCAGCACAAAACTACAGCTGTAGGACAGGAAAGTATAAAGCAAACTAAAGGCTAATGCCCTAAATCTTCTCTTAAGGAATATTTAGTCCACAGGAAGCTCTTAGCTTAGGGGTAGTGTGGTTTATTCTCACCAGAACTTTCTAAACCTCACTAAAATCTTTTGATTTAATAATCAATTTTGATTTAATAATTTTGATTAAAGAGGTTGCGTACATCAGCAGCAGTAACAAATGTGGAGGTAATGTCACAAAGGAGGCAAGATGAAACAATGTTGATCAGGTGACAATTTGTTACAACAGCGTCATCTGTAGAGTGCATTACATTGTAGTGAAGTCAGAAGTCTCTGTTGGGTTATAAGCGCACAAAGGCACTCACACACACCTACAAATGTTCTGCTGAAATCTCCATCAGCTAAAAGCATCAGAGCTGCCACTGAAAGGAACATACTCTGCTCTGGTCTGTGAAGGGCATGTAATCTTACACAGAGAAATGACACAGTGGCATCTAGTGGATATCATTGCATTAGCAGAAGGTCTGCCCTTCACCCCTCGTCTCCACCGCAGAGAAAACCCCTGTGGCATCAGGGGACAATCCCCAGGCTTGGCCATTCTCAGCAGCTCTTCCAAAAAACAGCTTTCATGAAATTGTCTTTAATTTCTTCACACATCTCTTTCATCTGCTTCCACACATTCTGCAAAAAAAACTTCCTCGATCACCTGGATATTTGTACTACACATGTATTTGTCATCTATTTTCATTACCTAGGATATAGATCGTTCCAGTTATTTCTCACCTCGATGCCTTTCTCTAAAACAATTTCAATTTATTGCTGGGATTTTTTTTAGGAAAGCAGTTCCAATTTTTTGTCATGGTACAAATAAAGGCAGGCTTATATATTTATTCAGCTAATGAGGGGATTGATGTTGCCCATTAGCAAATCAGTCTAAGAAATTACAGAAGAGCAAACCGCTTGGTAGTAACTGCCCTACACAAATTTTTCCAACCCCATCCCCAAAACAATCAAATGCTTAATGAAAGATAGATAAGCATTTGAAAAAAATAAAACAACTATGAAAGCAGGCCAGAGAATCACCCAGCACTGTACCTTGAAAGAAAACAGTAACAGCAAAAAGCAGATACCTTTCCCCAGCACTGTCTCAGCAGTCTTAGTCCCCACCCTTTTGTGGTTAGAGGACTTTCTAAGACAGGGTGACTTTGTCCAGTCACTTTCTTAATTAATTTAAATTTTTAACCATTTAAAAAATACTGCAGTAAGCAGTTCAATAGTTTAATTACCCACAGGAAAAGTATGAATATTTTTGGTTTTGAGCCAATCACCTATTTTTTTTATATTTGTTGCTTCTTAATGACTAACTCTAGTTCTTGCATTACACAATAAGCAGCTGTTCCCTGTCCACTGTCTCCACACCACTCACAAATCAACTCCTTCACTTTTACTGTAAGTTAAAACAAATCTTCACAAGATGACACAGAACAGCTTCCTACCACCTGTTAGTCTACAATGTATCAGTGTGTTGCCCTGTTAATCTACAATGTATCAGTGTGTTGCTAGTAAGGCAGAAAATTACAATTTTTAATCACTTATTCTTCATCTGAATCATGCCTCTCCTGGAGTTATGTGGGAGCAGAAACTAGCTCAGCTTTTCTAATCCATATGATATCTTTACTTTTGCTTTATGTTTGCTGCTAGCCAGAAATAACTAAACAAAGATTTCTCCTCTGCTGAAGCCATGGGAAGCTTGCCATGGTTTGTAGTGGGTTCAGGATTATACACAGATGTATTTCTAGGCTCTGATGGCTCAGAAAGCCAGAGGTCTGAGCCAGTCTCCCAGGCAGACTGGCTTACAGTTCCCGAGACTGAATCTCATTGACCTTGCTTATCATTCCCATAAGTCTTTGATCTCCTTCTTCATACTTAGCAACTTCTTTCAGAATAATACTGTCTGTGGATCTCACTGATGAACTTTATTCCCTGAGTTCCTGATCCTGGTTCCAACAATATATGTTTCCATTCTATTGCGACTTTGTCTGTACTTTCTACAACGTGATGGCCAATATTCAGGCTGTGCTTTGAAAAAGATGTCTCACTTAGTTTAGACCTGTACCATTTTTTTGAGTCTGAGTTTCCCTTCACTGTCTTTTATCAGTTTTCATAGTGACCTATACATATTCCTGACTGTGCAATATTTGAGCCACATGGAAAAGTCTGTGCCTTAAGAACAAGACAAGGCAGAGCAATCACAGTGGACACGCAGCCTGCTGACCAACCAAAAAATACAGCCTCCCATTGTGCAGAAATACTCTGGTGCAGTGTACTGCCATCCTGGACTGACCAAGCTGAAAGGAGAGGAGTAGGACAGGGCTGCAGCAGCCTGTTCCATCAGCCAGCACCCCAGTGACACAGATACTGCTAGAGCTGGCTGGGTGTCCAGGTTCCCCCTTCCAGCCAGACTAGCTTCCACCAACCTGACACAAAGAAACTAGTAGAGATCTACATCTATAAAACCTATTAAATACCCTCCTTCACAGTCACACTTGGTATTTTCCCCCTCTTTTTACAGTTTCCCTTGGTGTACATACAGTGCTGTATTTTTCAACTCCCTCAATATCTGCTTTCTCTTAGTCTTTTTCCACCACTCTTCTCAAATATCCTTTAAAATCAACACTTTCAAAAGCTCCACTATAACACAGGCAAAGCCAGCCTGGCATTATGTGATGTGTTTATCAGGGTTTAAGACAAACTCTCCAGTTCTGGAGTAAAAAAAGAACCAGTATAGCCCAGAAGAGCAAAAGAAAGAAGGTTTCTATATTCAATGACTTGTTAAAGCAAGACACCAAGAGGGGAAGCTGGGGTAGACTCATGAGCTGTATGTGAGATTTCTGCAGAAATACATATTTGTAGCAAGACTTATACAGCTTCAGCCTTCCAGGGACAACTAGAAGTCACTTGATTGTTTTTAAACTTATTTACATTCCCTCATACAATCTGATAGGACTTTCAAGTCAGGTCTGTGGCACTGGCTCTTAGCTTTTCAATGGGCTGATGCTTTGTCTTTCTGGAGTGGAGATGTGGCCATAGAGACACTGCATACACACACAGTGCTTGTCTAGCAGAGTTACAGTGATTAGCTGTGTGTAGAACTACACAGAGCTATTAAGCAAAACCTCTTGCATGGTAAAAGCTGACTCATTGGAAAGCCTTGCACAGAAACAGTTTGTCATGCAAAAAAACAAAAAAAGCTTTAACCATGTTAGTAATGCTGTGTTCACTGCACAGGGCAGATGGCAGGGATGGGCCTTCTCAGAGTTAGTTAAGACACTGCAGGTGATCTTCACAATCGAAGTTAAGTCTGGGTGCTCAGGGTCATATTTAGCTGAGTTCCAATACCTTCAGGGATGAAGATTTCAAAATCTCTGTGCTCCAGTGCTCAGTCACTCTCAAAATGAAAAATGTTTTCGCATTACCTAACCAGAATTTCCCTTGCTGCAATTTTCCTTGGTTGAAACATTTTCCCTGGTTCTTTCTCAGGACAGGCATAGTGGGAATTCAAGCTGCAGGACTGAGATTCTCCTCACCAAGAAGAACAAGCTGTGCTCATGGGAATTCACAGTGAGCTCAAAGGCACTTATATACAGCAGCTCAACTTGTATGTCATACACTCAGATCAAGCCTATTTTTCTCAATGAAAGACAGCTATGGTTACTTTATTACAACAGGTTTTTCTCCTTGCCACAGTAGTGAAATAAAACAAGCCAGTCATGGAACTGAAAAATTAAAAGAAGCTTACTGGGCTTCCATAACATTAGGTATATCCATTACACTTGTCTTTTCTTGACAATCCCAAGGCAACTTGCAAAGTAACAGACAGTCTGGCCTGCCATACAACTCTGAACGACCTAGTCAGCCCTGAGGTTTATGAACAGACTGTACTTCCATGTTTAGCACAACAGTGAGGCCCAGCCACAGTAATGTTAATTACCTGGAGGTATTCCTAAAGGATTCTGTGGTCTGGGGTATGGTCTCCTCTCCACTAAGCATCATGTTACTTCCTGAAAATCTTACTAGTTTAGTTGAGATGGTTTTATGTAATTTTTTTTCTTTTAACACAGAATGTTCTGATATATCTGTCAGAAGATGCTAAGTATTTTATTTAGCTGTTGAAAATGCTGTTTCTGTGCTGCCAAGCCTTGTTAGATACTTCATGCTAGAAGCTTTAAGAGATTGTCAAGAAAAGACAAGTGTAATGGATATACCTAATGTATCTTTCCATTATTCCCTCTTGTATGTAGCCATGAGTCACGTGAGAGTATTTGCCAGTAATATCACAGAATTTCGTGCTGCTCTGTTGAGACTCCATCACTGTCTTCAGTGAGATAGTACAGCCCCATGCAAACTCATTACAACCCTTCATGCATTTTGTCTGAAGGCAGCCCGTTTATCACAGAGCCTGTATCATTTCCCTGTTTCCATTGTTATTATCACTCTACTAATATTTGTCTTGGTTCAGGTTTTATCGACACTATCTTATGTGTATTTCCAGAACACACATAAAAATGTTGAATTGCTCCTGATGTAGAACCGTTTCCTGTAGAAACTCACTAGGAATTTAACGAGTCACTAAAGATCTGTCTTAAAAGCTTCTTATTCTGCAATAACTGCTTTAACACATGCTTCCTGATGCTACAGAAACGTTAGATGCAGCCGTCCAACTTACTGTTCACACTCGTGAAAAAGAAAACACACTGTCCATATGCAGCTTTCTATTTGCCATTCTCCCTCTCCAAATTATCAATTTTCTCTGCTAATTTACACACCATTAAACTATTCTTTAATGATTTCTGTTTTGAGAATTTTATCCAGAGCTAATGTCATGCTAATTGGTCAACAGTGCCCTGACCTGTCATGTTTACTTTTTTCGTCGTACCAGTGGACAGTTTAGAGAAATACTAATTGATGGTCTGCAAAGCAGCTCCTATTTGCTGTAGGAGTCAGTAAAATAAGAGACATGTTTTATCTTAAGGTCTAGGAAGTGCCACAAACCTGAACCTGCCTGCTCAGGCTTCTCATTTACTGATGGAAATGCCAAGATGTCAGTATTTTGTAAGCATTCTGATTAAAAGTTTTATTCCATGAGCCCCTGTTCCTCAACCTCTGAAACAACTTGAGGATGAATATGGCTGCCTGTTCTCACTGCCGTGTTAACAATTCCATGCTCTGAAAAAGCAGGACTTGAATGGTACTGAAAAGTGCTGTTTGTGAGCATGAACCAATGGGGGTGTGAATGGGGGTAAAATTTTTGACCACTACAGATCCAACCGCTGAAAAATTCTAGTTCAATGATACATGAAGTCCAGCTACTACTGCTACACTAAAAAATTCACAGCTCACCTAATCGTGTACTCCTAGCTCTGCAAAAGCCTGTCTGGATCTTTGCCCACCAAGCTCTAGTGCCACCTTCAGTGTGCAACCATTGCGGGTGAGAGGGGTGGATGTACTACCAGCTTTTCGAGGCAGCTATTTTCAGAGCTTTTGAACTGGGATGCTGGTTTTTCATACACAATAGCCATATACATGCTGTGCTGATGGACCCAAACTTTCCAAGCCCCTGTCCGATGCAAGCAGGTTACTTAGGGTTTCACGGCGCTTATATCAGGATGCACCAGCCGTTCTCTTCCCCTGTTTGCATTTCCTCGATCTGCAGCAGACCAGCTGAGCTAATTTTTGCTTTTACAGGTGAGCTTGCAACTGGAATTTTTTTTTTTCAAATCTAGATGCCTGCCTTGATTTTCGCAGTGAGACCATTTAGACCGCCCTTGAGGCTTATGTTTGCACTCAGAGGCAGTAGCAAAGCTCGGGCACCGAACAGGACAAATCCCTGGCCTGCCCTCCTTCTCCCTGAAGGCCTGTGCGGGCTTCGGCCCAGGCCCGGTCACCCCTCAGCGCTGAGGCGTAGGGGCTGGGGCGCTCTGGCCAGGGAGAGACTCTTGGAAACTGCTACAAGCACACCGAGACTTTTTTCCTCAGGGCACCAACGCTCCCCCCTCACACCTCAGGCAGTCCCCCACACTCTACAGCTCCCATAACCCCGGCTTAGCTCCAACCCCGCCCAGCCCTGACCCCACCGCCCTCCTCCTCCGCCCCTCAGAGCGTCTCGCGGCCCCCGCGTGCCGCAGCGGCTGACGCGGACGCCCTCCATTGGCCGCGGCGCTGCGCGAGCAGCGGCGTGGCCAATGGGCGGCGGACACGGCGGGGCGGGTGGCGGAGGTGGGGCGGGCGCGCGGGCCTCGGCGGCGGCGGCAGCAGCAGCAGCTGAGAGTGCGGGGCAGCCATGGGGGCGCGCGGCGCGGGCCGGCTGTGGTGGGGTAAGAGCCGTGAGGGGCCGGGGAACGGCCTGAGGGGGCGGCGGGACACGGAGAAGCACGGCGGGATGTGGCTTCTTTCTCCCCAGCTTTGCGGCCTCCGTCGCGGTGGGGGGAGCGGGGCCCGGGGCCGTGCGGGTCACGGGCGGAACGGGGAGCCTCCTGAAAGAAGCTTGTAGCCAAGGGGCTACCCAGGCAACGAGCGGCAGGACAAGAGGACACAGTTTTAAGCTGTGCCGGGGAGGTTTAGATTGTCAATTAGGAAGAAATTCTTCACAGAAGAGCAGATTAGATGTTGGAACGGGCTGCCCAGTGAGGTGGGGGAGTCACCCTCCCTGGAGATGCTTAAGGAAAGACTGGACGTGGCACTCAGTGCCATGGTCTAATTGACACGGTGGCCTCTGTGCCGAGGGGGTGGGGGTGGGGGTTGCTCGGTGCGTTATCGGAGCGCAGACTGGGAGATACTAAACATCCTAAAGGCCTAAAGATCCCAGCGACAAAAAAAAAATAAATAAACCGGTGATTATTTCTCATCCTAATAGATAAAAAACCCGCTTTGAGTAAGCGGCGGTGTTGTGCCTGCCTGGCTGTCCTGCCCTGGGGTCTGGTGCTGAAAGGGGCAGCGAGAGAGCGGTGACCGAAGGCAAACGGAGGTGCCTGTGAGGATCTGGTGTTCCCCTTCCCCTCCCCCTGCTGCCGCATCTTGTGTGCCGGGGGAATCGGTAAACGATTCCCACTCGGGCCCCTCGATGGAAACGCGGAAGGTGCCGGGAGCGCTGCCCAAGGCTGTGTCTCGCCGGGCGCACGTGTACAGGGATTTGTGAGCTCCGGGCACGCCGAGCGCTGCTGGAGGAGGAGGTAGTTGAAGGAGGAAGTTCACAGAATAATCACCATCATCCCATGACAAAAGCTTTTTTTCACGGATCTTCAGAGCTGGAACTTTGATGTTCAGTGAAGACGAGTAATAGCAGTATGGAGCTGCCTTAGTTGGTTTAATAACGCTCATGTCTGTGTGATTTGCCAGCGTTAGAAAACAACATTTGAAATCAGATTATCTGTTTCTTTTTGCCTTAATAACAAGGACAGACTTGAATTTTTCTGGCTTAGATGCTTGTAGGAAAATGATCTTTTTGTTTGCTAAAGATGAATCAAACCTTGAACTGGTGGCATAACTTTCCTTTCTATAGTGAAACATTCATGAGTCATAGTTTAAAAAAAATACAGCGATACGTGACTAGGTGCATTTCACCATGTGCTTTATTTTGTGAGTTCTCTTTAGCAACTGTTTTCACACAAGCTAGAACTTCTCTGTTTGAAGGGACAGTAACGACTGAGCGATTCAGTCTTCTGAATGTATTGTGTCAAGGATTACCTAAAAGGTGATACCAAAATACACTGATTTCAATTTAATGATCTCATTCCATCTAGAGAAGGTTTTGCTCTCGAGAGTGACTGTAACATTCAGGGAGCTTGTTTTCTTACTCTGTCCCAGCAGCAGCTGCTACTGTAGGTCACCGTACCATGCTGTGACAGCCATGCTGTGACAGCCACTGATCGCCTTGGAAAGTCAGTTGATCAGTGCTGATTAAGTGCTGTTTGTGTATGGGCATACTGAAGGAACAGAGCCAATCTACATGTAAATCTAGTGCTGGAAACCAATAATGATCACCCCAAAAGAAAAGGGTTGGGTCCTTGTGCTAGAAGAAACCATAAGGAAAGGATAGTGGTGCAGTGGGTTGTAGTGTGGCAATTCAGTCCTGATCTCTGCTTGAGTAACCTGGAAGATGTTTTTGTCAGCTTCTCTCAGCTGCAGAATAGAGGTGATGGAACTGGCTCTTCTTGAGTGGGACTAATAAACTGTGGGTGATGCTGTGCAGTCTGTGTACCATGTGCTGTAGAGTTTCTGCATCACTGAGCAGCGTCTTCCTCTCACATTCAGTCTTAAGACATAATATGTAGCTTCCCATACAAGTTATTAACCAGTTGCAGCAAAGCTATTTTTTGTCTGGTTCTAACTTGGGTGTCTGGGCTCTTACTCCCCCCGGTCTTTAGTGGACTAAGAGAAGTCTTTTGCTGGGTGGATTTTGTTGCAGAGAAGCTTGTCATTCCTCATCAAATCATCTCTCAATCTCTCTGACTTGGTAGAAGGAAGGATTACAAGGTTTTGTGTACAAGGTCTCAAGCAATAATAAGTTCCAAAAATGATCAGAAGTACAAAGTCATAAGAGAAAGCAATTTCCATGTATCTTTTCATGTTATATTTTAGTATTCTCAGAGTGCTTGAGTTGTTAACCAGAGAGATTCACCTGTCATACAACAGAGAGAAATCCATGGTAGACTAAGGTCCTCATGAGCAAGAATGAAGGAACTCACTACGCTACCAGTCCATCAAGTGCTGGTCCTAAAATCAGTGTAACTGTGCCAAGCCCAGCTAGGACAGTCCTGCATTATGTGATCCTGTAAAAAAAGTGCTTGATTGCCTGCTGTGCAAGAGGTGTGAACAATTGGCTTAGGAATTTTTATGTGGGAAACCCTGCGGAAGTTCTGGTGCTCTGGTACCAGTAGGAGGTAGGGTAGGAGCTCTGATGAAAGGTGCTCTGGAGAGCCATAGCAGGAGTGGCCTAACTCCAGCTAGATTTAGGCACAGAGCTTATATTACGTGGTCCTGTGGAATCATGTTTGAAGTGAGGAGGGAAAGCATATATCTTGGCTTAACTTCCTTTTTTATGTGGTCAGACTGGAATCCCTTCCCACCCCTGCTGATTTGCACGGCGTGGGGAGATGATTTAGCCATGGCAACAGGAGAATCATAAATGTTGAACAGGAATGCTGATTGCTTTGCTTTTTGTTGTAGGCACCGTGAGCTGCACTTTGTTCCTGGCAGTTAATGGTTTGTATTCGGCCAGTGATGATGTGATAGAGCTCACACCAACTAACTTCAACAAGGAGGTCATTCAGAGTGAGAGCCTGTGGCTAGTGGAGTTCTACGCCCCATGGTAAGAATTACAGCTGTGTACTTGCTTGCTCTTACACAGAGGAGCAGCATAGGAATTTTCTGCTGATCAGCCCAAGGTTTCTTTCACTTGTTGGCAGCACAGTTGCCGGTTTGATGGCTTTCTGACTAGCAAAATAGCTGTACTTGGGATTCTTGTTTTAAATATCCTCATGAGGGAAGAAGGCAGGAATTTGTTTCAAGCTGGCAAACAGGGTCTGATAACAAAATCTTATACACTTTACTACTTCAGGTTTTCTGATGAAATTAGTATTAAAAATGGCTGATTACAGTGCAATAGCTAAGTGAAAAGGCCCCTCACTTGTGTGGTTCTGAATGTAATTCTAATGTGAAAGCACAAATCTGAATTCACACTTAGAATTTACACTTTCCATCGAAAACTACTGGCTTTGTGCCTCCTAATTTAGCATCTCTTTTAGTCTCCTGTCCTGCTCATGTCCAGAGCACAGAGTCTCTTCCATTTAAATTCTGGTGATATATATTCCATCTTTGTACAAATCCTCTGTGATATTGCCATCCCAAAGCTCCACATTCTGGAGAAAGTGGCCTTTCATTGCAACACCCTGACTGTGTCTGGACGGAGAGGTTTAGGGGAAGGCTTGCTGTGCCTCTTCTAGTGTTGCAGTTTATGGGCAATGAGAAGCTTTATTGAACAGTAGCAATGAAGTGTAGAACAGGAAATTGGCAGTTCCTCTCCTTGCAGACTTGTGATGATGTGATTATATGCTGTTGGTTTTCTCCCTCAGACACCTCCAGGAATTGTGCCACAAACTCTTGCTAGTTAAGAAGTTACCTCTAGAATAATTTTTTTAGGCCTTATCACAGGTCCATTTTAGCTTACCACAAGCAGATTAGTGTGCAAATCTGTATTTTCATGCTCACGTTTGCCTCTGTTTTGGGAAAGACAGGTAGCTATTCAGATATTTGCATATACGTGTGTGCATGCACTTATATAGTGTGGAGGTTTTTGAAGCCTGTGATGAAGTGATGTTGTGACATGTCTTCTCCTCTTTATGAGTAAATCTTCATTGTCCCACAGTTTGCAATGAGTGACTGTGAAATAGTTGTCAGATCTGAATGACAATTACTGTTTTTTGTTTGTTTGTTTCTAAAAGGTGTGGTCATTGTCAAAGACTAACCCCTGAGTGGAAGAAAGCAGCAACAGCTTTAAAAGTAAGTTTAGCCTTTCAAATGTGCTTATGGCAGTGGATTTAAGAGAGTTTGGCTGTTTGCCATCTGGCTTGGGAACATGGAGGTGGGGTTTGGTCCTTAAAACCATTATCACTCTAACCATACCTGTCCAGCCAGAGAAGTAGTCATTCAGGCACTTAAAAAGTCAGGATTTTTGTTTGGTTGGTTTGGGGTTTTTCCTTTATAAAAGACATTAAATTGTGGAGGAAGCAAGTCAGTTTTGTCTGTGTGAATTCCCATTACTGTTTTCCAGAACTGAAAACAGCTTTGTAAGCTGTTGGGAATGAGTATTTCTCTAATTACAAAAAACTTGGTCATGTAGTGATTTGCTGAGTTCTTGTCTTTGTAAAATATATATTCCCCTTCTAAAAAAAAAAAACCCAAAGAGACAAATCTCCAAACAAAAAACCCCCAACTAAATAAAAACCCAAACAATTTAAAATTTAGTTAGTCAGGCTGAATTAAAAAATGGACATATATTACATGTTCTGTAATTTAATGCTTTTGGGGGGTAGTACTTCTCCTCTGGTGACTGTTCTCTTACAGTCCTATTAACTGTCCCTCCCTCTTCACCCCCTCCCCCTCCTCTGTGCCCCCAGCAGAGTGTGAAATGTGTTAAATCACTTTAGAAGTCTTCTCTTAGGTGTTGTTTCTTGTTTTGTTTCTGCAGGGTGTAGTGAAAGTGGGTGCAGTAGATGCAGATAAACATCAGTCCTTGGGTGGACAGTATGGAGTCAGAGGGTTTCCAACTATCAAGATATTTGGAGCCAACAAACATAAAGCAGAGGACTATCAGGGTAAATGTGATGCTGTAATACATGTTACATGCCTAAAAGCTTCCCTGAATACAGCAATTATGGTAGCTGTTGATGATGTCTTGTGTGGCATTTCCTCCTTGTCTAGTGCTTATAGTAACTCAGAGACGGATGGGTGGGACTGGTTTAACCAAAGTGTGTATGTCTTAGCATGGACTAACAGTCCCACCTGCAGTTCGTAGTTTTTGGAGGTTGATAGACAGTTCCAAAGAATTATTCCTTTCTTCCTATTTATTTGGAGCTTGCCACAGTCACCCCTCATCAGATAAGCTGGGTTGCTAAAAAGTGTAGTGAAGTCAGTCCTGCTTCTTGTGCTGAAGTCAGATGTCCCACCACTAGGACTGTATCACTCATAGCCCAGTCCTGCTTTTCCTGAAAAATCATTAGGGTGAGGGAATACTGCTTGTAACTGAGTTAGAAGCTGACCTTAAACTGGCCTTTTGGTGGTTTAATCACTTACTTTGCTGCATTGCAGGTGGCAGGACAAGTGATGCTATTGTTGAAGCTGCTCTAAGTGCTCTTCGGTCCCTGGTGAAAGAACGTCTTAGTGGCAGAAGTGGAGGATACAGCTCTGGGAAACAGGTATTTCAGGGAATGTGTGTTTGTTTTTCAACTGGAGACTGTCCTGTACAGGAGGTCAGAGCTTGTGCCCCTGATTCCACCACAGAATAGTTGAAGTTGAAAGAGACTTTTGCAGGTTTTCTACTCCAGCCCCCTGCCCAGTGCCGGGTCAGCTAAGCAGATTGCTCAGGGCTGTGTCCCATCAAGTTGTGGGTATCTCCTAGATCTGACACTCCATGCAGACTGCAGTCTCTGGGCAACCTGTTCCAGTGTTTGATCACCCTCACAGTAGAAATCTTTCTCTTGTATTTAAGTTAATAGAATCATAGAATGTTATTTCTTCTATTTCAACTTATGCCCTTTTGTCTCTTGCTTTTGCAGAGAAGAGTCTGTCATTTTCTTTACTTTCCTTCACCCTTTCATCACATACCCTTAATCAGCTTTGACCGAACTTGCTCCAGTGTGTGCATTCCTCTTCTACTGAGGAGCCCAGAACTGGACCCAGCACTCCACGTGTTTCACACTGTGCTGAGCAAAGGGAAAGATTGCCTCCTCAGACCTACTGGCAACTCCTCTGCCTAGTGCAGCTTGGAGGCTCTTGGCCACCTTTACCATAGGAGTGCAGTTCTGGCTCGTATTCATCTTGACCACCAGGACCTTGAGGTTTCTCTTGCTGCTCTTCAGCTAGTCAGTCCCCAACATGTACTGGTGTATGGGGCTGTTATTCCCCAGGTGCATCTCCTTTTGAACTTTGAGGTCCCTGTTAGCCCCATTATCCAAGTGGTTCAGGTATCATTTGCCTAGTCCTAGTCTAAACTGGATGGATAGGTTTTTTTAATATGGTAGTGTTTTTCTGAAGTTGGCTTGCTGAATTTCCTCCCTGAAGGTAAATTGAAAAGCTTCTGGCTCCTACTGCTATCTCTAAATCCAAGTACACTGTGGCATCCTCAGGTTGGCCAGGTAGAAGACCTGGGTGGAATGTACCCTGTAGTGTATATTGCACTCCCACATGTTTGTTTTGCCTGGAAACCGGGACACAGTTCCAGATGGAGGTAGTGGTTGGAGAGCACTTTGTTCTTGGACAGATCAGAGCATGAAGAACTGGGAAAGTGTTCCCACATCTTCTCAGTAGTCAGTTTGACCTGATTTCTCTTTTTCTTTTTTTTTCAAGAGAAGGTTCACTTGCTGTTTCTTTAAAGTGCTGTGGGAGTAGGCTGTGTGTATTGACACTTTTAAAATGGGAAAGCTGTATGACCTAACACTGCCCGTTGTTTATCTTACTCAAATAAAGACCATTTGGTACAACACGACACACAGGAGGTGGCTTATGTGGGAAACCAGCTTTGGTTACCTCTTACAGGAGGGTCTGTTTATTTCTTACAGAGCCGGGAGAGTGGAGGTGGAGACAAGAAGGATGTGATTGAGCTGACTGATGACACCTTCGATAAGAACGTCATCAATAGTGACGATGTGTGGATGGTGGAGTTTTATGCCCCGTGGTGTGGGCACTGCAAAAAGTAAATGAGGCTTTTCTTTGACAATTCAGTTCCCATTAGTGCTTGGTTTTGTTTGATACCCTTAGTCCCCCTAAAAGAGACCTTCCATCTCTGGTACACCAGAAGTGGGGTTTTCTGTAAGGTGTTTTAATAAAAATGTGTGGGCTTTTGCTCGGGGCCCCTTGGTGCTGCTTTGGCTGCACTGTTCCTTAGCAGTAAAATTCTCAGTTATCAGTAGAAATAAGATCCAGGAGTTATACTACGCTTTTATTTCCTTAATGCAGGACCTTAGTCTCCTTTGGAATAACTCTCTTGTCATTCTCTGCAGAGACTTTATTTCCTTGAGTGGAATGCACTATGTAATGTTGAAGTGTGGTATACTTTTGCTAACTCTCAAACAGCTTAGAGCACTTGTACTGTGTTTTTCAGCCTGGAGCCAGAATGGGCAGCTGCTGCCACTGAGGTGAAGGAACAAACAAAAGGAAAAGTAAAGCTGGCTGCAGTAGATGCAACAGTCAATCAGATGCTGGCAGGGCGATATGGGGTGAGTGTGCTCTGCAGTGGTTACAATTTTCTTTCCCTCTCTATTATGTAAGATTTCTTTTCAATGCTTACTGAACTGTTCCTTAATCTGGTACTACTTAAAAGTTTTGTGCTAAAAATAATGATGCATACAATTTTTTTCCACAAATAATTAATTCCTGAATGTCAGTAACAATAAAAATAAATGGGGAGAGAGGAAAAGAATAAATTTCGATGTTGCTGATGAAAAAGGTCATCTATTTCCATAAGATCTTGTATGCCTTTATCATCTAAAGTGAGAGGTCTCTCTTTTCAGACTGTTTGTATGCTGGCTGGGCATCTCCAGAACCCACACGTGTACCCATACACCTTGGAACCAGTTAGCAGAGATCACTCTGACAGTATTGGCTGCACAGATCAGATGTGTTGCTCGCCCAAAATAAACTGATACTCTTTAATTTTTAGTACAGTCCACAGAGCTTACAGTGTGCTGCTTAGTTTCCCTGTTAAGTGCACATGGCTGACAAAGAGGAACATTGAGCGAGTTTTACTGGAAGTGTAGCAGAGGGAGTTTAACGTCCACTTGTTGCCATGTAGTCAAAGTGCTGTCCCCACACAGACAAATTGGGACACTAATGTCTAATAAATATGAAGAGTAAAGATAGTCCTCATGATACTTAAACCTGTTGAGCTTAGTGCATCTAAATTGAGATTAAACCATTGCTGGTTCATCAGCCAAACACTGAAGCAGTGTTTCAATATATGTTAACCTTGTTTTGAATTGTTGCACAGGTAGAAAGCTACAAAAGTCTTCAAGTTAAGTCAAGAACATGCTGTGAGACTTGATACATGTAAATCTTAAATCTCTTCCCTTGCTCTTAATCTAGAACACATTGGACAAGCAGATAATTTCTACAGTATTCAATTCCACCATCAATTCGTGTTTATTTGAGCTGATGGCTTAAACTTGTCTTGCAGATTCGTGGATTTCCCACCATTAAAATCTTCCAAAAAGGTGAAGATCCTGTTGATTATGATGGTGGGAGAACTAGATCTGATATCATTGCTCGTGCTCTGGATCTGTTTTCTGATAATGCACCACCACCTGAGCTCCTGGAGGTACCTCTACATTATTTTCTCAAATTGCTTTTCCATCATATTCTAGGCAACAATTTTAAGAGGACTATACTAACTGTAAATAAAACTGCCTAAGTGTAGTGCTTGTGCACTGTTTTGCCGCAGAAGGTAAAGGGTGACAAGTCTTAAATAACAGAAAGCTAAATGTTTATTTCTACTATGAATTTGTTGCTGACTGAAAGATGATCAGAACTGATGCAGTGAAGGCACAGACAGGATGGTGTCAGGGTGTGTGAGTCCGCTCTTCAGTGAGTGAAGAGGCTGGGCTCTGTGCCCCATCTGTTTCTCACAAAAAGAGGGCAGGGCTTTGTCATTTGTAAGCTGTCCATTGGGGAGGTGCATGGTAAGCAATTTTGCTTGCCCAAGAAACCCCATCCCCTGTATGGCAACTTCTGGTTTCCACTTTCTGTTGGTACGTTTGAAATGGTGATTAGTTGTCTCCAAAGTGAGGTGCACACAAGACAATCCATTGGGATGCAGGAAGGAAAAAACCTAAAACATTTGTAGGATTAATAAAGATATTTTTAAATGGTGCTTAGTTCATATTTCTCATCCTTCTAAAATGTCTATTATGCTTTAAATGTTAATATACTAGTACATATTTATTTATGTGTCTATGTATATAATTGATTTACAGATACTAGGGCTGCATGGTTAAAAATTTTTTTACTGGTGGGGTGCACAATCAAAGGTTGGAGACCACTGGTGCAGGTCACTGGATCGATTCCTTTTGAGGCAGATCCCACAAACCCAGTATTGCTGTTACTGTTGATTGAACGATCTCACATGCAGCAAAAGCTGCTCACTGCTGGCTCTCCTTGTGCCAGCAGGCATTGCACGGTCCTGGGGGTGCTCTTCCCAGCCCAGGGCAAGGACAGTGATTTTGAGCAACAAGTGACATCTTATTGTGCTTTCTGTAAGCCTTATTTGGTACCACTTACTCTACTGTTGCTGCAAGTCTCTACAGAAGATTTTGTGAATTGTAAATTTACTTTGTAAATTACTCTTGTGCTGCGGGACCATTGAAGTAGGGGAGACTCATCAACTTTTGTGTCAAGTTGTTTCAGTGCTTATTACCTTGTAGGATGGAGTTATTATAAGGCTGTTGGAGGGAAATGCAGTCATAACTGAATAACCAAGTCTCATTGACTTTCTGCTGCTTTCTTCTAGATAATTAGTGAGGATGTTCTGAAGACTACTTGTGATGCTCATCAGCTGTGCATAATTTCTGTCTTGCCTCATATTCTTGACACAGGTACACATACAAGCAAGCAGACTTCTGTATGAATTTGTCACTTAGAGCATGTAGTTGTGGTTTTTAACTCGTCCAATTCTGTCTAACAGGAGCCTCAGGGAGAAATTCTTACCTGGATGTCATGTTAAAAATGGCTGAAAAATACAAAAAGAAAATGTGGGGGTAAGTGTCATTGTAGATTGGTTATCTTGGAAAAGATGTGAGCATTTCTGGAGGTAATGGGATAAAATTCGTATAATAGCAGTTTAACTACAGATCAGAGTTGTTCCTTGTTCAGGGTAGCATACTGTGGTATTTCACTAATTACCAGAGGAGGGAATGCTGTAACTTTAGAATAACCTGCTATTTTTTTTCTTTTCATCCACCTCCAATTCTGCATTTACAAGATATTGAAGCATTAATGAGATTAAGCAACTTTTACTCTTGTCCTGAATACTAAAATATTTTAGGGCAGTTTCTTTTAGTCTTTTGCTGGTGGGAGAGTCTGCCAGTATGAATGTTGAATTCTCAGGGGAAAAAAAAGGTAAATTACAGTTTATTAACAAGTTTCATGCTGTCAAAGAAGCAGGCCATCAGGCTTTGCCTCCTCCTCTCAAGTGCAGGTGAGGATCTCTGGAACTTAATTGGAAAGTGAGTGCTGTTCTGTCACACAGACTGCTGTGAAAAGGGGCAGAATGGCATGAAAGCCTGGGGGAAAAGGCTGAGATTGGCTGATTCCAGAGGTTACTCAGGGGACTTGCTAAGCATTACAGGAACTGAGACCTGACCAGTGAGAAACAAATACTGAGTGTCCTTAGGTAAAAGTTCTTTATAGTGATATTTAGGCAGGACTTTGTCATGTTTGGATCTGTGACTTGAGTAGTTTTAAACCTTGCTTAATACAGGCAAAAGTGTAGCAATTTGTTCACTTCAGTAACACTTTAGTTCTTTCTCTGCAATGGCTGTTCTGATCCAGCTTTCAGTGGCTGTGAGGATGGGTCTGGCCTAGAGGTGCTGCTGAGGAGGGGCTTTCTTCTGGTGCAAGGTTCAAGATCGGGACCCTGCTATTCCCTGCTGATATCAGTAACAGTTGCCAGTGTCAAGGGCAGTTCAGAGCCCCGCTTGAACTCTGCAGGGTTGCAGAATTTATGTGACTTGAAAATTATTGTAGTGCCTATCTTCATTGTTAATATTCTGTTTTGTCTTTTCCTCAAGGTGGCTGTGGACAGAAGCAGGTGCTCAGTCAGATCTTGAGAGCTCTCTGGGGATTGGAGGCTTTGGGTATCCAGCAATGGCTGCTGTTAATGCTCGCAAGATGAAATTTGCCCTTCTGAAAGGATCATTCAGTGAGCAAGGGATTAATGAGTTTCTCAGGTATGAAATCTTTAAGTGACTTGAATATTTCTGTAACTGGGGCTGTGACTCTTTAGGCCAAAATCAGACTCTTGAGGATCAGACAAAACTTGCGCAGTTAAGAGAATTATGATTAGAATTCACTGGAGTAAGGAATGATTTCAGTGAGGTTTGCAATAAAGCAGTCACTACCTTTTTGTGGTGTGCAAAATTAAGTTGGCCGTTTAGACTTAAATGGTAGTTTTGGCACAACTTTTGTCAGAAATGGGCTTTGATGTTGAAAAATTCTTCTCTGTAACTCAGGAAATAACTTGGTAATCAATTTTATTTAATTCAAATGATGCATTCTGATTAGTCATAAGTAATTGGGAAGTTCCCAGTTTGGGTATCTAAATGGGTGCTGTTGAGGTTCTGTATGTTACTGTTCATATTCCTTGTTCAGACTAATCCTGTCTTCCCCCTCCTACCTCCCATTCTCCTGCCACCTGATAAACTGATTTGGGTTGCTGAAGCAATCCATCCAAAAATTCAGTAGCTCAGTGCTTGGCACAAGTTCCCTGAAACTGCCTCTTGTATAGCTTGGGCAAGAACCAGTGCTGAGAAGAATGGAATGGGGAAGGGAAATGGCGAGGACAACAGAAGCTGACAGCAACACTGATACAGAGCAGCTAAACTTAAACTTTTACTTCGGTGTGGTCAAAGTGAGGTGGGAACTCTGCTTCCAGGTAAAGCACTGGCTGCCATAACGTATGCAAGAGCCTTTGAGAGCTTACATTAGCAGTGTTATTTCCATGTCTTTGCTTGGAGAATGGCATAGGACAGACAGAATTGCAAAAGCAAATGCAACAGCCTCTCCACACCTTGCCCTAAGAAGCACATTAACTGAACGCTGTTCCTGCTGGATTAATGGAATCAATGCTATATTCTCTTACCTGTTGATCAGACAGGTAAGATCTTACCAAGTGATCAGACTTTCTTCTTAATGCCAAAAAACAAACATTCTTAGGGCATCAAGTAAAATTCAGGATTCAGATGCAAGAAGAGAAAAATACCAGACAGTTTGTACTAATTAATGCACATTAGAGAAGCATCTGCCTTTCTCAGACATGGCAAATTCTCTTAGTCTATAAAATCCATCTTCGTGAAGCCTCTCCTGGGGAGGGTGGATGGTGCTTCCAGAACACAACAGCCAATTTAACAGCTTATATTGTTGGGTAATTGGTTTGGTATTGTCTTTCCACGCTTCAGCTCAGCTGTGCTGCCTAGAGAAAGTATAATCACAGCTGGTGTGGCTGGCTGTTAACTCAGCTGCTGTAGGCAGCTTCTGTAATCTAATAGGTAGTCTCAGCAGTGTTGACTACAAGTAAGGAAACTGGCACTGTGAAGAGCACAAAAATTGTGGAATCCACCTAGGGAGGAATGCTAATTCAGTCTTATTTGCCTCTGAAAGAATGCAAAGGGATTAGCTCCTCAGGGTTTTAATGCTGGGCTTTTTGAGCAAGCCTAACTAGCAAGGGCAGGAAGGAGTGTCTCAGAGGCTGGTTACCTTGTATCCATTGGAACCCATGGAGGCTTAGTCTTCACTAAAAAAGATCTGTGGTAATTTTGAGTAACAGTTGCAGGTGACTTCCACAAATAGAATTGTAGACTCTCCTTGGAGTTGCCTTAAGTGATAAACAACATACTGTTAAATGTCTGTACTTATCCATGATTGTTACACTGCTGAAATATGAAATAGTGTAGGTCACAGATGTCTTTGGATCCAATTGTAAATTTTCAATGCTGCTTTAAGGGCTCTGTCATTTTCTACTTCTCAATTTGAAAAGTTTTTGCTTCCAAAAGACAGTTCAGATTTGCTTGAAGAGATGAAATCTTAAAGTTGACTTCCTTTTATCTGAAGCAGGCACTGTTCCAGGTGGAGGAAGGCTGGAGAAGTTTCTGAACTTTAACTTTTACATGTTTTTTCTCAGGGAACTCTCTGTTGGTCGTGGCTCTACAGCACCAGTGGGTGGTGGAGCTTTCCCCAAAATTCATTCAGTTGAACCTTGGGATGGCAAAGATGGTGAGGTAAGAGATGCTCCATTTCTAAAAGTGCTGATGAACTGCTGGGTTCAGAAGTGACAGAATAGAGTAACTAAGAACTGTCAGTGTGAAAATTCTTGTTCTTACAAGATTGTGGCAAGTTTTGTTGATGGTTTTGCATTATCTAAATCCTGCCAGCAGACCAAATGCCAAATTGATTGTCTGACATTGTGGACCAGATGCTCCTGCCTAGCTGATAGGATGTGATCTGAAGGTTGAATCCCTTGAGGCAGAAGTGCATTAGCAGTGCTGAGTAAGGGAGGTGGTAGTGCATGCATTCAAGACCCCAGTGTTGTGGAGACTTTGGTTCTGTGGTATGCTGACCTTGACATCAAGGTCTTACTGTCAGAAAGTTTGTCGGGTAAACTGTTTAATAAATAACACAGTGACTCAGTGGACATTCTTAAGGTTCAACATTGCTGTAAAAAACAAAGTTACTGCAGTCCTTTGATCTACTTCAGACAAATAAAAGCACGGAATATGGTAGTAGTTTTGTTACAGAGCTTACTTGTATTGCCTTCATCTGGAGTATTTTTATTAGTAGAAAACAAGCCTCAGTCCAAACTCTGATCACTTGTCCTGTGCTTAATGCACTTTTAGTTTTATGAACGAAAGAGATGACGGGAGGGAGCTTCACTCTCAGGATGAAGTAAGAATATTTCTAAGTCAGGGATCTCCTGGCATTAAGTACTTCTAAATACATGCACAAAACCTTCCCTTTTTCACAGCTTCCAGTTGAAGACGACATTGATCTCAGTGATGTGGATCTGGATGACTGGGATAAAGATGAGCTGTGAGATCTTCAGGAAACTTTTTTTCTTGGGAGAGTTTGCGCAGCAGTTTGCAGCCTGGATCACAATCAGACGGATATTCCAGTGGCCTTTATGTGGAGAATAGCACATGACAAACTGTGCTGTTTGATGCACTGCAGCAGTGGACTGTACGCATCTCAAGAAAACATTGCAGAAATTCTATGAATTGTCATAACCAGTAAACTTGATTGTATTCTGTGTTACAAATATTTTGAGGACAACATGGATATTTCTTTGGAACATCTTGGGTTTTATTTTGTGGATAGTGTGCTGTTTGAGTGTTACTGGAGGCTGTTAGTGTAACCAACGTTAAATGTAATTTTTTTTTTTTTTCATGGAGGTGGAACCTGGTCAGCTTCTGTTTCAATTAAAGAATAAAATATTTTTTGACACACAGTGTTAGTCTTGTATAGAATAAGAAAGGTGCACATGATACAAGCTGTCCTGTTCTGGATGACTCTTGAAAAATGAACTGTAGAATAGAGAGGCTTGTGCAGACAGGAGTCCTAAGCCACCCCCTTGCTGTGAGATCTTGACAGTTTGGCCTAAAGCCTGATTAGATGGACAATCTTAGTTTAAATGCTCTTTAGTCTTCCTTTTCTTATTGCTTCTCAGGGGCTTTCTCTTTCTTTGTGCCAGACTTCATAAAATCATTAATACAATGGAAGTGCGGTTGCTGCTGCAATGGGAGATGCTGGGAGTTGTTGGTCTTTCCCCTGGATTGGTGGTGAAGCTAATCCCCATTTTAGCGCATGAGGATTTCCAGGTGCTATTAGAAAACCACCCTGTTGCTGTCTCCAGCAAATTGGGTAATGTTTCTTCACTTCCCATCTGACATTGTTTTGATCTGAAATTGCTATTTCCTTGGAAGGGGAACTGGGAATAGGGATGTTTACTGCTGCTTTTTTAATAAAAATACTATTATTTTATTGCTCTCCATGTCTTGTATATTGGTGTCTAGTGAAGTGACCCTCATGTGATGAGCTTGTTTGTAAGTGAGGAATGAAAGAGCTGAAAGTTTCCCCTTCTTTCAAGGAAATAACCTAATATGGATAATTGTCATTTGGTGTCTGTAAGAGATTGCCTGTAGCTCATCCCTGTGAAAGGCAGTGTCAGAACCAGTAGCAACTTTGCTGATTTGGTGCAAGAGATGTGTCTGACTCTTAAGTCATCCCAGCAGATGAGATCTAATGGAACTGTTTTAACTGAATTATCTTTGCAAAAACTAAACTCACGAGTACTTGGGACTATAAGTCATACTACAATAAACTCCTCAGCATTTTTGAGGATCTTTCCTCTTAAGCTTTTGGCATTTTTTTTTTGTTAAATTAAAAGAACTTTGGACTTTGCTCTGATGCTTTCTACTTTTTCTGTTAGGGTATTTTTTTGTTAGAAAAACAGGACTGTATATACTTAGTAGACCCATTAGCCACCATATTTTTTAGATTGTTTTATTTCAAGTCCTGTAGATACTCCATCTTTGTAATTTACCAAAAAAAATAAATACTACCATAGTACCTCCTGCCTCTGAAATATTTTTTTGTAAAACTATGAATAAGGAATATTTATATTGAAGTCACTGTAAAAATTATTGGAAGTGGTAGGAAGATCATCCTGCTACAGCATCTGCATTTTAATTTGACTTTCAGCAGCTAAAGATCATTTTACTATAACATTAGAGTCTTGAAAATTAATAGATGAAGCTTGAGCAATTTTTCTTTAACTGCAGTCAAGAAGACTGAGGTCAATCTTGAAATAGACATAAGGATAGTATTCTTGGTTACTCAGTTGTAAGCCAGGGATGTCCATGCCAGGCTGGAAAAGGAAATAATATGACTTTAGTGGCAGTTCAAAGCTACAGGGGATTGCTTTTGTGCTCCTCTCCTACATTCACCACTGAGAATCTGGTCTTTGCTTGTTTCAGGCTGTCTAACATAACTAGCATTGAGAATTCGGGCTTCATTGTCGTGAACTTGTAACAATTTTGTGTGTGTCAGCTCTAGAGCGACTCATCTCTTTGTCCTCCCTTAGCGTAGTGGGAATCATGTTTGCTGGTTTTAGGCTGTTTTGAAGGCCTGCTAGTTTATTTATTACTTTAGCCTAAAATGTTTGTGCACTCAAGATCTGGGGAAGGTGAAAGCAAGTACTGCTTGCTTAAGGCCTAGGTTATTTATGACAGCCTTTTACAGGGGACAGAGGTGTCACAGTCCTAGCGTTTAGCTCCAAATTCATTTTTCTTGCTGGTGTTGATCTGAATGTTTATAAAGGACTTTAAGCCTTTTACACAGAGGAACTGCCATAATTGAGCAGATCTATTTTGTTCTGGTAGCTGTGAACATCAGATGCTGCAACAGAAAATACAAGCAATCTCTATACATCTGCATCATAATCTGAGCCTAACTATTACCCTAATCCAGTCTGTAACCACCAGGGATTAGAGCTGCACCCAGGGCTTCTAGCTCCTAGCACTGCAAGATGTGAGGACATGCATGCTGGAGCCCCTGGGCAGTGGAAGTTTCATTTGGCTAAGCTGAGGCAAGCTACAGCATGTGCACTTGCAGTTCAAATACATACGTCCATTATACTTGCTGCTGCAACTTCATCCAGGTGTTTGAAGACCACGTTTAGGACATCTCTCAGGCGTTTTACAGACTTCCTATTTGGCTGCAACAGCATTGCTTGGAAATTTACTGGAAGGCCATACCTTGAAACACATCAACATACATGATCATCTGCTGCGAAGGGACACAGCTCTCTGCTCCTGCCCTTCTCCCTCCTCAGCCTCCAGGCATGCCAGCTGATGGTGTGTTGCAGAAACAATGCTGCCTCCTGATTGGAAAGCATTTTCTTTTTGAAGCCAAAAGTCAACTAAATAGTATCTTTGTTTTCCACTTCCCTGTGAGTGCCCCCAAAGAACTGTTTTTCATCAAATTTGTGTGTCACCTTTTTTGTGACCATCTGTATTGTCTTCCTTGAGCTCCTGGAAGGAAGTGTGCAAGGGACACACCTTGACCAACACAAACCAAGGTGTGTAAGGGTTCCACCCACAAAGGAACTGCACCAGGAAGAGAACTGTACGTTTTGACTTTCACAGCAATCTCTGCCTGCACTGTGTGTTTACTCACTTACCTCAGGACAGATTCAACAAAAACTCTCAAGGCTTTCACATGAATCCAAGCCACAAATGCTTCACTGAAGTTCACTTTCAGCCAGCGCAGTAATGGGCCCTATGAGAACAGACACAACAGTACTGTGATCCCCTCGCTGAGTGAAGCAGCCCTATAGCTAACACACCACTGAGGTCATCGTGGGCTGCTGGGACAGTTCCCAGGCACCTGGTAGTGACTCCCAGTTTATCAGAAACTCAAATGACTTTGGGCAAATCATGTTATTTATCCCATGCCTCAGTTTTATGGGCTAAATGGAGCTCACAGGAGACTGTTGGAACCATAAAGCCATTTCTGAGTGAGAGATGCTTAGGCATGCTGGTAGCAAAGGCTGCATTTATGTAGGCCATCAGCTTGAGGGGCTACTTACATATTGTTGTTTCTTATCAGAAGCTAATTTCATCAGCTCTTCCTTTTCACATTTCAGCTCCTTCTCATCATAATAAAATTCTCGAACCATGAACCTACAATTGAATGACATTTGCTCTCACATGCTGTAGTCCAGGCAAAATGCACACTCATTTCTTTTGCTTCTGGAGAAGCAGGTACAGAAAGTTGTAGCCATTTAACAAGCTAAAGTATGTGGAGGGTGGGAGTTGAAGTCAATCCTAGAAAGCCAGCTTCCTGCTATCAGTAGCGTGAGACCAGGAAGGACAATTCCAGGATCTGTAGTTTGGTGCTTTAGGAACAGGATCATTGATTCTGCTGCCACAGCTCCTTCCCACCCTGCCTTGTCAGTGGCTTTAGGGCCAGCAGCATCCCAAGCAGTCAAGAAGTCATAAAACTCAGTGATGGATTCAGCATACTGCACACAGAATAAGCTTCACCTTATCTTCATTATGTCTCACTAGCCTGCCCTGACTAGCAGTCATTGTCACTTACCTGTTCTCCCTGGCTTTAGCCTTAAAGTCATCCATCACTTTTCTAAATAGGGTCACGGTGAAGAGTCCTCCCTCTGCATCCTCAGCAATCATTCTGTGGGAGGGAAATCCACTGCTGTGATTTGTCATGGCAAATCCCTCACGCCTTTTTCTACCTTCCTCACCTTCCTCTTTCGCAGTTCTCTTTATTTTCATTTATGATACTGAACAACACCCTGCTTTTTGAAAACTGTTGTGACTGAAACAGGGAACAAAGACTTTACTAGCACCAGCTGCACTATCTCCAATGTAAAACTCAATGAGTTAAGTTCCTGAACCCACTGTAGTACACACATTCTGCCTGCCTGATTTGTCTATGTTTCCTGGTAGTGTTCCCCCACCTTTCCATGCACTTGTGTTTTTGAGACAGGCAGTAGCAAACAGCTTGCTTCCACTTCTTCCAGTTCAGGTCATAGCACTGTCAGCTTTTGTGCCCTGGATTGAACCTCGTGGTCTGCGTGAGCTGAGCAGTGGAATATTTAAGGTGAAAGGATAAGTTAATATGGCATTTGCTAATGCAAATGATAGTATGCTGAATTATTCTATTGTACAGCAAGAAGCAATTAAAATGCAAATTTAGTGTTTGATCTTCTTGCAAAGTAGTTTTCATAAAGTTGTATGTGATTGCGTATGTTTGAATTATGCCTTGATTATTGTAGCAAATTGTCTGTTTTACACAAAAAAGCAAAGGCAATGGTTGAAAGTAGAAAGAACTAGATTACTTGAAAAAGGAACAACAAGCTAATTGTAATAAAATTATTTTTTCTTTTCTTTCATCTGCACTTCCCTTCAACAGAGTAATTTCTAGTTTCAATTGAAAATATGTTAATGTGGAGCCCATGCATTAGATAAGTGATTCCTTCCAGGATCCAGCAATTTGGCTGAAATATAGCAGGGATCTCTGGAACAAACAGGGAGCTTAATTTGGAACTTCACTTACTTGGTGGAGCGAGGCACTACCATATCTGAGAGGGATTCATAGGTCTTCTGCCACTGTATGTAGCTTGACCTTTGAGCAACACAAAACAAAGCACAGTAAATAAATACTATATACTGGAAAGCAAATGTGTTGATATATGTAGTTAATTAAGCTAATGGCTTAGGGTAGAAGGGTTGGAGTTCTTTGTGTTGGGTTATGTCATTAAGATACACTAAGCCTCTCCTATCCTTTCCTAGTCACCAGCTGAGATGTTTCCCTCAATGCTACACCCTCAGTTTTCACTTGGGTCTCAGCTTGAAGAAGGGTTCACAACAGGAAGCTGATTGTGGGAAGAACATGGCTTTTGGCACATAATTCCAGGTTGCCACACAGTGTCCCATCCTCCAGGACCCCTACCATGGGTAAGTGTGGTGCATCTGCTGATCCAATGCTAGACTGTAATCATGGTGAGTGCCAGCACTGGGAGAAAGGGATCTGGGGGATGGTAAGAGTTTGCAAAGCAAGAAGTCTGTTTTTAGGAGGAATCTGAAAGAATGGGCAAATAATAAACTCAATAAACTTATCTCAGCTTTTTGTAACCTGTGATACATACAGAAAAGTGATGGTGGTGCCTTATGTGTGTGTTGGGACAGGGCCATATGGAGGGGAAAACTTTCGTGTAGGCTTCTGAGGAGGACACTGTATAACTTTCATGACTGATGGCAGTGGCAGTCATCCTGCATGTAGGCACTTGCAGATGCAGTGTATGGCCAGCAGAGGCTGTGAGTTGGACAGGTTATGGCTATGCTCCAGTAACAGTCTGTTTTTCTTTTAGCTCATACTATTCAGGAGGTTGATTGAGAATGCACTCGTAACCATTAAAAACCCACATCCCAATTCTGTCCTGCTACAGTTTTGGAGCAGTCTTTGTCTCCTTTTGTGCCAGCACCACTCTTGGCAGAAACCATTCTTTCTTCTTTGCTAACAGCTCCACCCATGTCCCAGCCACAGCGCTGATGAGGTGCCCCAACCTGACTCAGCATCGCCCGGATCCGGTGCTTGGGCCTGAAACTCAACACCACATCAAGCATCTGTGCACACACTATTGCCTTACTTTGGCACCACGACGAGCAGCGTGATAAGATACTCAGAATCCAGAACAAAGTCTTCTTTATGCACTATGTCTGCCAGGGTCCGGGTCAGCAGATTTCCCCTATGGTGAAAAAGGCAAAGTAAAAATAACACTAGCAGGAACTCAGCAGCAGCACACTGGAGCTATTGTGCTGTGGGTGGAGTTGTTAATAGTGTATCCTGGGGTAGAAGAGGGCCAAGAAGGAGGTGGCTAAAGGACACAGCTACACTTCTGAAATGACTATTTCATATTTTTTACTGCAAGAAAAAGGATCAAAAAACAACTAATACTAATGACAGAATATCGGTGACTAGTTTATGCCCTTTATATGAAACTACACCATTCTGCTGCCTTTGTTTCTACAGTAGGGGTGCAGATGCTCAGGAAGTGGACATCTTCTTCCAGTCATTGCCACTTCCTGAGGGAGACACCTGCTTTCTTTAGGAAGCCTGTTGAACTGCTTGTGTGACTAGGCTTCAGGCAGAGCAAGCTATTTCAGTACAGACCTAGGCCATCAAAGCAACGCTGGCATATCTGGACTGCCATGGCCAAGCACACTTAGATACCTCCTGCTGAAGGGCAGTGAGAGCAGCAGTCTCATGCATGGCTGGGACCTGCAGGAGGTCTTCACAGACTAAGCCCACTTGATCATATTAATTCCTAGGAGATGCAGATGGCCAGGGCTGACTGGGCATGGCTGGAAGGCACCAAGTGTGTAGGACAAGAGAGGAATCGTCCTCCCTGTCACTGGGCAAAAGTGAAAAGGACCTAAACCAGTAGTTTCTAAATATTAATTAACTGGCCAGTAACTTACTGGGTGTTTGTTCAACCCAAGGTATCTGGCACAGGTAGACACCAGAGTTGTCAGCATATAAAGGAGAATGAAATGGTGAGAGGAAGATAGGCCTTGACCACAAGGTCTCCGTTCTTCCTCCTCATCACCTGGCTGGAGGCCTGGCCAGCAGGATGCCAACCTGGCTGGCTGCAGGGTCAGGAGGGCAAGGACCTGTGTCCTGTGCCCAGATCCTGAGTATGAAACAGTGGCATATATGAGCATGTGTTGGGTGAGGGCTTGCACAGCATCATCTAAGTTGCTTTGAATTTACTACTTACTGGATTTTACCATTCTCCCCAATGATATCCTAGAAAAAACCCCACGTATCAGCACTGACAGAGGTAAAGACCATAAGAAGACGAAGACAGGAGAGAGAACATTTGGGAAGCCCGAACAGTGCATTACCTGAACCAACAGAATGAAACAAAGAAAAGAAAAATATAAGTGGGATGCCGATGAGGTGCGGGAACAAGCAATACAGAGCTGTTTCCTATGGGGGCTCTGCAAATCCTGTTCAGAACACAGGACACAGCTCTGTCTGGCAAAGGAATCCACCAGCTGACACTGCTCATCTAATTTCTGACTCCCTGAAGTCCCATCAGAACAATACAGTGCATTTAGTTTTGACTCTTTCCAAGACTGCCTTCTCACACTGCCAATAAAATCCCATTAGGAACGGCACTGTCCCTGAGCTGATTTTGAGACATGCTGATTACACCGGCTTTCCTATCACTGACTTTCACTGTGTCTGCAGCTACTCAGCATGCCCCAAAGCCAGAAAAGTGTTCCCACCAGAACACACATGGTCCTCTGCACAGCAATAGGTGTGGGCTCACACTGCCCTCAGTTCAGCCATGCAGCATCCCCAATGCAAAATACTTACATAGTTTTTTTCTCCAGGCTTTGCAAATTTCCTTTAATGTTGTTGTACACAGCTGATCGGGTCTTCATGTCTGTTTCTATTTGAGTCACTTGCTAAAACAAAGTAAAAAAAAGTGACTCAACACAGTGCTGGCAGCCTTGTTCTCACCTCCATCCCAGTACCACTGCACCTTAACACAAGCACACAGCTGTCAGCCCCCCTAAAACCACTTGGACTGTGGCCAAGAGGGAACCGGTGTCAGACCTCCCCCATGGCAAAGGCCTCTCCAGAAAGTAGGATTCAGTCAGCTGCTGCTGTTAGTGTGCCGAAGCTGTACCTAAGGGGCAAGTTCATGGTTTCATTTGTTACCTACATTAAACAACACATCACACCTTTCTGAATGAGCTGACAGTGTAAATAATTCATCCAGCCTGCAGGCATTTGATTTAATGTCAGACCAACAATTTCACAAAAAACCCTCCAAGATGGAGAATAATAGGACAGTATATGAAAAAAATAAAGTTTCACAATGAAGGGGATTAAAGTACACAAAACACATCAATGTACTGTAGTAAATCTGACTAAGTGCCATATACTTACAGATTGGTTAGGTTTCAATGTACGTATCATTATAATTGCAGTAGAAATTAAAATAATATAAACTGCTTCAGTATGAAGTGTGTGCTTCTGAGCTTGTTCCTGGCCAAGCCAAAGGCAAAGCTTCCACTGATTGCAGTGAAAGGAGGGATCACAACCTCCCAAAAGACATGCTTCCCCATGACGACATCTTAAAATTTGGATTGCAATTTACCTTTGCTAATGCTTCTGATATATTCTTCAGCGGCTGCTTTATGGGATATTTGGCCATGTCCCACTCAAACCGTGTCAAGTAGCTAATTAGGTCAACTGAAAATGCAAAGAGATGCATGAAAGCAGATAGTGTATCAGACAGCCAAAGTTTGGGTGGTAGTCCCCAGCTATAGTTTAGGCATAACTTTGATTATTTTTAGAGACAGGAGTGAACCAGAACCTCTGAATTCTTATAGAGATTTGATCTAAATCAAATCCACACAGATCACATACCCAATCTAATCACCTTTCTAAACATGCCCAAACTTAGAAATTGAACCAGAAATCTTTACTGCCTTACACCTAGCAGTATAGAAAAAGTGTAAAATTATCTGTATCAGCAGGACACACAGTTGTAGAGACATTCTTCTTCACAGTAGAAACAGTTTTGTGTAATCTCAATCTTGATTTCTGCAATATGCCTGAATTTAATCCCAGCAAGAGCTATCAGAAAAATACTTCATGCCCAGGAAAAGCAGTAATAGTCAGGGTGGTTGAGAGCTTCATCAAGGGTATTAAGAGCATAGCAGATGTCACTTCTCTGTGATTCAATCAAGTGCTCACTAGAAATCAAACAAATTCAGATGTGATGACAAATTTCTCACTGATTTTGTGCACAGAAGTTCTCATCTCACAAAAAGCTATAGAGTATTTATATAAATGGATAAATCCAGTCACAGCATCCAACAACAGAAATTCACAGCAAGGCTCTGTGCATGCAACCCCCAAAACAAGGCACCCTCGGACCATAGGAAGCCATGGCTTCTTCCCAGAATCAAGAGGAGACAACATATACAACATCCAGCTCCTAGAACAGGATCGTCCTGTTTGAAGATCAGGGCTCCTTGATGTTAGAAAACAGTAAGGCTTAGTACATTATGCTACCAACCAAGGAATTCTCCTCCAGCAGCTCATGAAATCAAACAGCTCTTTGCCTGAGTCCTGAGAGCCCTTTGGATGCTGTACACACCACTACACAGTGTTCTTGCACAACTTTATAGGATGAGGTAAAGTCATGCATTCTGCCACAACAAGGAGAGGGACTGGAACTGCCCCCTAAAGGTTAAGAAGGCGAGGGGAAGGCAGCAGGCATGGTCTCAAGGTCTAGACCAAGAGGCCAGAGGCCCTGTCACCTGAAGGGTGGGCTCCTTCCAGACCAGGAGGGTAAATACGGAGAATATCTGGGAAGTTGCACTGAGGCAATAGGGAGCAAAACAAACTCAAGGTGCCAAGTAAAAGGACATGCATGCTGAGGTCGTTAAGTGCTCTTTGCTGCCTTGTCCAGGGAGTGAATTCAGTTCCACAGTGAGGTTTGAGCACAATTTCTTGTGGGCTGGACTTTGAGGGTAAGGGCAAAACTTTATGAACCAAGGTGCATGAGAAGTAATGTGAAAAATTGTGTCATTGCCATATTAGCAGGCTGAGGGTACTACCCTGTTTTGTGTGATACCAAATACCCTTGGCAGGAGAGCACTATCCTTTCCATGGGCTTCTCTCACCCCACAACAGAGTCAGTTTACCCTATTAGATTTCCGAAGCATGGAAATTCTTATGCTAGGAGGGAACAGGCTTCTTAGCAAGGGATAAACTGCCTAGAAGTTAGAGAGCACTGGCACAGTGGTGTTCTCCCCCTCTTTCTAAAACCACATCTGTATCAATGTCCCCCACATCCAATCAGCAGGAGTCACAAGGCAAAGATCCAATGCTTCCTGCTAATGTCTAATCAGGAATGAGCAAATTCTCCTGCATACAGAGGGTGCAGAAAAGGTGCAAAACTGCAGAAGGCAGGGAGAGCTATGGCATAGCTCTTGTGTGCACAGTTCTCCAGCAGTGCTTGCTCATGTTCTCTGTGGGGAAGGCAGAGAGGTCAAAAATACTTCAGCAACAGAGTTCACATAGCATTTTCAAGCACAGGGTACACAGCACAAGGATTTCACCCCGCTGCCTGTCTTCTAAGCTTGCGTGCTTAGGCCTTGCTAAATACAGTGGGGATGAAACCTGCAAAGAGCACGGCATTACCGGGCTGTACAGAGGAACATTGTATTCACAGGCTCTTTAAAGACAGACACTGACCTATTTATAGCTGATGAGATATAAAAAGTTCCCCAAAGAACTTCACATGCCCTTTCTATCCTCACATTCCTTAATTCTCAGCAGAATCCGGATGTTGGACAGTTAAACACAGCATGAGTTCTCAGTCCAGGTTTTCAAGCCCACTCCTGAGCAGTGCTCTGGCACTGGTGCAGGTTAGTTAAGCAGCCTGATCTTGGGATGGTACAAACTACTGTGAACTACACTAGCAGAGCCGAGTGTAAATTGCCAAGCAGTCTTAGAATCCTGACGCTCATGGAATGGCATCCCTCATTTATGGGACCTGTCAAGTAACTTCTAAAAGACTTCACATAGCTGCCCACCCAGGAGAGATGATTCCTACCAGCTCACAGCTGTCCAGGAACTCCACAGCCTGAATCTCTCATAATCTAATTTACACACAGCTCTAAGAGGCAGTGTTAGACACTTTCCCTTCAAAACACTTAATTCTTCAAAACTGTTATGCTTCCCACTTTGCTTTGTTTTGCGTTCACTATAAAGAATGGAGTTATTCTACCACTTATTCAATTTTAAAATTCATTTGGGTTTAACATTACCATAAATGGAAGAGAATTTGGTATGAATCTTTGAAGAAAAGCTTTAATTACATTTCACATTTTTTATTCTGTCATAAGCAAGAAAGCTTGCTTATGCCATTACGATATATTAAAATTTTTTTCTTACCCAAATATACATTTCTCTCTGTAAGAGAGAAATTTCCACATGGCTGCTTTCAGCTGTTGCCCACTGAAAAACTCTGTGTGTGTACGCTCACATAACTAAAAGTGCTGTATTTTTTAGTACTTTGCATTTTTCTTCATACAAATCTAACAAAAAAATTTAGACACACAGCCACCACCTAACTGCTATCAGAATTATATACAACTGAGCTAAAATCAGTGTAACTTAAAGCTTGAGTTGGGATGGTCTAATAGTCTGAAACCAAACCATGAAGCAAGAAATCAGGTCTTATAATTTTGTTTCTAATTTCACGACCTCAAGGAAGTCCTTGAGTTCACAAACTCAAGGAAATCCAAAAGGACTTTAGAGTCCTTTTGCTAATCAAAAAGGAAAGGAGGAAGACTTGGTGCAGCAAAGTTGCTGCTGCTTATGAAGACTGACACTGGAAGATATTAGGGGAATCCTCACATACTAAAGCTGACTTCATTTTTTAAGATGCAGTGAATAATCTTGGAAAGGTTAATGTCCTAATTTAATATGATTTGTTTGGATGACCAAACCCAGACAGAGGAGAGAAATTAGTAACACACAAGTAATTGTCATATCCTTCTAATACCACACATGAAGAGCTGATATGAAAACAAAATGGTGTAAAAAGGGGAAACAAAGGATATTAATGAAACCTGTTGTTTCTCAAGTCATAGGGATATCGTGATCAAGCTACGAGGTTGTTACTTGAGAAATCCATCGTAACCTGATCACTGTATCTCTACAACCAGACCAAGACCTGTGTCTAGCACTAATACACACAAATGCATGCATGTGACAACACCACAACCATCAATCAACATACTTTTGAGACATTTCATTTTATCCTTTAGCCCTGAAACACAGTAAGTGGGATTATTGTATTTTTTAAACAGCTGCACTCATCACATGTCACTTTTATGTCATGCAAGTACATTTCTAAAAGAACTTCCTCCCCATCCTTTACCCATACAGGTCTGAAGTACAATATTGTAGACAGTCAAAGGGTGATGGAGTGTGCACTCTTAAGTTTATTCAAAAGCATCATTCTACAAGTTTGTAATTATCATGTGTAACACATCCAATTTTGTTGTACTTTTTCAGGATAGCTGGGGAATGCAAATCAGTAACAGATCACTGACAGATGTCACACAGCCATACAGAATGAGATTTAGGTGCCCATAAGAGATCAAGCCCAGGCAGGGCACAGAAATGTGCTAGGTCATTTTAGGAGTGAAGGAGGATGTCTCTCGCTTTCCTCTTCATCCAAAGTTAGCTTCTGCTAACTTTGAGAAAAATGGGAGCAGGCTAAACATGTTCTTATAAAATGTTGCTGTGGCTGTCCTTTCTGAAGTGTGAGAGTTTCAATTTCACATATTCATATTCTAAAACAAACAAAGGCAGCATCAATGCATTAAAAATCCCACATTCACAGCACCTACCTCCATTGGCCAGAAGATTTTCTTGGACTTTATCTTTTGAGTCCTCTATAACTTCTCCTATGTACTGGGCTATTTTCTTTATTACGCTTAGGTGTAACAAGAAAACTGTGTTAGTGAAATTGTAACAAAATTGTAACAAAACAGTTATCACAATGACTAATAAACACAGAGATGCCCAAACAAAACACCTGAAGCAAGGCAGGTTACTTTGCAATTCAAATGATGATAAAAAAATCTATGATATATTGCAGAACTAAATTTTTTATCTCTTAAATACATTGATCTCTGCAAAAACACAGGTAATGTCATTTATCCAGTGCTCTAGACTGATCAAGATTCAGTCTTCTCTACACTCATTATACTCTTAGCAGAAACCAGAAGGCAAGAAACCCATGTTTAAAACCCCAAAGGTGATGAAGGAACAGAAGGCTACATACAGACAACATTGATTGAAAATTTGTTCCCTAGAATGCCAAAGAAACTCTAAGGGTTGCTGAGAGAAGGTTCTTATAAAGTACTCAGGGGTAAATGGCAGTGTTCACTTGTTTGACAGGGAGAATTTCCTTCTTGTTCTTTTTCTTTAGGGGATTCTTTCTCTCTTATCTTTAGCATGGTGGACAAGACATTCCTTTAAGGTATAGGAGAACTAGACTGAAATCCTTCTGCCCGATTCAGAGTAGTGATTTGAACAGAGACCCTCCTGGAGAACACTATCTCCACACAGTTACTTATTCTTTGCTGATTTAAAAAAATGAATTAATGAAGTCCCTCTAGCAGTAGATCCCCCTGTCTCTAGTCAAAGTACCTGTCTCATACAGGCTAAGAGACTTTCTGGTTGTTCAAGTATCCTTCTGCACTCAGAGATATTCACAGAATTTGGCTTTCAGTTCCCTAACTGTTCCAGGTTGACTACACACTGTAAAAAAAAAAAAAAGCAGCAGCTACAAAGCAACTGCCTGATCATGAAATTGGTGGAGACATGAAGTGGACATAATCCTTGGCACAGTGATAGGGAGCATAATGGCAGGCTTCTTATCCCTTTCTTTCCTTCCTGAAGGGAGACTACTACAGCTGCAGATGAGCTGCAGACTGAAAGGGCACCTACAGTGTTTGGACAATGTATCTTGTGACATCCTGTGGTTTTCAAGAGCTCAGGAATAGGACTTTGGGCCAGGTACAGTCTTTCCCGGTATGAGGAAAACATCAGAAAAAAGAATTTTCATTCATGTATGTAACTGCAAACAGTTACATCTATCTCTATTCCCGTGAAAAAACTTACAATCTTGGGAAAGGTTTTCTAGTCCTGTGACAGGGAGGAAAAAGATGAGATTGCTGATGCTGCCAAGAATGCAGTAGTTAGAATTCATGCTGTTTGGGATCATTCAGTCTGAAGAAGAGAAGATCTTATTGTGACCTTTCAATATATAAAAGAGGCTTATATGACAGCTGGAGAGAAGCTTTTTATCAGCACCTGTACTGACAGGACAAGAGGCAACAGTTTTAAAGTGAGAGTAGATTTAGACTGGACACAAAAGAAGAAATTCTTTACTGTGAGAGTGATGAGGCACTGGAACAGGTTGACCAGGGAAGCTGTGGATGCCCTACAACTGGAAGCATTCAAGGCCAGATTGGATGGGGCTTTGAGCAATCTGGTCTAATGGAAGGTGTGCCTGCCTGTGGCAGGGTGGTTGGACGATCTTTAAAGAAGCCTTTCAACCCATACCCTTCTGTTACCCTGGACAGGAGCAGTTCAGAGTTTCTGTAGGAGGAATTTACACCACTGTGCTCCAGTTCACATCCCTCTCACAGAGCTGCTGCAGTTTTTCACTATCTACATGTAGCCCCTTAGGGACCTGGTGCCAGCAGAGGGTTGCTGGAGTACAGCATGTGTTGCCCACACTCTGGCTGTGGGGAGGTTGAGGGATCCAGAGAGTGGTTCCCTGTCAGCTGTGACCTTTCCAAGCATTTCTGAAAATTTCAGCTGGTAGATACAGCTGGTTTTTGTCCTCTTTCATGATGCTCAGGGAGCTCAAAGGAACTTGGAACAAGACAATAGTTGGTAAGACCAATAGAAGGAGTCTATAGATCTTACGGAGAAAGCAGTCCATGGGGAAGTGTATAAAGCAGGAGATTTTCCAAAGTAGCTTTCATTACTGTTTCACTGAGTGAGCAGCTCTCACAGTCAACACTTAAACCTCTGCCTTTAGATGAGATGAATCCCACCTTGAGCAAATATCATGCTCAAATGATGCTTTAAAAAGGAAAGGGTTTCAGCTAAACTGCCTCACGAAGTAGTAGTAAAAACCCATAAAAAGGATAACTCCATTTAACCTATTGTTACGTCTTGAAAGACTTTCACATTTTGCTTCTACAAGTGCTGCAATGTCATTACCTTCCAATAAAAAAAGTCAAAGTCTTTAAGTGATACTGAAAACAAAAAGGTGCTACCAGCCAGGCCTCCAAAACACTACAGGGAGCAGAAGTCCTGCAATCTGAGGCTGCTGCCAAATGCTCTGCTGACAGAGAACAGGGAGAACCTCCAGTTAACAGTGACCCAGAGGACTGTCAATATGAGAGAACTCCATGCTACCACAGGGTGACATGGAAAAACACTCTTCCTCCCTGAGTAAATAAATAATAAAAGTATGTGGAAACAATAGCTCCTGTAAGCTCTTGCCCCTTCTCTGCTGTCCTGGCAGGAGGCAGCGCTGACAGGTTTGCACTGCCTGGCTTTACTGGCAGCTGTGTTTATCCAGCAACAGTTCAGCAGGCAGCTCTTTCAGAGGAGCAGGAACATGACTGCTCAGGTCATCTGAACAGGCTTGTAACCCTCTGGATCCCATTTACTTCAATCAAGTGTGAGTGCTTGGCATTTTAACCCCTGAATCACAATTCAGACATAAACCTTAGGCATTTATTTAATGCAAAATGCTTTTGTATGTCCTTGTGGGACTTAATCTGCTAATACATTTGATTTTTCTCTTGTGTTGATGAATCTGTGTTGATTATTATCTGTTACTATTCTAATGCTTTTTTTATTATTTTTCAATGCATCCCTCTTGTTTTTAAATGTCGTTGATCCTTCTTGGTTACCTATCTTGATAGGCAAATGGGACAAACAGGAAGAGTCCTTGCCTCAGCAGATAACAGTGGAAGGGCCTCACTGTTGCTTGCCTATCTGCTACCCTGACTAGAGACACCTTCCATGAGAACAGTTAGCAGGTATTGGCACTGTCTCTTCCCAGATTTACCCCCATTCCCATTTTCTTCTCTACAGTATGAACCAGAGGCCTGAACATGTTTACAAAGAATATGGGGCAGTATTTTCGGCAGGGTCACCATGGAGATGCTTTTCTTGATTAATTAAGTTGCTCTGTCCTGCTAAAAATCCTGAAAAAGCAATATGGTTTAGTTTTAGGTAGTCTTTCAATGCAAGATATGAATCATATTCTATGATCCTAGAAACATCAATGTTGTGTGCAGTCCAGAGTGATCAAATGTAATCATCCTAATACAGACTTCATGTAGCACCAATAACATTAAAAGAAAAAAATTCTATGGAGAAATGTATTGTAGCAGACCTACTTTGACCCAAACTGCCCAGCCTAGATGCCAACAGTTTCTGTCAAGGTTTCTGTATGTGTTTGCAATTGCCTGATAAAAACCTATGAAAGGATTGAGCATATTTAGATAAACAAATACTTTTCAGTCTGGACTGGGAGAAAAAAAGGCTAAAAGCCCCAGAGCTAACACATGACCAAAACTACATGTGTTCATAGTTGCATGCTTCCAAAGCAAAAAATAGAACAAACTAGAAAGACCCAGCAGCTTATACTTTCACTGTCTCAAACTCTACTCTGTGCCATGAAGCATCTTACAACCTGGCATTTTCTCAGCTTGCTACAATTATATTATTCTTTGTACATCCAGGTCAGTTTGGTCCCAAAGGCAAACTTGGCAATGGTCAGCAAGTCATGGTCAGATCATGCAAGTCTTTGCTTGAGTAGGTTTTATACAATGTGAGTCAATATTCTGGCTTTCAAGGAGTTTAAAAGCCTGAAAGGGAGACGTTTGGATTTTATTTAAAATAACTTAATCCTTAGAACTCCTATATCTGTTTGCAAAGGGACAGAAGGCTCTACAGAAATACTCTGTGAAAACAAGATCAGGAAGGGCTTCATATTCTCTAAAAGCTGTTTTATTAAGTTTCTGGATGGGGGAGGAAGAATGTTCTTAAACAAACAAACAAAAAACTCACCTTTTTAAGCAGTTTCCTTTTGAGAAACAGCTTTCCTAGCACTGCCACTCAAATCACTATGCAGAGAAAACTATCACAGACTCCATTCAGCTAAATTTTAAGGAATCATCCTTTCCTTATGATGACTTCATGACAATCAACACAAAGGTTAAACAAAGCCTACCCACTTTAGTCCAGCTGTAGTCCAGGCTGAACTGAGTCAGACTGAGGTGAACACAAGGACATACCATCTCATAAAAACAATGTCTGTTTCTCATTTGTAGATAGTAAATAAGATCTATTTTACCTTTCAGCAAAGCTATCAAGTTTTCCCAACTCATCTGACAGACCAACAAGAGCATCCAGTGTCCCCACCTGTGCAAAAGATTAGAATTAGGTGAAAGATGCACAACTCTGCCTAAGGCTTCTCTTGGCAGAGCCTTAAGGGGACTGATTTGTGCTTAACACTCGTGAATTCAATAGTTTGGCTGAACTTTATCTACTTTGTGGAAAATAGTAGCAATTCCTTTACCCAGGACCTAGGACATAAAAAGCCTTTTCCAATAAAGGAAAAAAATACGTGTAGTCTCAAGATCACACATCGCTGTCTTCCTGTTTTCATTTCAACCTGTATCATTCATTGAGCTGCATAGTCTTTACCCTGATAAAACAATGACTAGAAATCCACAAAAATAATGCACACATACAAACAAGTCAGATGTAGAGAGAACCAAGAGAAGCAGCACTTAGAGACCCTGAGACAGAGGGTCTCTGTCTGAGTTTTTGCTATTACTGAAGATTAAGTCTCTCACAAAGCCACTTCCGACCAACATCTGCTTTTTGTATGACTCAGTCACCATCCTGTATTTATGGTATTGCAGTATATTGCTAAACCTTTTCTTCTAATGTTGCCAGCTCAACATTATGAAGGGTCAAGCTGAGGGAGAAGAAAAAAATTTTATATAAAACAAATAGCAGAATGTGAATGGGTGTCTTCAGATACTCCAAATGCTTTAGTTCCTTTAGCATAAGCAGACTCACACTACCACCAGTTGGGTAAGGTCCACAGATGGTAAAAATAAGATCCATAGATGGTAAAAATAATATTGATCTCAGGTGTGTATGCAAAAAGCAACATTACCAGTCTGAAACATTCATGTGACAATTCAGTAGGTTATTACTTGAGAACAGGCCATGCTCCCCTGTTACTTGGATCCTTATGTACTTGGAAGAGCTCAAGTTATAACTGTTAACAATCTTTTTGAATTAAAGGCAGATCCTGGGTGCACTAAGTGTAGCATTGTTAAGTGATGGGTGATGACAACTCCCCAAGGAATCAAGTTCTACATCTGTGGTAGCTCTATTGACTTTAATGCAGCAGATCTTGATTTCCTCATAGCCACCATTGAAATAGAAATAAAAGTGCAGATCTCATAAAATAATTTTTTAAATCATGGATTAATACCCTTTGAATTTATATGATATTATGAAGCTGGATAATGCAGCTGAATAAACACACACATCAATTTCCCAAGGACTAATGTGCATTGTAGCACTGCTTTCTCTGTCAGCAGTGTTACTGCTGTGGCTCTAGCTACTCCCTTTGCATTAGCAATCCATCATGTAAAGTGCTGTATGTCTTTCATGACTAGGAGCAAATTGTACATGGAATGCAAGAGATTAGTTATTTAACTTATTCATTTTTTCTTCTGATACATGTACCCTTCCAATGTGAAGGTCAGCTTTGAGCACAACGACTTACTTCTCTCTGATCAATTTTCACTTGACTGAACACAACTCATCCCCCAACCACAGTCTTCTTCTACTCTCTGCATGTTATTCCGAAAGATAAATCCCATGTTTATCCTAAAGGATAAATCCCACAGTTATCCCAAAAGTCTTTAGCCCTAGCTAGTGCTGCTGTATTGCCCATACACAAACCCCTTCTTCACTTACCTTTAAGTCTGGAATATGGAATTTGCTGTTGCTGGACAGGTTGGATTTAGATGTCACAGTGTTCATTCTCTCCCATGCCTGCAGATTTGTTTTATCTCCTGGAGCAGAAATTAGCCAGAACTCTGACATTATCTAGTATTTTTCCTTCACTCCTGCTCACTGCAGAAACTCAAAGCAGGTAAACGGTTGAAAAAGTACTGCACAAAGTGTGCTCTTCCCTAAGAACAGAAAGAGTTAGAACAGATCACTGATTTTTTTTTTTTTTCAGAAACACCAGGAGAGTGAGTCAGTCCTATGTCTCAGGCTGAAATGGAACATGACCTTCCCCAGAATGTCACGGAAAGAGTGCGACTGTTCTTTCCTTCTCAGGGTTGATCCATCCAGTTTCTGAATGAAGAAATGAAGCTTCCTCCTCCCCTTTTCCCTCCCAGCCTGTTCCATTTGCCTTGCGCTGTATGTCCAGTCACCACTGGTGAGTCTGGGGACTTCACCAAACCACCCAAATGTAATAAAGCATTTCTGCTTGATAATTATTCATTCTCAAATTGTTGGATACTTGTAGGGAAAACTAAAAGCAAGACCTCTGCTGAAAATAAAGGCTGCAAAAGACGCCACTGGCAAGAATGGAATATTGTTTTCCCCTGTGTTTTTTCTTCCCCGGCTGGATAGGAAGGAGCTGGAGGAAGGCAGGTCCTGGAGTACAGAGACGGTATCGTCACACCACCACAGACAGAACAGTCTGTCCCGGAGGGGGGACAGCTACTGTGGCGTGAAGCGAACAGATGAGGGCAGGAGAGCGAGCAGCGGGCACCGCACCGCAATCCCCCGTCCTTCTCGAGGGCTCCCCTGGGGCACCCCCGACTCACGCCCTCGCTCTCCGGTGCACGGGACGGGGCAGGTGTGGCACTGGCCCCTGGGCACCGACCGCTGTCAGCGCGGGTGTGGGGGATGTGGGGGATGCCGGGTCTCTTCCCGCTGCCTCACCTGCCCGCGCTGCTCCCTGTGCCCGCCGCTCCCGGCCCGGCGGCTCCCGGCGGCTCCCGGCGGCTCCCGGCGGCTCCCGGCGGGGACGGCGCGGACACGCTCGGAGGCGGCCGGGGCAGGGTCGGGGCGGAGCGGAGCGGCCGCCGGATCCGCGAGTGAGAGCGGCGAGGTGAGGGCTCCCTCCTGGGCCACGGTGGGCTGCTGTGCTTGGTGCTCTGTCACAGCTCTGACTCCGACAGCTTTGCATCTTTTTACTGTCTTTTAAAGTGGCACAAATAATGCAGAGGCCATTAGTTTTGTGTTGAACGCTGACTGTCTCTAGCAAGCCTGAAGGTTTTGGAATAACTAAAGAAACTTCTAGGAAAGTCTTGTTTATAGGACTTCCCTGGGTGCTTTATTTAACAAATAAGTGGTGCAGAAGCCCCTGAGGTAGTGATGCTTTCGCTCCTGGTGATGCTTCTTCCTTGTTATATAGCTGTGGTGTTTAGTCCTTACCAAGTCTTGAGCTTGTGTTATGTTGCCTTAAGCTTGCTTAAGACATTGGGAGTGTTTCATAGGTTGGGTGGAGGAATGTTCTTGAGAGCCATCTAATGCAGGCATGTTCTGAAGGAAGCAAGTGTTAAAGCACCTGCCTCTGAAAAGCATCTCTGCAAGTGAGAGTCTAAGCCCCACACAGGTGGTTATCCAGTTCTCATCTTCCAGTTGAGTGGTCTAATCCCTATGCAGTCATACAGCACTTAGACAATCTCTTCTATTACTAAGGGCTTATTTTCTTCAAAAGACAGTGCATTATTTACTCATGTTTCTGTGTATCAAATGTAAATGAAGCCCCACGAGAAATTAAACAGAAAGATGCTCCTGGTTTTCCACATGACCTGTTGTAAACGGAGAGGGTTTGAGATGCTGGGGCCAGGCAGGTCTGGTCATGCAAAGAAGAGCTCTTGACACTTTCAAGAACCTTAGATGAAGACCTCTAATGAGTTTGAGTATCTTCAGCACTCGGTAGAAGCATCTGATGCAAGGCATCCTGCATCATTCCATGTAAGTTGTGCTTTAGGTAGCTAACATGCAGGTCAAGGTCTTAGGCTCTAAATTTATAGACTCTTTAGATTAGCCAACGATTCATCTTCCTTTGCTTCTCTTTAACATTTTTAGTGATTTATAAAAAAGCAATACATGTGTGGAGGAGAAGAGTGTCTACTCCAGAAAAAGACATTGAGATTTGTAGCTGAAATAACCAGTCTGTGGAGGCTTTCTTGGTTTATTCTTTTTCCTTTCTAAGCTAATTAAACATTCAGTGCTCATAGCTGCTATGATTTTAATTCTTTTCAATCACAGACCCCTAGGGCACAACAAAGGGCTTTCCAGAAAGCCAAAAAATTCCAAAAAATGAACATATGGTGTGTGAGATGGTATTCATAGAAACAGTGATTATTGTCTAATCTTCCTTTTTGGTTTGTTTTTTTCTTTAGACTATACATTTTAATAATGAAAACAGAATTAACTGATGCTCAAGCATGTACACCATATATATCTACCCCTAGACTAGTAGTCTGAAAGGTATAGTAAACCTCATCACCTGGATAAGGCAGTTCTTTCCCACCTCAAACCAGTTTTTACTGGATCCTTGCTGCAGTCTCAAGCTGTGGAAATGCTTTGCATGATTAACTTTAGAAATGTTACATTCTCATAAGCTTCTTAAATTTAGAATTGTGTAAGTTGATGCTAGTGTGAAGAGAACAGAAATGTTTCTTGATGCAGTGGTGCTAGATTTTGGGGATGCTTCTGTATGCATGGATGCTACGACTAATAAGGTAAAATCCAAGCTCAAGGGTTGTTGGATTTCTGGATTCTACAATATATGCTATTTCCTTCCTAAACACTCTTATAGTAGCAATGCAACTTTTCTTATTTTTTCATATTTCACATTTGTTTTGTTACTATTATTAAAGTGAAAATATTATGCTACTTTATTGTTTTCATAGAAAATGATCAACTAGACATGATATTAATACCTAAGCAATGTCCTGCTGAATGTCTTCTATTATCATATTTTCTAGTTTTATTACAACTTTTTAATCTTTATTTTTTCCCCACTACATATTTTTCAGGCTGGATGAAGCAGCAGTGGAGGTGGAAGGGAAGAAGCAGGCAGCACCACATCCTGTGGGACAAGGAGAGTGTGCTGCAGTCTGGTGGTAACACAGCTCTGACAGCTCATGCCTCCTCAGCCATTTCCCTGGCTGGCCCTGCATGTGGTGCCATGTGATCTCAGAGCTGTCTAATTCCCTCATGATCATCACATGACTTTCTGTTTCCTTTGATCCATCAAGGCAATTAACTTTTCTGTGACTCTTTATGAGTACTTTTTCAGATGTCACACTAAGGAACAAAATTCTGCCTCAAAACAGTCATTAACAGTACTGAAATATCCTACTTGAAGTATCTCCCAAACAACTTTCTCAAACAGATAACCAAAATTAATTACCTAAACAATTATGACACTGATACTAGCAAGAAAGCTTGTTTTAAGCTTGCAAAACAGCAGCCATAGAGCTGTAGTTCTCTATAAAACAAATTATACAGCTATTATGAGCATTATCTATTTAGTTTTCTAATAACATGTGGGGTGTTTTCCCTCTGCTCAAAATCAATCTTTTAAATCCTACTTCCCAACCCTCCGTGTTTTACTATTGTTGCAGCAATATATTTAAAATTGTAGTCTAAAACATTTCAGTGAAGAACGTCCTAAATAAATTCATAATTTTCTGTGTACCTTCAATATTAGTATATGAACTACTTATCACAATTTCTTAGCTTTGTATCTATTTCTTAATTATGTTAAATAATATTGGAATATTGATTACTCGCTCTCTGTGTATGTGAAGTGCAGCAGAACCTTCTTGATGAACTTTTTTTTATATATTGAAAATGAAAAGTGAATGTACCTGACAGCTTGTCCTTAACATAATCATATGTATATACCTATTGCAGGGGCACTGTCTAGTTGTCATTAAAACCAGGAAAGGTAACATTCAGTTTGCTTATCACCACTGTTCAGAACACTGCACCACCATGGCCAACACCAGTACTGCACACAGCAAAATCTGACACTAAAAGAAAGAAAAGGCAAGTAACATGATTTGCTCTTTGTTGAAAGCATCCCGTATCTCACATATTTGCAGTCAGTTCATCTACTTGCTCATCTATATTCATTTGAATGGAAAATCTAGAAGTATGTCATTACTCCATGCAACAAAAATTAATGATACACTTTTTAAATTCTGTAGTCAGTGTAACAGGCAGATTTGGCTGCTCTTAAGTTATCTGGATTGAAATTTTTAATAGCCCATATTCTGGTTCATTTTTCCCCTTTGATTTTCTAAGAAGTCTTAAATGAATGACTGGCCAGGCTTGAATTTATCAACTTTTCATGCAAACTAAATTGACTGAAAAGAATAAAGATATAATTTTAAGACATTTGAAATAAAACACTGTTCCCTGCTGTGCAGTCAGAACCTCTGGGTTCTACTGTTCTTTGTTTGCACTGTAGTCAGCTAAATGCATCTAGGGAATGGACAAGAGGGTCAGGAATCCTCATGCAGTCTAAGCTAAAGAAAGTCACATAATTCTCCTGACTGTAAGAATCTCCAGTGTTTTATACCTCTAGGAATTCTTTGTAGGTTCAGACCTCCTGACTCTGACTGATGCCTTTTGAGGTGCCCTGGAGCATCCTGTTGGGCCTTCAGCTGCTGTTCCAGGGTAACACTGGCATTCTGTCACACCAACCAACCCCGTGCAGATGTCTGGGATTCCTTAGGACATTCTGAATAGTGGACAAGGGAATTCAGCTTTAAATGTCTATTAACAGCTTGTGATGCTCTAATTAGATGGTGGAACCTAGATATGATGGAGCTTACCCCACAGAAGACACTCAGTGGCTGCTGCACCTCCTCACACTTCATTAACTGCATTTACCAGGGACAAGATTCAGCTGCCCCAGCTTCTAATGCCACCAGAGATGTCCCTGGAGGTCCTCCCTGGCCTCCAGATTATGCTGCAGAGGGCGTGGTTTTTCCATAGGTCTTGTGTCAGCCCCATCTAGGTGTCCTGGACACTATACACCATCTCAAAGGCCACCAGAGAACCTACATTTAAGCAAGTGAAGCCTTAACACTCTGAAACTGGAGCTTAAACACCTAGCACCCACATAGGCACCTATATTTAGGTGTGCTCATTTCCCAGGAATCTCAGCTATAACACCCTCTAATACAAACTAGAATAGAAGCCTTTCTAGTCATGATATTGGTATCATCACTGTTGCAATACATCATCCAGGGACCATGCATAAGAATTGCTTGAAACAGCTTCTGTTTGCATCTTGTATCAGAATTATGTATTGTTAAGAATTTAGTTGTGATTTTCACTGTTTCTTGAAGATGTGTGTAGATCAGATATAGATTATTTTAGTCTCTTGTAAATTGGAACAGGAACAGTTGGAATTATTTGGATGTTTGTTTGGGGTTTTTTTTATGGTTGCTGGCAAGGTTCTGATGAGCCAAATCCTGGATTCACTGTTTTTCACGGATGTCGGACACAGTTCACCACAGGCTGAGAAAATTAAGCTCCTCCACCAAGGCTGCCAAATAACTCCAGCCTTCCTGATTTCACATGGAGATCATCCAGAATGGGACCACAGCCAGCCTGACAGACACCTCAACGGCATTGATATTTGAGGGTTTTTGCAGTGGAATGTACCATAGAAACTACATATAGCTGAGATAAGTGATTTAAAGGGATTAATCAAGCAAAGTAAAGAACTAATGAAGAAGGGAACTGAGGCAGCCAGCCAAGCAACACCAAGCTACTCTATAATCAGGTGTATTGTCTTAAAGAAGTGCATAAGGCAGTCATTTAGGACTTTGGGGGCTCCAGACATAGATAACCACTGGAGACTCCTGATGAAGCCCCTCATAGACCTTGTAAAGATGTGTATATATGCTAATAAGTGTTGGGAAATGTCATAAATGTGTAACAAGAATGTGGGGAATGAAAAATGAATAATCATGTAATGCAGACGTAAGCTGTAGTGAAGATACCTCTGGGTGCACTTTGGCAAACTGATTCCCAGGGCACCGGGCCTGCTGTGATCATGCAGTGCATCATAATAAAGAATGCCTGCTTTCTAAAACTCACAAATTGAGTCTGAGAGGTTTCTTTTAAGAGCCGATTTTAGGCAACAGAAGCACCAAGACTCACGTGACGGACACCTCACTGGCACCACAGCCTGTTAGATGCACACCCTGATGGCACCACGACCTGCCAGACACCCGATGGCACCACGACCCGCCTGGTGGACACCTCAGTGGCACCACGACCTTCCAAATGGACACCGCAGTGGCACCATGACCCGCCTCGCTGACACCCCGAAGGCACCACAGCCTGCCTGACGGACAGACCGGGCCCTTCCCGTGGGAAGCCGCAGCAGCGGAGGTGTTTCGCTGTGAGCTGCGGCGCCGGCAGAGCTGGCTGTGCCGCAGGATTGCTGTACTTCCCTCGCTTCTCCCCGCGTGAGGGAGGGGCAGAGCCGCCGACCCCGGGCCGCCCGCCCCGCGGGTCCCGCCCGCCGGCGGAAGCGATCCCGCCTTCCGCTTCCCCTGTGCCCGGGAAGGGGCGGGTGCGGCCGCGGCCATGCAGGTCTCCAGCCTCAACGAGGTGAAGATCTACAGCCTGAGCGCCGGCAGGAGCCTCCCGGAGGTGAGGGCGGCGGGGGGGACGCGCCCGGCCCGCTCCGGGTCCCGCAGCGGGAGCTCGAACCGCGCGGTGCCGGGGCTGGGCTGAACCCCGGCCGGCCCGGCCCGGCCCGCCTGCCCGGCCCACGTGCGCTCCTTTTGGGCATCCTCACCAAAAAACAGCCATAAGTGTTCGTTCAACTAAAAATGCAGTTTGAGTGCGTTAGTGCTCTGAATGTAGGTCTGTTGTTCCACAGACCCTTAAGCAGCACGACTTTGTAAGTTTTCTTGGTGTGCAGTCGTTAAACTTATCAGTGGAAATTTGTAAAATAATCAAGAGAAAAAGAATTAGCGCGCTAAATGTCTTATGCTTCAAATGCTTGGATAAACTTTAAATGATTCTCAGGTTCCTGTGTGAATAATGAGCTTAACACTTATGTATATATTTGTTTGCAGTGGCTTTCAGACAGGAAGAAAAGAGCTTTACAGAAGAAAGATGTGGGTGAGTTTTGCCCTTGCGGGGTCTTCAGCTTTATACATACACAACATTCAGGTCCAGAGCAGATACTTCACTGATATGAGGAAGTTATTTCTAGCTCATATTCTAAAAACTACAAAATTAAAGCTACAAATAGTTACTTTGACTTATATAGCTTTATGGGAACAGAATATTACCAGGGGTGTTTTAAATTTCAGACATTAAAATATTTGAGTTGTGGATTGTACAGAAATGTGATGGATGAATTCCATGTATAGCTTATGATAAAGTCAGACTGTAAACTCCTCTGTGTTACTATGCTAATCTTAGAACGCAGATATAATCATTTTAGCCCAAACTTGTCATAGGAAATAAAAATGACTATTTGGAAGTATAGGAAGTGTTGTATAAGAAACTTAACCAAGAGAAAAATGCATTGTTAACAGGAGATGGAATACATTATACAGCATATTAATTGTGTAAAATGTGTGATGAATATTTGCTACTACATTATATAAAAATTTGTTACATAGTTACCTCAGAATAGTAATTTACTTGGCACAGAGCTAGCCTGCTCCTCAGTGTTAACAGACTGTTAGTCTGCTTATAATGTGTTAGTTAAAATATTTAAAAGATAAAATATCTTTAAAACATATTCCTTATATTCAGTTAGCTCAACATGCTTCCTTAAGAAACCATTATAATTTTTTGGACTGATACAATTGTGCTAACTTTGCAATTTTTTTTTCTTTATAGATATCCGTAGAAGAATTGAACTTATTCAAGACTTTAAAATGCCCACAGTTAGCACAAAGATTAAGGTATCAAGAGATGGACAGTATATTATGGCAGTTGGTGAGTTAACAAAGTGTCTCTCTGTAGCAGAGGCCAAAGGTCCTAGAAAATCTTGACTGCAGAATGACTTTGGGTTTCAGGTAGAATTGATAAGAGTTCATTAAATGTAACATTAAATGCAACACTGAACATAGTGTTGGAAGTTTACTCCTAAGGTGTGATAGAATGGCTGTATTGGTAGTGGTGCTGTGGAGCAGTTTTGTTTAGAATACAGAATTCTTAGAAACATAAAATGGTTTGAGTTGGAAGGGACCTTTGAAGATCATTTAGTCCAACCCCCCTGCCACTGGTGTTTATAACACATATAAAAAACGAATCTGTTTATAATACAGTTAAAAACTAAGTTCTGAATTATTTTTATTCTATATATGTAAATTTGCTTTAAATAACTTCTGAATATCATTGAGTGTTGTTTTATAGGATGTAGGATAATGCTGCATTTTGTAACTGTCAAAACAGAATCCAAACATGAGTATTTTAGTAGGCATTAATAGCATAAGGAGCCTTGGTCTTTCAGGCTTACTGGAAGGTATTATTAATTCTGTTATGATGTACCTGGTAATCAGAAGAACCTGCATACAAGGAGGGTGCTTGCAAGCACCGAAGACAAAAATCAAGCCATAAGCTTGTGTTCCTAAGAGGCATATTTTTCCAGTCACAGAGGCTTTGGGAAGATCAGAATACTTATGGTGGAAATACAGTAAAGCCTATATATGTAAGATACTATATGTTTTTTAAAAAATGGTTTAATGTTACTTTTTGTTTAATGTTTCTTTTAAATTAAACATCAAATTGTTCTTTCAGGAACTTACAAGCCAAGGGTCCGCTGTTTCGATACCTATCAGTTATCCCAGAAATTTGAAAGATGCTTAGATTCTGAAGGTTAGTATAAACTATGGCTGTTAACACAAGATGTCTTTCATACATAATTCAGGTTGGACTAAAGTACAGATTTCTCTTCCTGTGCTGAGGGGACAGAATGTACCTTAGGGGAACCCAAGAATCTGGAGTGAAACATCCCCTAGTCTTTATCTCTCTATTTTTTCCTTGTCATCCCACTTCAGAGTTCTTTCTACTCTTGTAACGAGTGGTGTGGGGAATGTAAGATTTACCTTGAGCCAGTAAGTGTGGGGCTCAGAGGGTGAATGTGGCTGAAGCCTGTGTTCTGTTTAGTGAATGTGACATGGGTACAGTGCCTGGGTGGTTGCCAGATCTCCCTTCTTTCCCCTTCTGTGAAGCAGTCAGGTAGGAGAATGCACTGTGGTTGCTCAGTTTTCTCCCTGGAGCCCAAGCTCAGTAGATGAGTTACAGGATAAAGGGAATTCCCTGAGGGGTAATTTTGTTTGGTTGGTTTGCTTTTTTTGTTTGTTTTCTTGGAAACAAGGTACTTAGGAATAGATGGTAGCATGGCCAAGGCCCTAACAACACCTTGTTTGCTATTAATTTGGAGGGAGAACAACTGTGGTGAGGGAAGCAAGGAGCTACAATGGGAAAGGGAGAATTTTAGAGTGCCTGAGTTTGGGTTTGTTTGGTTGGTTGGTTTTTGTTGGTTGGTTGGGTTTTTTTTAAGACAACCGATGACTGAAAACAAATACAGAGGTGACCAAAAGAATGAGGGGATAAGCATATTCATTACAGAAGAACTGAACTGGTCTAACTCTGATGTGCGTGAAACTGCTGTGAAAAATAAAACTCGAGAACTGCTGAATTAGCTCAGGAAAAGGGTAGTAGAGCATGGGGGTGGCTTTTTGCCCTCTGCCTTAGGACTACAAGGAGTGACATAGGGTGAAGGAACAGTGCTACAATGCAGTAACAGGGGAGGTGGTAGGGCAGGGTTTCAGAGAGACTGGGGAGAAAAGGTATGGCAAGAGTGAGACCCACTTTGAAAGATGGAGTTATTGTAATACTAAATGCTTGCTGGTAATTAGAGCTTAAATTAGACCTTAAAGCTTTTTTTTGAACTGGCATCTTACTAGACTGCAGAAGTATGTTTCATTTGAAGTATAGCGTAGAGTCACTTCAGGTAACTTTAAATGAGTTATCTCATTTATATGGAACCAATTTAGCTGAAGCAGCTGCTCCCTAATGTTCTCAACACAGCTGATTTAAAACTAGGCAAAGTTCAATATGTTACGGAGTTCAGCATGAATAGTAGCTTTCACATTTGTGATTTTTTTGAGACTTAGAACTTTTTTTTGTGGAAGAGTTGACCCCTTAGAAGGACAGCATGTGCCAGTTTATGCGTATGTGTCCAGATTCACGTCACATTTTGTCACCTTTGATGGCGTACCAAAGCTCCATGGACCACACACTCACCAAAAACCATTTGATTAGACCTTCCCTGCACCAATAAAATACATGACTGAGCAATGTGTTGAGGAACATGTCAAGTATACAAGAACGATAAAAAGATTACAAGATGCTTCATATATTTCTGAAGTTTTAGAAACTACTTACTGTTTTGCAAATGAAGCTATATAATTAAAGATCTTATCACAGTGCCTGCTTTATGCATTGACACCTGTGGGGAATACTTACATGACTAAAGATTAGCATGAGTGCAAATGTTTTCAGGATTTATGCCAATGTTTGCAAATAAATTTGCTTACTTAGTTGACTTAAAATTCTCTTGCTCTCTCCTCCAGTGGTTACATTTGAGATTTTATCAGATGATTACTCAAAGGTATGTCTGATGTTTTCAATGTATAAATGAAAAAATTGTTTAGTATGTATATTAAAATGCATTTTCATATATAGTAAAGGTAGTCAATCAACACAACTTTTGGAACAAAAGGTTTTTTTAAAGAAAGCAAATAGGATAAACATTTTTTGTAGCTTTAAAATGTTGTTTGTTTTCTTTTTCTCTTTGTATTATAATTTGCTTTACCACTTCTAAAGTCTTTTCTGTAGTATAGAAAAACTTCAAATAATGATCTACTCTACAAACAAAATAAGGTAAAAAATGGAATTAGCTCTTCTTTGTAGTATAACGTTTAGTCACAATCCTGTGTGATAAGTGGTACATAGATACACCATTTTTGAGATGTGGGATAGCTATAGGTAAGTTAATAACCTGATTTGTCAGTGTTGTTGTAGACATGATTATGAGCATATTAATGAGGCAGAAATTGTGGAGAGAAGTAATGTCCTTTTTTAATTTTTTTTTTTAAATTTCATTTATTTTTAAATTAAGTGCTGTACCTGAAGGAATCACCTGAATTCTTAGGACCATGAGCCATTTTTCAGGCCCAGTACCGTTAAATATGAAATTTAAGCATATGTAATTTCATTAGGACAAGCCATTTTGTTTTGTTTTGTTTTGTTTTGTTTTGTTAAGTGTTTATTTTACTACTTTTTTTTTCCGTGAAGAGACATTACCATTTCAGGAACAGGTTTGTTTTAATAAATACTCTGTTTAATCAGAGACAAGAACATCTAGCCTTCTAGCTTTTCAAAATGTTTCCTGTGAGATTTCCAAGGAAGTGCATGAATTTAAGTAGCAGAAGATCACAACTGGTACTGTGCTGTACTTGTCTGTGGGGAAAATCTTTCTGGTTGTACAGACCAAACAGTTGTTTGTGAGACTGAGACATGCTGTGTTCTCAAATATGTTTCTGACTGGTTATGAACAGAATGGCTCTTGTGTGTTTTTAACTATTATTGGTACTATATTTTAGACTGAAGCCCTGCTTTCTCAACTTAATACAACCTTGTTTTCAATTTTATTTTCCTAAAACTTAACAAATCCTCAGAAAGAAAACTTAATTTCAAGTAGCTGTCATGATGTTGTGGACAGTTAGAAAGAAGGAACAATATTTGAGAAATTATACTTGAAATTCTTAGAATCATGAAAGTATTGATTGGAATTGGACCTTCATATGTCATTTACTGCTTGAACAGTTGTGTCAGAATCTGCAAGCATGGTGGTTCCACAAATTTACTGCATAAATTGTTGCCATGCTGCACTGCCTTGTCATAAAGAATTTTCAGTTCCTGTCCAACCTGCCCAGGAAAATCTTAAATTTTTACTGTTGTAAAGATAACAGATATAAAGTAATTTTTGTACCTCACCCTTCCTGAGCTTCTCATCCTTATTTGTATTCCTAACAATGTAGTTCAGCAGTAGAAAAATTGAAATTTTCATTGTCTACTGTTTTTACAAGATGCATCTACTACATATGCTAAACTTAACTAGCACTTTTGTAATCTAAGGTAAGTAGGGATGAGGCTCAGAGTCAAAAGTCAGCCTGTGATTATATGTATCATTTGTGGCATGAGTTTGGGCAAGGTCAGCTCTGCCTCCATCATACAATGCCTGGGTATGGTTTGAAGTACAGTGTGAGTTAACAGGTGGGGTGGGTGATACTGTCTCTGGAGTGGGAAGGATTCCTTCATGTGGATATGTTAACTTGCCATCAAGACTATAACAGCAGGTTCTGGCCTAGTTTATTTACTGGTACAGATCGAGCCCTCTGATAATGCCTCTCTGTGGGCTTTTTGCAGGACTGAGATGTTTTGTCTAAGTTTCAGAAAGAAACAATGTTCTTCCTCCGTTAGCAAACAACAAAAATGCAGAAAGACCATTGGTGTAATTTATTGGAACACTCTGTGCATCAGGTTGTGTAGTTCATGTACTTAGTACCTGTGAACATGCTGATGTCTGCATAGCATCGTACTGGGCAGAAATTGCTAACTAGTATCTTGAAAGAAATACAGATGTTAATTTTGGTGCAGCAGAACCCTGAGGTAACTGTACTGCTTCTGATTGCAGAGTCACTTTCAGGGTATCACATATACTCTTATGAATATTCATATAATGTATATTAAAAAAAACTCTTTGCCATGGCTAGTGAAAATGATGAAGCACTAGTTGATTCTATCATTTTAATAGAACTTGTTTAGGTTGTGATGAGCCCATGTGAGCTTGAAAAAAAATCACTGGAGTTTGTGCTGTAAGGCAAGTTGAGGAGATTGCTGTTGTTTCTCTCTTTCAGTGATTTCTATTTTATTTTCAGATTGTCTTCTTGCAGTGTGGCAGGTTTGTGGAGTTTCATTCACAACATGGCCATTACTACAGGACAAGAATACCAAAATTTGGTAGAGATTTCTCTTATCACTATCCATCTTGTGACCTGTACTTTGTAGGAGCGAGGTAATAAGTGGATTATTTTGTTTCACTTTTGTTAGCAATGTTTTCCAAGAATGAAATAAACATTAAAATGCTAGAAAAGTTAAAAAATGGAAGAAGTGGCAATTCCTTCCAGATTAATAATGGAGACTGTGAAGAATGGAAAATGTAGGAAAAAATTCAGTTTCTTGTGCTGTTCTAAGGCTTTCTTTTCTTTGATTCTTAAACCAGGTACATCATGTATTTGCAAATTTGTATTAAATATTGCAAGTCAGTGCTAAATATGCTAAAAAGTGTTTAGCATCTAGGTAATGAAAATTAAATAATTCTTTCTATTCTGGTTGGTGTTTTGTTGCTGTAAGGTGTGAGTTAAATCACGTAATTGAGTTTGTGAAAAGACATAGTAAAAATAAAATTAGGTCTTTGGGGTTTCAAACAAAATAAGTAGAAATTCAAGATGTAGCTTAAATCATAGGAAGTTAAAAAATCTTGAGAAATAAACTAATGTATCCTTTCACTGGAAAAACAGTAATTGGTAGGATATTGAAGTATAATAAATATGCTTGGTGAACATGCACATTTTTCTCTGTATTTTTAACACTGAAGTATAGATTTATCTTGTTGTAGATTGTGAATTTTGAAAATTGTGTATTTGGCAAAATTAAGCTGTGAATAAGAATCTTTACAATGCCTGAGAACTTAGAGCAGTGCTTTTCAGTATTTGTAAGAGGCAGGAGTAATTCTGGATTTTTATTTTGTAGTTCTGAAGTATACAGGCTAAATCTGGAACAAGGAAGATTTCTGAACTCCCTGCAAACTGAAGCTTCGTAAGTTATCTGTAATGCATGACATCTATCTGTCTTCTTTCCACCAGGTGGAAGCAGACTACTAGCATGCTCACCAGTACTATCTCTGAACACTGCCCAAACGCATCGCAGAGTTGAAAGGGAACATATGCTGAGTCTGAGTCTCATTTCATTTTATGTTCTGTAATTTTTTTGTTCCATTTTTTATGTTTAATTGAGTTTTCTTTTGTGGATATTTTAAAATTGCTTAATATGAACTTATAATAGGCAGTATATAACTTGATTTTAAGAGCATTTCATTAAAACTTTGCCATTACTGCTCAATTTAGCCATCATATAGAGATCTACCCACAGGGTACGTACTTTCCTAGACATGTCTTTGTCCTTCTGCTCTTGGAGTAGCCCAGAGATATTTTTTTTATATCTCTAGCATGTGTCTGATTCTTTTGAAAACTGTACCAGAGCAGGAACTGAGCTTCTTTCATGTGGGGAGAGGTAGATGAGAAAACCAGACTTGACTAGATAAAGTTGCTAGTTGGTGGCAACAGCTGGTGTTCAGTGGGTAGGATGGCTTAATGGACAAAGAAGTATTTGGCAAGGCACAATAAGGAACTGAGCACCAGGAAAAAAAAGAGGGAAATTCTGGAGTGGGAGGGATAAGGGTGTAGTGTAACATTTGGATTAGAGAGATGAGGCTTGAAGTTGTGAGAAGGTTTTGAGGTGGGAGAGTTGGATGACTTACAGAATTAGAGGTGGAGAGCTTTGAATAGAAGAAGTTGGAAAGCACTGGTGTAAGTGGTATAGAGAGAAATATTTGTACTTTAGAACAGTTGTTGAAACACGAGGCTCTGAGGTGCTCTGTTGAGAAACAGGATACTTGGGTGAGAGAAAGGAGAACAGACCATTCATCAGACAGAATGTGCTGGAGATCTAAGCTTTAGAACATAAGTAATCAGGAAGATCTTTTGACATAATTAAAAACAGAGAATCATTTAGATTGGAAAAGACCTCTAAGATCATCAAGTCCAGCTATTAACCCAACACTGCCAAGTGCACCACTATAACCATGTCCCCAAGTGCCACATCTACACATCTTTTAAATACCTCCAGTGATGCCCCTTCCCAGGGTAGCCAGTTCCAATGCCTGGCAACCTTTTCAGTGAAGAAATTTTTCCTAATATCCGATCTAAGCCTACCCTGGCACAACTTGAGGCCATTTCCTCCTGTCTGTTGTGTTGTTTAAGAATATAGTGGAGCAGAGCAATATGGCAAGGCTCGGTGGTATGTGGTGGATATGGGCAGAGAAATGTAGAATCATTCAGGCTGGAGAGAACCTCAGAGCCCAGGCTCCTGCTCAGGGCACGGTCACACGGAATTCAGATGAATTTTCCCAGGGGTGTCTAGAAAACTTCAAAGATGGAAATTTCCAACCCTTTATGGTCAACCCATTCCAGTGCTTAAATTATTCTTACAACTTAGAAATATTATCTTGGCATCCCTTTAAGTATGGGAAGCTGCTATTGCGTGGCTGTCTGTCCATCCCTCCAACTTTTGCTTTTCCAGGCTGAGCAATAGTGTAAATGATTACAGAAATCTTTTTAGCTATTCATGTGTTAAATTATTCTGAGGTCATTAAACTTGCTCTTTTTTCTGTTTTAGAGAGAGTAATGTCTGTGACATAAATCCTGTACACTTTTTGTTTGCTATGGGGACAGCTGAGGTAAATGTTTGCATTTCTTCTATGAAAAGGGCAGTACTGTTTGTTTCATTTTTATATTAGTTTGCATGCGGATAAGAAGAAATCATAAACCTAATTTGTTAATTTGATTTCATTTGCTATGTTAGATATAGATCTGTTAAGGTGACTTTTTAGAGTGTAGTGCAGATAAAATATCTGAGTTACTTGGTTGCTTAGATGCTTGAGATTTTGCAGATGGGAGAGAAAATAATGTTATCTTGTTTTGCAGTGTAGCCATCTGTAGAAATTAGCTAGCATGTGTACCCTATTAATCTTAGGAAAATTAGCATTAATTATTTTGATTCAGATCACATTTTAAAAAATAGAAATGAAATGTGTGCAGCATGTACATAATTATTAGAACAACTCCTGTCAACCTAGGAAATTTTGTTAATTTTTCATATACTAAATAATTTATAATTTTATTTAAACATTTTTAGAATACCAGGCATCTGTTGTGTATGCTTGAACCATATTTTCTAAACTGTTTAGGGTAGAGTGGAATGCTGGGATCCTAGAACTAGAAATCGAGTTGGGCTGTTGGACTGTGCTTTAAGCAGTGTGACAGCAGACACAGAGTGAGTAAAGTCTACCTTTTCAAAGTGTGCTCTTTTGGTTTTTTTCAGTTTTGCTTTTAGAAATCAATCCCACTTTGCATTAAAATGACCTGCCCATGGTCTTCTCATTTCTAGTGTGAATAAAAGGTTTTCTTAGTCATAAAGCAGTTCTCTTAGTCATTGATCTGAGTAGTACTGGCTATTTTTCTACACAAACACAAATTGTGAATGTAAACAATGCAGTTTTTTGAAGTAGTATTTCTGAGCGATACCTATAAATTATTTTACAGTAATTATCTTAGCTATTTTTAACATTAACAAAATTATTTGCAGCCTTTATTGAAGAATGCTTAATTATAATCATTGTGCTTTGCAGGATAGATGGTTTGCCATCCATTTCAGCACTGGCATTTGATGGAGCTTTGAATATGGCTGTTGGAACATCTACTGGACAGGTAGATTTAACTTCGTCTACAATGGTTCTTAGGAGATCCTGTCCTTGCATTTCCCAATCCAAGTCATGCATTGAGTGCAGTTGTTGTAATGTACCTATTACTGCAAGTATTTATAAGACTATAAATTATGTATGTAGAGTAGCAATAGTCATACTTCAGCTGCAATTTAATTTTGTCAAGTGGTCTTTCTTTTCAGAACACTCTAGGGACCACTTAAAATCATCATAACCTACATATGATATAACTTCAGATTTGCAGTTTTCTTATGGCTTGAGTCAAGTATATGGGGAAATTGCTGCTTTTTGAGACTATCAGTACTATCTCAATGCAACATATGTGGTCTTCCTTATATTGATGGTGGCTAAAGAAGCAGAAGTGATTGTCTTCCAGCTGCTGCTTTTACTGTCTTATCTTGATATGAAGAATCATTTCAATTTATTTATTCATTGTTGCCATCATATTTATAAAGTGAAGTGTGGGGATTATGTGCTGCCTTCATCAGTATAGTCATGGGTTTAGTAAACTAGCTTGTACAAGAGCAGATATGTGTGTAAGAATTGTGTGTCAGACAAGTTTTATTGGAGATTGTGTTTTTGATTAAACCAACTGCTAATGTTATTTTTCCCCAAAATTATTGGTATTCACACTTTACATGTGAATGGTTCAGGGTCTTTCTCAAGTCCCATAGGAAATTTTGGAGATAAAAATACAGGTTTCTGGAATATGGGGACTGTACTCTCTACTTTCCTTAACATAAATTTCACTGAGAGAAAGTGATACTGAATCTGGAAGAGAGTCTGAAAATTTAAATTGTGTAAGAACAGCACAAGAATCTGAAAGTGAAATATTAGTAATTTTGAAATACTAAGAGTCTTGAAAATGGTTCATTTTATTCCATAGAAATGAAAAAGTCTTTAGAAAGATGGTGAGGTCTTAAATTCAGTAATTTTTCTAGATTGAAGCATGCTGAGGTTAAAACACATTGCCAGAATAAACTGACCTCACTTAATAAGTTGTTTTTGTTTTCAGAATTTAAAATTATTTATATAAATCCTCTCCATATATTTAAGTAACAAAATCTCAAGTTTAGTTAAATATTTAGTGAAGATCTGGTGGTTGTGACTTCTTCATGATCTTACAATATTATAAATTTAATCTATCTCTTATTTTTCAAGGTTTTATTATATGATCTCCGGTCTAGTAATCCATTAATAGTCAAAGATCACCACTATGGCCTGCCTATTAAATCAATTCAGTTTCAGCATCAGTTGGATTTAATTATCTCTGCAGATTCTCGAATCATAAAAATGTGGAATAAAGATACAGTAAGTGGTTTTAGGTTCTTGCATTCAGATTTTTTTATTTTTTACTTTATTTGGGTTTTTTGTTTGTTTGTTTGTTGTTTGGGGTTTTTTGTACAGTTTGAATAAGCTGAAGTTCAGTGTAGGAATTTGAGTTTTTAATGTGTCATAATTTACATACCATTTTGTCCTGTCTGACTACATCATCATCTGGGAAGTTATTCAACAGCCTGTCAGGTATAAAGATATGGTCTTAGGGCATTTTTAGCTGTTTGTACATGTCTGGCCAAGAGGCTTTCAGTAGAAGGATTTAAACATAAAAAGTAGTATCTTAGCCATTGCCCTGGTTTGTGTATTTCTCCAAGTGTGCTTGAATACATCCAGTTACTGTTTTTCATTACAGAAAACATGTTCATTTCAATTCCCTGCTCAAAAAAGGGTTCATTTCAAAGGTAGATCAGTTAGTTAATGGCCTGTTAAAATTAGGTGCTGCTTATTTTCACAGAAACCTATTTGGATACTGAAGCAGATACTATGCCTATATCCTAATAACATTAATATGTCTTATGCCATATTAATGGATTAAGTTGCAGTAGGCAACGTCTTTATCCCTGCCTTTTGCACCTTTTAAGTGAAATTGAAATCTCTAATTTTCATAACACTTTCTTTCAGTATATTATGCTGTCATTTTTCTTATCTTTGGGTCAATGGAGCTTGCACAAAATACATTATCCCAGAGATTCACACTAATACTGTTGTAACGTGGTTCGGTTTGAGGGGCTATATTGTCATTGTATTCCTTCTAAAAAACATGCTCCATGTATGCTTTTCTAACTTTATAGTGAAGCATACCAAGAGCAGTTGTAGTAGGGGCTTTTTTTCTGATTCTTTCAGGCAGTCATTTCAGTATTGTGTTGCTTCATGAACTTTCAGCAGCCTCTTATTTTTTCTGTGAGCACAAGCAGTATTTTGTAAGTTCCTCTGCAGTTAATTTTTATTGTTTGAAAGAGCAAATAAATTATTGATTATTATTTAAAACATCTGCAGGGGCCTCTCTCCATTTTTCCTAGGTATGTATATTTCTCTCGTTGAGAATGAAACACTGTAAGGTTTGTCAGGTGGCCTCTGGTGGGAAAGGGAGGGTTTCTTACTGCTGGAAGGCAAAGATAGCTTTGGACTCTATCCTAGAGTATGTTCCAGCTGGCTCCACCTCTCCTAGATGCTGGTTCCTGACTATCTCTGGCTGGGAACCAACTGCAGAGGCAGACTTTGGGGTGGAGAGCATATGGCTTTGATACCAGAATAGCCCCATGCTGAGACGTGCCTTGGGGTGGGGAGCACGAGGCTTTTGTCTGCTGAGGCCGGGGTGGAGGAGGACTCTTCTTAATCATCAGGGAGAGACCAGAGGTGGGTGGGGTAACAGCGTGTAACTGGGAGGGAAAGGAAGGGCCCAGAAAGGTAGGTGGGATTGCTGCAGGGAAAGAAAAAAGAGGAACAGGATCAAAATTTGCTCTGTTCCTGTCCTTCATTTAGAACCGTGTAGGCATGTACTCTCATGCTTCAGATTATGTGGCCCAGTTCTCAGAGACTCTTCCTTTGCTGGCTGTCTTGTATGTTGGCTTATAAGAGCACCTGTATTTTGTCTGGGTTTTTCAGACTCTGTTCCAATTTTTATTATTTTGAGAATGTTGTTTCCTGCTTTTTCCTCTTTCTTAAATAACCTTTATAGCTTCAGTTCTGATCTAAGCTAGATATCACTGGATGCTGTACTACTTTTATATTAAGACCTCTTTAATGCTGAGTTTATAAATTATAAATAAAGTGCTGAGCTATAGTACATTTCATGTAGACATTAGCAGGGTGGAAGAACTAAGCTCCAAATTCAGATTCCATTCCCAATCCGTTGTTTCAGCCAATCATACTTATAAAAGTAAAATGATTTAAAACTACCACATTCACAGCTGAATAAAGTGAGGGTTACGCTGACAGTGTGCCAGGAACTTAAAGACCTTAGCCCCCCCTTTTGTATAAAATAAAGTAAATCTGACACGTATATTTTCAACACACAAGTGTGAGCTGAAAAATTAGAAGTGCCACTATACATTGCTGTATCTTCAGTAACCAGTAGGCTGTGCTTCCTTGTAGGAGATTGGATCAGAGATAAAATGCAATACTGAGTTCCTTGTGTTTTGTTCAGATATTTAATAGCATTTTATTCTTCTGCAAAGTCTGTTCCATCTTCATTTCATCATGTTTCTTAGCTTCTGTAATGGCAATTCTTAAATGTTTAGATTTACAGAGTTTAATTATATTGTTTGGAATTCTTTATAATGCATTTTCTTCCTACAATTTCAGGGGAAAATATTTACTTCAATGGAGCCAGAACATGGTATCAATGATGTCTGCCTGTATCCAAATTCAGGTATGTTAAGTATATTAATGTCTTGTTAAGTTCAAAAGGAAAAACGTGTGTTAAGCCAAGCTGTGATTTTTTTTTTCTGTTTAGATTAGACTTAGGACTACTTTCCTCCTTATGACAGAGCTAGGAATAAAGGATTACTTGCTTGTTAGTGTCCTTGTTTCCTCTGCATCTGTATTATATCAGAGCCTCTTTGCGGTTAGAAGCTGCTGTGCTGTTAATTGAGTGATTGACCTCTTTTACTCTTTCAAATATCTCAAGTGATTAATTTCATAAGAATAGGAATTTTGGCCTATTGTCTAGGCTAAGTCCCAGATGAGTTAGAGCTTGCTTTCTAGAGCTAGGAAAAATCTCTTTACAGCAAGTTTAGAGATTTGATCTTTCCTTGATTTAGATACAGCACTTACTGTGCCCTCCCTTATGTTTAATAATTTGATTTTAAGTGTAGATTGCTAAGTGCATAGATTTGCATTCTTTTTGTGACTGTTTCCAGATTTGTTGCATCTCGTAATGTTACATTTAGAGATCAAAACTGAAGGTCACTTTTAGCCAAGGTTTCCGGGACCTATCTTACGAGTAAAAATATTTTACGAAGTGGTGGTTGTATGTGCATGTGTGCTTTGGTCGTACTTCAGATTGTAACTGGCCTTAATTGTCTTGCTCAATCTGAGTTGCTTTAGTTCTTAACTACTGTGTGACATGTACTTCCTTTTTAGAAAGCAGAACTGAAAAAGATGAAATAAGTTAGGACCACTAGGATGGCACAGAGCAAAATTCTTGAAAGAGAGAATGCCTGTATTGCAAGCTCTGCTATTATCCTAATTTTAGAGAGAGGTAGCAGTGAAGACAGAGTGACTTGGACTTTGATTCATACTAGCAGCTCAAATTTAAGATTGTAGATAAGTGAGTTTGAGATTTCTAACAAGTTAAAACTTATCTTTGTCTTTTCTGCCAACTTCAGTTAAGAATGTGTTGGGTGGTTGTTTTTTTTTTTTTGGTTGGTTGGGTTTTTTTGGTTTTGTTGTTTGTTTGTTTGTTTGCTTTTTTTTTTTTTTTTTGGTAAGATGATCACTTAAATACTGATCCCTGATGAGATGGTGGGAATTTTTGACCTTATGGAGCAGGGTACATGTTGTGTGACCTGGTTGTATGTATGAGTTCATGTGGGTGTATTTGAGAATAACTGTGTGGTAACAGGGTGGAGTGTGCAACATGGACATAGACAAACCTGATCCCTCATCCATAGTGGCTACAGAGAGAGGTCATTGCAGGAAATTATCATCAGCAGTTCACCCAGGTTTCACCTTCAATGACCTTATTGGTTTGATCCAAAAGAGAACCCAGGAGCAAATTATCCATGCAGCATTGATAATGCAGAGCTCATCACAGGGAGTGAAACAGAAATAAGTTATTTGACGATGTAAAATCTTAGTGTAATTTAGGTTGGAAGGTACCTCTGGGAGTTGTGTATTTCCTACTCCAAGTGGGGCCAACTTAAAGTTAGATCCAGCTTTGAAGTCTGTCAGGTTGCTCAGGTCATAACCAGTCAAGTTTGAATATGTCAAGGATGGGCATTACCTCTGTGGTATGTGGACATGCCTCGTGTGCTTTTGCAGAAATGATTTTCATGAGACTGCAGGAAGAATCTTGTAGTACAAACAATTGAATTCACATATCTCCCTAATGTAACTATTGGACATTGCTTTTCATGTGTCTGCGATCTAGATCTAGATTGTGCATTTCAGTCCTGTGTCCCACATCTCCTCCTTAACAAAGTTCTGCTTTTCTTACTGTTCCTTCGTCAGCCATGTCTATAGGGGGACTGGTTGATGGCTTTTTGTAAGAACTGTCATGGGATGAAAACTAGGTTGTATTTTATAGTCATATGGAGACAGAGGGGAAAAAAACTAGAACATGTTGCAGTGGAAATTGGGAGATTTAAGCTAAGGGGTGATACTTTGCATGTTTGTCATAAATACTGTTGGACTAGAATTTAAGATGCTTAGAGCCACCTCATGCTCATTCAGAATTTAAAGAATAATAATGATTGAACATCTGAAAATAAGGAAATACTTTCAGTAAGATGAGCTTACAGTTGTGGAAAGTTGGAAATATAACATGATTTAAGTGTCAGTATGGCTTTGGCTCAGTGGTCTTATTGGTGCCCCAGCATTCTCAGAGTACTAGTGAATGCATGGCACAGGAAACCCAGGAAATCTTTGCCTAGCTTGTGTTTTAACTCTTCATGTGACACTGCTGCTCAGAAAGCCCAAACCCCAGTCTCACCCTTATGACAGTTCTAACACTTCATTGTCACAATTATAAAAAAATTAAGAAAAAGTGAAACTACATTGCAACATAAAATATTCGGAATTCTTTCTGAAACAATGAGTACATCAGTGGACAAAGGAAGTGTTACAGGTGTTCATCTGGACTTCTGTAAGGCTTTTGACACAGTCCTCCACAGATCGGAAAGACATGGATTTGATGGGCAGACTGTTCAGGGGATGAGGGGTTGGTTGGATAGTCTCATCCAGAAGGTGTAGTAGTGAACAGCTCAATGTCCAAGTGAGATCAGTGACAAGTGGTGTCCTTTAGGGGCCCTTGATGGGACCAGTGTTCTGTAATATCTTCATCAGTGACACAGACAGTGGGATCGAGTGCACCCTCAATAGATTTGAGTGCTGCTTTTGACACACCTGAAGGATAGGAGGCCATCCAAGAGGACCTGGACAAGCTTGAGAATTGGACCTTTGGGAACCTGAGGCAGTTTAATAAGTCCAAGTTTAAGGTGCTGCACTTGGGTCGGGGAAACGCCTCGTATCAATAGAGGCTGGGGGATGAATGGATCAAGAGCAGCCCTGCTGAGAAGGACTTGGGGGTGCTGGTGGATGAGAGGCTGGACATGAGCTGGCAATATGTGCTTGCAGCCCAGATAGCCAAACTTGTCCTGGGCTGCATCAAAAGCAGTGTGGGCAGCAGTGTTTCTGCCCCTCTACTCTGCTGTGGTGAGACCCCATGTAGGGTCCTCAGCACAGGAAGGACATGGACCTGTTGCAGCGAGTCCAGAGGCCACAAAAACAATCAGAGGACCTCAGCACTTCTCCTGTGAAGAAGACAGGCTGAGAGAGTAGAGAGTTGGTGTTGTTCCGCCTGGAGAAGAGAAGGCTCTGCGGAGACCTTATTGTGGCCTTTCAGTATTCAAAAGGGGCTTATAATAAAGATGGGGACAAACTTTTTAGCAGGGCCTTTACACTATGATAAATGGTTTTAAACTAAAAGGGAGAAGATTTAGACTAGATATAAGGAAGAAATTCTTTATAATGAGGGTGGTGAATCACTGGCAGAGGTTGCCCAGAGAGGTGGTGGATGCCCCATTCCTTGAAACTTTCAAGGTCAGGTTGGATGGCACTCTGAGCAACCTGATCTAGTTGAAGATGTCCATGGTTGTTGCAGGAAAGAATTGAACTACATGACCTTTAAAGGTCCCTTCCAAACCAAAGTGTTCTATCAATTATGGTAAACTGTAGATCAGTATACTGTGAATTATTCTTTTTTTGGTGGGAGTTTCGTTGTAGTTGTGTTTTTTTAACCTGTTTTACCAACCAGCTTCGATATTATTACCTTTCCCAGGGAGCAAACCCTTGTGTATATTTGACCAAACTACATGATGACAAACTTTAGTGGATCTTTTAATAGTGTTGAATATCTTTCTCTAATCCCACATGCACAGAATGGGGCTAGGGGAAAAAAGGTTTACCACTTACTGAGTGGCCTTTAGTCAACTTCATTTAAGTTGCAGAATATAAATAAAATGTGACGGCATCTTCAGTTTGTAGAAGTCTGTGCCTCGTTTGTTTCAATTCCAGAGTCTGGTTTTGTCCTCCTTTAATTATTGGTGGAAGACTCTCAAAGAGGAGGCTTTCCCTTTACTGTCATCTTTGAAGCACCTGCAGAATTAATTTCTGTCTTTATTTCTAGTGATTCATATTCAGTCAATGGAGTAATGCTTTGTCTCATGAAATAGTGAGCATGCTGTTAAGAGAGCATGTAACCTATATATATACGCTATACTATTGTACTCTGTGTATATGTATTTATATATACTATAAATTCTTGCCTTTTCCTTAAATTGCCTGCAAACCTTTCCAGATATAGGTTTAGCCTCAGTTTGCTGACTAAGCTTTCACAAATATCTTGATTTGCCAGGAAAGCAAGACCCCTTTTTTCTGACATTTTAAGTCCAGCTGCATTGTGTATTTATAATAAAAGGATTAGGTAGGAAGGATTACTCCACCCATGTTAATTGCATTCCTCTAGTTGGGTGTAAATTATATTTCTACCCTCTGGGTGTGTAGTAATTGACCCAATTATTCATAGTCTCAGTGGCATATGTTAACAGTTCTTTCAGATGAGAATGTTATCTAATTTGATGACTCTTCTTCATATTCAGTCTCTTGTATTACCTGGTGATCAGCTTGGAAAGATCTTCATTGGAAAGACAAAATTGAGATAAATATAAAAGTGTATGCCAAATATACTTATTACACTTTTATGTAGAAGGAAACTGAGAGTATTTCTGATTTAGAATTGACATGAAATCTTGTAGTAATAGGAGATTTTCCACAGATTTTAATATTTCTACAGTAGTTTTTTATATTCAAATTTATATTATTTTATATTCAGTACTTAAAACCCTTATTCATGGTGTTTCTTGGGTATATTCAAAGATATTTCAAATTTTACATTTACCCTAGTTGGCTAATATCAGTAATATTACTGCTTTTGAAGCCACAGTATCCTGTCTCTCATTTTGTGTTGAGAAGGTGCTGTTGCCTTGATTTCCCAAGATGAAATATGAATGAAGGTGTAAACCATGTTGTGATTTATGGCTTTGTTTAGACTGTGGGTGTATGTTTAAAAATAAAACAAAAACCCCAAACCCTCATATGTTAGTAATGCAAGTCTATGCCTAAGGTAGGTTTTAAGTGCAATACTAACTGGGTTTGCTCTAAACATTATTATGGAGTGAACTGTTTAAAATTGTTATGAAAATTGGCAGCCCACATTTGTCAGGGCTTAGTGTTGCTTGAAGTGGTGCTGAACAGTTAAGACAGAGGACGAAGGGGAATGAATATGTAGGAAATGAAGCTTTGTTAGTTATGCTGCTATCAGACATTTCTTTCCGTGATGTTTGATGCAACAATTCATTATAGATCTCAACTAATGTTCCATTGCAGGCCAAGAATATGTATTGTATTAGCTTTTTTTTTTTTAAAAAAAAAAGTAGTGTTATCCTTTTATGACCAATATTTTTAAATGTGGAAATCTCTTTTTAGGAATGCTAATGACTGCCAATGAAGCCCCTAAAATGAATATCTATTATATACCAGTAAGTAATACAAATTGTTGCTGATATTGCTCTTGAAAGACACAGTTGTTTGGTGCCATTTAGGTATTTTTGTTGAAAAATTACTTCGACAAATTCACATCTACATTCTCTGACCTGTCACGATAAAGTAAATTTAAGTTAACCATAATTTATTAATGTAACATTGATTTGCTTAAAAAGCAGCCTGTAATTTGCCTTTTGCAACCAGTTCCAAAACTGACTAGTGACCACAGAAAATTCTGGTGGAGCTTTACTGGAAAAAGTAGTGTTTTTGATAGCTGATTAGAAAAGAACTCCTAAATAGGAACTATGTTTTTCAAAATAATAATTTTGCTTTTTTGTGAAGTATTTCATTAGTGCCTTTAATACGTGGTATATACTGACACAGTCATAGCAGTAAATACTCTCTCTTCTGACAAAGAAATGCTATTGTGTGGCTTCAAGTATTGCTCTTGGCTGTAGCTTCTGGTCAATGCCCTACTTCATTTGCAGCTTTTCACTGGATAAGCTCTTCACTTGAAAGGCTTAACTGTAGCTTTACCTATATATTATATCTCTGCAGATTGGGTTTAGGGAGACTTAACAGCAAGCCTTCTGGTGTTAGGGGATGGTACAGAAAATTACACCTGTTTCACTCTTGGTTTAGTTTCTACAGTGCTTTCTCTAGGGGGTTTTTTGTCCTGGTAGAAGATAAATAATAGCATATCTATATAAATGTTACACAGAGAATAGCTGACCAGACTCTAAAAATACGTACACTTCTTCTTAAGTAATTTTTGCATTCTGGACAAACTGTAAAATTTATTAATATTGAAATATACATTTAACTGCATTTTAAATTAGCCAAAAAGTCTTCATTCAGATAATTGGTTTAAAATTAATCTAAATATAATTTTCTTTAGGTCATGTCTGGGTTGTCCTTTCGCCACCTCCACCATGTATGATCTTTCTTACATTTAAGATGGAAATTCATCAGTTTACACTTCTCCTTGTACAATAGACACTATATACCTGTTGTATATTCATGTCCAAACACAGCAGTATACCCCTCTAAACAATTCTACAGTCTGGTTATATTTACTTATATTATTAGATTTTTGCATTTAAAAAAAGGTAAAACTTTATACATGAGTTCCACGTGTGTCATTTATGTCAGGTTGTTCTTTGGATGTAAATTACCTATTTCTCTAATTCATCTCTAACCAACTTACATCTTGTTAACTGTTATCCAAAGCTGTTCCATGCTTTGGATAACAAAGGGGGACAAGAAGTATTTATGACAAAGTATTAGCTGTTGTTAGAAGCTGAACACTTTATTTGCTTGACCCTTTGTAAGATTGAGAGAGTAGCTCTCCAAGCATTTTTTTAATCTATCGTTACTTTAATTAATGGATTAGGGAAGACAAACTCCCATATTTTCAAAGTCTGAATTTTTAAAACTAGAATGGACTAGTTACTCAGTTTAAGTAATTCAGATGGAAAAAGCATTCCTTCTGTCACTAAAGGTAAGGTTCAACTTCTCTCTGAAAATTGTGCACTGAGGTTTTTTTTAAATGCAGGTGTGAATGATACATGAAGTCAGCAGCTATAGTACATTAGAGGTGCATATCCAACTTCGCCAAAAAGTTATTTCATTGTCTTGATTGTCACCACTGATGAACGTTTGTTAGAACTTGTTCAAGCTAGTATTATTTTGAGCATTTTTGCACATATTGTAAATCAAAATGAAAAATACTTATTTTTTGCTCTCAAAAATCTCACTCTCATAGAATCCTCCATGAATACTTAATTCATGTTTCTGGAGTCAGACAAGTAGTTTTTAGCTAAAAACTAAAAGCATTCCGTGATCTCAGATCATACTGAGATATGTTATTGCAAACATGAATACTGACTAATACTATCTAGTATTTTTGCAGCATGCAGGCTATTACAATGAAGATTATCATAAATCTTTCCTTAAACCATCTTCCTTTGTCACCATTCTCTGTTTATTGGTACCTGAGTCTGCCTAAACTTGTTTGGATCGTACCTTTTCATGAGTTTTACATTCACAGTGACACATGGGTATACAAATGGACCCAAATGATGAATATTAAAGCATAAATCCAAATAGGAGTTCATTTCTGTAATATTGTTGTGTACAAGAAAATTTAAAATTTAATTCAAAAGCTGCTATCCAGATTAAATTTCGGTTTTGGATAAGCTAAACTTCTCCAGTTTGTGTCAATGGCTTTGAGTTTGAAGGGTGCTAAAGATACCTTAAATACTGTCATGACTTTGTTAGTTGACAATCTGTAGTTCATTTCAAAATATTTAATACTTATTTTAGAAAATAGAAAAGTTAAATGTAGCGAGAAAGAGTTACTTTGAAATAGAGACAGAAATCTCACACTCTAGTCTGACTTTTTTACCCTGTCTGCATTTTTACAGGCAAGACTGAAGGGGCTGGCATAGACAGTGCTGTATAATTGAAGGGTTTTTTACTGCATTTCCTAAAAATCAAGTATGTAGCTTTCTAAATCTGTTTTTGTTGGCAGTTTTGGTTTTTTTTAATCTACCTTTTAAATGAAGAAAATATAAAATGGGGCAGTTGTGTCAGCCTTAAACTGCTCCAGGGCATTTGTTATTAAGGAAAGCTCAATGTTATTAACATGTTCATGTTACAGTTTTATTCCTTGATCTTTTGGGCTAGTTATTTGAGCTGAGAGATGCACACCTGTCCTTTCTGTGTCAGTAGGTTATTAATACATGGGGTTTTTTCCATCCTTGGAACACTTAGTAATTTCCCTGCACTGCCAAGATGAGTTTAGTTGAATGGGTCTTTGGAGCAAAACTTTAAAGAACCTGATCTCTTTTCATGGTCTCATTTTCTGGCCTTTTCTAAGAACTAGAATTCACATTTTTTTCAACCAGTTACTTAATTTTCTATTTGTTTGTTTATTTTGAGATAGACATATATACAGTTAAAACTGTGTCCTCTGCCTTTGAGATGGTGACAAGAATTAAGTTATAAGTCTTCTTGAATTCCACAACAGAATAAATGCCTGGGGGAAATGTTACTATTGTAAAGGACAGTTGTGTTTCTTGGAAGTACTTCTGTGTAAATAAAATCCATTTAATTGCCCTAGCCCCTCATTGCTCTGTAGTGCTAGTAATTATTCTCTTGTTTTAAATCTTCACTGGAACAGCTACAAGGAGTTGCCATGGCTCTATGGTCAAGGAGGATACTTAAAATCACAAATGTGTGGTGATGTGCTCTGTGTAAGAAAAATTCAGATGGGTGCAGACAGACCCAGCATCCTCTGTCCTTGATTGAAGTTGGCCAGACAGTGTAGGACTAATATACCCTGCCTCTCAGCAGGTTTTATTAGTGTGGGCACAGTGCTGTACTAACACAGCTACATGACTGCTGAACTAGAGCTGGCTTGTGTCCGGCCAGCTTGGAGTACGGTCTGACTGAGCTCATGTCTGACTGAATTATCTGTGTGCATGTGCCCATTCTCTCCATTGTTAATGCCAAGGCTGAATTTCCATTTCAAAACCAAAAAATTGCTCTCTTGAACTTCAGGATTATAAAACATTTGACAATGGGTATCATAATATTGTCTGTAAGTGAAATCGCATCAGCTTTTCCTGAAGAATTTTCATCAAGGTAGATATGACAGTTAAGACTAGGAATGTCTGAGAACACTATGCATTTCTTGTAAAAAATCACTGCAGTTGTTTCTTTTGTGTGCAGAACTTTTAGTAGAGGAAATAGAAGGTTATTTTTTTGTTTACTAGAAAGGACAGGCAGGTTTGCTTTTAAGTGATAAGAAGATACCTTACATAGCTACACACTGCAGAGCGTGAGCAAAAGCCAAATTGAATCTGACCGTTAAAATGAAATGTTTGTTTTACATGGGTAGCATCTTGAGTGGCTTACCTTAGAGACTTTGTTTTGTTTTATATTTTGGGCTTTAATGAGGGCAAGTGCCTCTGACTGGAATTGGACTGTTTGCCAATAGTTTAATAGCTTACTTGCAGTTTATGCAAACATTTGGAACCTACTTTGTGCCAGCTGGCTTCCTGGTACATCACTTTGATGTGTGCCTTGGGAAGGTTGAAATGAAAGTTGTGTGTGCCTTGGGATAGTTTTTAGACTACTGACTCAGAAACATAAGTTGAGTCAATAGTGCAACCTTGTCCTGGCCAAAGAAGTGAAGAGAGGCAGAAGTTCCACTGACATATGGTGGTCCACTGGCCTGGGATCTAAGATGAGTCAGATTCTCTTTAGTTAGGGCTGTCAGCTTCCATGACATATAATGTTCTCTTTTCAGATTGTACAGAAACCCTGCTACATGTCAGCTCCTGGATGCTCTGGGTGGAAAACAAGGGGCATAGATGTTTCTCTGAGTGTTTACTACTGGTTACATGAACATGTCTGATCTTAGCACAGACATTGCAAATCAGTTGTCTCCTTTATTGGACTTGAAACTTTGGGCTACATTCTGAAACTGAAACTTGCTCTATTCATTAGCCTGTTAAAAGAAGAGAGCAATTAAGCATGTAATTAATTGAGTGTAATATTCTGTGTTCTAGATTTTTTTTGCTTTCCTGCAGTCTTGGCAGAACATTCCCTGTTGAGGCTAGAAGCAATGTACTTTTGGTGGAGCAAAGATATTAAGCTCTTTAAGAAAAAATAAATCCTGGAGCATCTCTGGCTTCTTTTCAGGTGTTTTTGGAAAAATCATTTGATATCCCAGCACTCTTATAGTTCAGGGCTGCAGGAGTTATAAACTGGAAATGTTTCAAGAGCAGTATTTCTTGTCTACTCAATGATTGAGTTTCTACAAGAGTATAAGGTGGTATACAATACCCACTTTGAATATATGGATCTCTTTATGGCTGGAAATATTATTAATTTTGTCCTCTTCAAATTGGGTGTCTTTTCAGTTAAACCAACTATTCCTGGTACTTCTTTCCTTTCCTTTCATACATGATATTTCAACTAATTTCATTTTTCTTTTTTTTTTAGATACTCTTCTAGCCTGGTTTAATTACTCTTTATCACCATCTTTTTGTTTTGAATATGCTTTAAAAATACTCATTCTTAAAAAAAGAGTATAGATTCTTCCTTAGATTTAAGAAAAAAAGTTTTAGAAAACCTTAGGAAAACTATTTTTTCCTTAATAATTAACCCTGAAATAACATAATCACAGATTAAGGCAACAACTCCTACTAGCTTATATGTTTTCATTTAATGCACTGGATATTTGATGACACAAATTGGTAGAGGGAACTTGTGCTAAAGGAAATGTAAGCAAAGGTAGTTTCTTAGTACTTTAGTTCATCCCCTTTATTTCTTTCTTGATAATAGGTTGGAATAGTTTTGGAATGTAACTTAAGGGTGGACACACTTTGGTTCAGTTGTGGGAGTCCAAAGTTATCTGCTTCTAACCCTATTTGTGGCTGAATTGACCAGAGTTGTGTTCAGCTCACTCACAGACAGAAAAAGCATTTACCTGAAATGGGTTAGTAGTTTCTGTCATTCTGGTGACAGAATGTTCTCAGTGGTACAAGAGGTTATGACCATCAGATATCAATCTTTACAGTCTTGTCATTTTTCACTTTAAAAGATGTGGGAGGTTACTCATGTGTTGTACTCTCCACACTTACCTCTATGGTCGTAGCCTTTCAGAATAGTTTTATCACTCTAAGATTTATGTTCTCATCCTTTCATTATTTTAGGATCTACTGATTCTCTTTTTTTTCTCTCTTGGGTCCTTATATGATAGGAATAAAAATAGTGAAAAACACCTATCCAAATCTTGTACTTATGCCCTTAAGACAATGTTCTGTGTAGTCAGCTACCATTCAGATGGTTTGTGGGTGCTGTTAGAGTTACAGTGAGAGGTCTTCTGAACTGACTTTTTGCTTCTGCATGATACAAGCTATGAAGGAAATGATGCAATTCTTTTTATATTTGTGTCTGGCATTTTGACACCAATAGAACAGATTTAGACTAGAGATACTAGAGTATGAGATTTTGATTTCTTTCAGGATGTTTTCGTGTCTTCTGAATGGCAGTATTGGGTCATTCTGCATTAGTGCTGCCTCAGATGTCTTGAAGATAGTATGTTGAGGCTCTGTTTTCTAGAAGACAGTTGTCAGAAGGCAGTTGTTCATCTCCTTCAGTACAGCCCTTACCTAAGAAGTTTTAGGTAAAGTGCAAAGCAGCAATGAAACTCGTTTGTGCTAAGAGATCTTTTCTATCCTGAAACAAAATATAGTGTAGAAGAACTTTTCATTCCCTGGGGGAAAAAAATATTGTAAAATAAAAATATGGTAGTTATGAGGTAGAATGGAAAATGTTGGTCTTAACCTTAGTTTGCTCATTTTGAGAACTGAAATGACTGGAAAGCAGGGTTGTTATGAAGCAATGTATTACAACTGTGCTTTGAGGCTGCCAAGTGTCAAAATAAGAAACTTCCATTAATAAAGAGACACTTGAGGACATCTTTGGCCTCTGAGCTAATTATGAGTTTTGATATATCAGTCTTGTAGAACTGTGTTTTTCATCCAGAACAGTCTCATCCTTCACACAGAAAATCGTGCAAACAGTATAAAAAGAATGTCTGTTGAATGATACATTACCTATTTCACAGTATTTACAAGCATAGGAAAAAAGTTGTTTATCTTCGCAAGCAGAAATGCGAGCTTCCTTCTTTTAACCTAAACACTTTCAAACTGAAAAATAACATGCTGGACTTATTCCCAACAGAGGATATCCTCCATTTCCCATGTGCTGGCTGAGACACACTTATCACATGTATATAGAAGGAAAACACCAATGTGCAGTAATCCAGAAACAATTTTTGGTCTTCCTGTGAAACTTGTTTTAGATGTTTTTTGGTGCTGATGATATAGTAGTTCAACATCATGTATAGACTGTGAAAGTGTATGAACTCTGTTCAGTGCTGTTGTGGCTGATAGCACTTCTTCATTATTTTTTGAAGAGACAGCAGCATGCTGACTGTTAAGTCCATACTTTCTTATAGCTTACATCATACCCTTCACAGAGCACAGAAGAAAACTCTTAAAAGCAGAAGTTGTATGGAATTATATCAGGTTATTGCTCTGACAGTTGATAGAAGACTCACATGTTTTTTAGTGTTGTAACTGTTTCTTGAGCAATTGGTAGTAATGGATCCTCTGTTCTGTTTTAAGAAACAGATTTTGAGGGGGGAGTGCGCTCCTCTTTTTTTGAACCTCAATTATCTGAAAGGTACTTTATTTCTTAAGCTGCCCTGTTCTTTCCTGTGGGCCATCTATTTGCTTGATTTCTGAAAATTTAGAGGTGCAGCTCCCTAGCTTCAGTCAGTGAAGAGAGAAGCAGTCACAGATAATGAAAAGATGTAGTTGCTAAAGGAAGTTTTGTACTGTACTATGGTCTATTAGCATGTAATAAAAACTAGTGTCTTTATTAGCTTTCGAATCAGAAAAGGCAAAGCATGTGAGAATTTTCTCTGTGATAATTTCAACTAAGTTTATTATATTTGAAAGCAGAGGATTATCTATATTGTCATCTTCTGTGCTGTACTCAGTAGTGAACCAAATGTGTTATGACTATTTTATGCAGAAATAGTAAGATTTATGGAGACTCAAGATTTCTGTCACAGAAACCTGAGAGGGAAATAAAACATGTGAAAGCTTTCAAATATTTATTTGAAATATGTTTCCTACTCAAAATTATTTCATAAGCTATATAAAGTTTCTTCTCTCTAGCATTATGCTCTGTAAAGAGGTTGGTTTATGCTGAGCTTATCTTCGTTATCTGTCTGGAGCAGTTGCATGTTCCCAACAGGTAGTTCATTTTCCTTCCTTTTGTGTTTGTCTGGCAGTAGTTGTGTAAACTCGCAGAGAAGTCTTCCTTCCAGGTTTGCAAAAAGCAATTAAGCTGCAATGGCAGGGAGTTAGTAGAAGCCCACACATTCCTAGATTTCCAGTAGTTTGTCAGTTAGGTAAGGTAAGCATACAGCTGGATTTGCCATTACCTTTACATCTGTAGTGTCCCTCAGATTTACCTAAAATATGGGTCATAATGAAATACAGTACAGTCATTTAAACAAAACTTGAAGATAATTTATGCTGTAACATTCCTTGGCATCTGGCTTATACTGTAAAATCCCTCTTCCCAGCCACTTAAAAACATGAGAGGCAAGATCCCACACAATGTGACAGTGGAGGAATTTTCCTGTCCCAGTGGAGAAATGGAGAAGGAGACTTGCTGAGACTTTACATTTCTGGCTTATTTTTGGTGGTTCTTACTTGTTAATTTAGTTTGCCATCAGAGGCTATTGTATATATACTGAAATATATGTATTTCAGTATGTTATTCTCATGTGTTATTCTCATCTCTGTTAGTAGTGGAAATTTTGTCCATTGATGGCCTATGCCCTTAGTATTGCGAGAAATGCCATTATGGTTTGAGAAACAAATTTCTGAAAGTATTGGAGCAGTTAGAAGCTGTTCTTTCCTTGTTTAAAAGAAAGGCCAAGGCAGTTATAAAGTTTCCCACTTTTCTGTCCCCCCTGCAGTAACAATTGTTAATGCAAGGGGAGAGCTTTGTGAGGAATTTATTCCTTGAAGAGTATCGTGATCAGGTGGGGTGTTTTTGTTAGCACTTAATCAGATGTGGTAGGGAATGGGAGGTGTGGATGGCCAAAGTAAAATGTGGTTCCTGCCTTCTGTTGTCAGCAAGGCCGATCAGCTGATCATACCTGATCATACCTTTATCCCCATAGATAAAGAAACAGATGGTCAGCAAATGGTCTTTGGTAAATAAAACCTGTGATGTGAGTCTCAGCTGAACTTATTTACACAGTATTTAAGTAATTTACCTAAGCGTGTCTATTTTTACAGCAGATATGCTATAGAAGCTGCTGTATTAGAATAAGAACAGACTTTCTGGAACTTTTGATTAATTTCTAGCTGATATTTTTGGGAAGGTGCTTAAAGCAGGTCATGCTTGTAACACGTGCTTTGAGAAGCCACTCTCCTTTTACCTTTTGAGCTTCATTTGATTAGTTGACTTCATGTGAAAATAATGGGTTCTTGTACTTCGAGTTTCAATCTGTTTTTCTGACCTCAAATTCTCAACTCCAATTATCTAAAGATCTAAAATTTGCAGGAAGTTTGATAAATGAAAGATCCTTAGCAATACTGATGAAGTGTTTGGTTTATATATGTCAGCATGTCAGAACATGATAGGGACATTGGTGAAAGCATCCGACTTCTTACTCTTAAGGCCACAGCTGGTATGTCACAGATGACTTGAGAAGTGTCCCTTTTTTGTCCTGTCTTGTGAGGAAAAGAGCTATTTTGGTAATCTTCTTTACAATTTTAAGGAGTAACTTTATTTGCTGAGAAATTATTTGCTGTTTCTGTCTTGAGGGTGCTTTTTCCCAACATTATTAGAACTAGACATTGTCTCCTTTGAAAGATGGTTACTTCAGCAAGAACATTCACAGTGAGAGCAGACTTGTGACTGGTTAACTGACTGTAATACCTGTCAGATCAAAGTATATGAGATTTAAAAAAAAAAAAAAGCCCCACCACTATAAAGTTAAACTACTTGAATTAGAAAAAGAGGTACTTACTATCTGATAACTACGAGGGCAGAAAGATTTAGTATCTCATTCCTAGAAGATGCATGCAAGTTCCTGCAGCAGTTTTTATTTAACAGTGAGAAGATCTTAAAAGCAATGTTTCCTTTAACATGCTCTCTAAGGAGCAAAACTTCCAAATAGTTGATTTGGCAGCTTCCATAGTGCAGCGAAAGGTAGGAAAACCAACTACTCAACCACTCTGATTAATGAATCTGCCAAAAATGTCTGGATGTGCTGGAGTTAGGATGAGAGAAAGAGCCAATTCATTGTATAGTTCAGTGGAATTTATGAGTATGTGGGCTTAAAACCAACTGCAGTGCTGTTGTCAGCAGTATGCCAAAAAGAATGAATGTGCTATTTAATCTCCTTTGGTCATACCTGTATTCCAGTGAGCTACCTGATGTCTGTAAAAGCACCAAATCTATACCATATGATGTAGGGTGATTGAAAGCATGAAATGATGAAAAATATATGGGAGATTAGTTTGGAGTTTATTCCTCAAACCAATTTAATTTGTAGAATTAAAGAATTTTATTCAGTACATTAAATAGAATTACTCATGAGATTAACAGGGCATAATTGGAGTTGACTGTAGAGCATTCACAGGAAGAAAGAAGATTACAAAAGAATGGCACAATTCAAAATGACAAATTGTTTGGAGCACATTGGTTGCTAAGATAAATGCTGTATATGGAAACGTAGTGGATAGAAACATAACAAGATAATGTGATCCCAAGGCTCCTTCTAACAAGAACTGATCTCCTGGGCTCCCTGAAGATCTTGGGCTGCGTATGATTGAAGGTCAAAAGCATAGAAACAAGGACAAAGAGCTGCAGCTTTTCATGTCTGCAAAGTAGAAATAATCCATCTGTTTTTGAGAGTTACCAATTGCAATTGATTTAATGTTAACTCTTAATAAGGTGCAACGAGGCATTCTTTGTTCTCTTGACTTTTCAGTGCATCTAGATGGAAACTTTTCAAAGTTACTACATATTGAGATCTGTCTTAAAATTAGAGAACAAAACATTGAAAACAGTACTCTTAAAATTAATAGTAATTAATAATTCATGTAATTGCATTAATTAAACTTGGCTATACAATTAGGGAGCTAATTATGTTTAAAATGCAATTGTACATTTCAATCACTGCCCACACCCTGGGGATCACCTTTTTTTTTACCCCCCTCCCTCATTAGACCTTCTGTAATCTCCTTCCCCTGTTAAATGGAGTGTTTGAAGCTGTGAATGCATAGATGTATGCATAGATGTGCATTTGCTTTCTTCAGCAGATGTGTCCTGTTAAGGCTTTAAAATGCTTTATAATGTGTCGTTTCATTTAAAAAAAACCCAAATTTAAATTTTATTATTATTATTTGTCTTGCCAAAGAATTATTTTTGTCTCCTATATGTAAATATGTATGTGAAGTCATTGAATCATATGTATAAAATATATTTAATTTAAAGAAATGATAGTCTAGGAAATAAGTGCTTTAAGTTTCATTTTTGGTTTAGTTTTTTAGTGGGAACAGAGAAATGTGAGGAGCTTCCTTGTATCATGGAGTCATATCTTATCACAGACAGTCAGACTGTATAATCTTTTCCTTGAATATTTGAGATTTATCTGTAAACTAGTTGTTAGTTGTTTCCCATTATCTCAATTTAAAAGGCTGGTCAAGAGTTGCTTTCCTCTGATGGTGTCGCTGTGATAACTTTGTACGTATTTATTCTTGTGCAGGCGTTACTGTCTCAGAAATCCTTCTTGCAGACCTTCACTGTACTTGCTACACTTTATATTCACGTATACTGGAGTTATACAAAAGGTCTCCACTCAGTCATTAATAATTTTACACAATACACTGTACCTGTTGAAGGCCTTAAAAATGTGCTATTTTTGTTGTAATTACCATTATTCAAATAGTGTGGCAGTCAATGATTTAATTAGTACATTTTTGCTACCTGGTAATGGTCTTAGTCTAACTTAAAATCTATAGAAGGTACCACAATAAACAGTTGGAAGATTTTTGAAAGAAGGTTTTACATCTAAAATACACAAGAGCAGTGATATGATGTATTTTCATGCTTTTTTGTTACTAACTGTATAACTATGGTATGGCATGATACGGTGTTAGAGAGTTAATTTTTGTGAAACTGAAGTTTCTGTGAAAGCGTGTGTTTCTGTCTTGTACAGCCATGGCAGATAATACTTCTGCTTTCCAAACCTCTGGAACTGTTTGGTTGATTGATGTCCACATACATTAAGTTAGTCTTCTAGAGGGAATTGAGACAGTCTAAACTTTTCAAATTCTAGTGAATTATTTTCAAATCTGATTAATGTTGTCTGTGAACATTTTGCATATTTTTGATTGCTAAAATACATCAATGAAGACTGGGAGGGATTTTGGCTGTTTGAATGTTAATATATTTCAACATCTTGTTTACTGCTGAAGAGTTTGTCGCTGCCTTTTGTGAAGTCTTCCAGGGACTTACTATTTAACATCCTGCAAAACAGAACCTGTCTTTACTCCCTGAGAAGAAAAGAGCAACTGTTCAGTTCACTCCTGTAGAATTGGTCTCAGAAATCTTCAAACAGATACTTAATGATACTTGTTATTTGATTTAAATCTCTTGACATCTGACTGGAAGCTTCTACACATCCTGGGCTTCTTTTTAATTGTTGAACATGTTTAGTACTAGTTGGGATTAGGGCAGTTTTTCTATGGCTCTAAAAGCTCTGCAGCAGCTGGCTGTCAAATTGTTGAGTGGCATTTTAAAGTGTACAAGTGCTGTCTGGCATTCCAGAGTGAAGATAAGGAACATCTGTCATAGACTGGGAATATAATACCTATGCTGTCATAGAGTTCATTAAGTTCAGGGGAATTACAGACCAATGACAAGATGATATTTTCTACAGAAGTGCTCAGGAATTAGGCATGGCCGTAAGAACATTACTGTACCATGTTAATATTTGTGGTGCTACAAGATTATAAGGTCAAACATCTTGTAGAATAGAATACAAAGAACTGTGATTTTTGAAGTTATATTACAATATTTAGAAAATATTTTTCTGTCAACGCTTCTCCATTTTTGAACAGTTTGGCCTTGGACTTGTCTCTGCTAGTTGTGCACTAGACTAATTGCCTTATTTTGTATTTTCTGTGTCTAAGGTTAAAAAATATTCTAATATGTACTAAGAAAAAGTAGACATTAGATAGCACAACATTAATAATTATGAAGTCCACATTTTTGCTTCTTGTGGCTTAGAATAAGACGAAAGGCCATGGTGAGGTTTGTGTTACTGGTGTGTCATAGTGGTAGGTTTGTCCTCGCTGTGGGGAGGAGGGGGCCTGCATGACCCAGCTGCCACTGTCTTGTGGTGTGGTGGTGGGACACTGCGGGATAACCGTGCTTCAGTCACCTCATGGGTGCTATTTCCAGTTGGTGAAGAAGGAAGGCACTGGGAGGGGAGCAGAGCACAGAGCATCCTACCCTTTGCTGCTGGTAGGGCCCAGCATTCAGGTGAGGCTCCTCTGTTGTTAGGCAAAAATATTTTCAAAGCAATCTTCTTGACTTTGAACAGCAATTGGCAGAAATTGCCTCAAGAAGTGGTTATCCTACAGAAAACGGAGTAATAATGAAGACAGCAAAAATACTGGTTTGATCACTGTTGGTGAGGTGTATTGGGTTTCCATGGCCAGGTTTTCGTAACCAGAGGACTACAGGGATGGCATCTGTGAAAAGCTGCCAGAAGCTTCCTCCATGTCCAGCAGAGCCAGTGCCAGTCGGCTGCAGAGTGGACCCGCCACTGGTAGATTTGTACCTTCCCAGTCCAAATTGGCAAGGATACTAATTGACCTACCCAACCTCCACAGCTTCCCGGCTGTTTTGGTGGTTTTAGCAGGGACTGCACGCCAGGCTGAGATGGTGCCAGTGCTGAGTGACAGGAGCTCCAAGGGGTCCTGAGTGGTCCCACCTGTGCTGCTGCATGCCTGCTGTATGGACACTCATGAACTGGGGGAGGACAGGACAGTTTCACTTAACCCACTGTGTCGTTGGAGGCTCAGTGCAGACCAACCCTCTCAATTGTTGCATTTGTACCTGGGCACAGGAATAATGGAGACTGCCATTTCAGAATGCTCTTAGCATCCTGGGATTGCTGGTGGTCGACAGTGGAGCATTACACTCTGGATTTAATATGCAGTAGCAGTTAAATTCTGCAAAGAATTACTATTGCAAAAGAAGGGCATTTATTGTTTGTGATTTTGTCAATGTGGCTGGTATTGTTTGCTTTTTCTATTTTTAAATTTCTTCCGAAGCTTTAAAAAATGTTCCATTTTAAAATGCAAAGCAAAGCTCCTAGAATAAGTAGGCAAGTGGTTTTTCACTGGGGTGGGAAAGAGGGAAATAAGGTAATCAAATATACAGACATCTCTGTAGGGTTTTCCTTTCTGTCGGTTTACATGTGAAATTTGAATAATGGTTGGACTTTCTATTTTTTCCTGGTATTCTGCCACTGTTTTTTTCCATTAGTTATCTCATTTCCCCCACTTTGTTTTCTGTGATCTGTTCATCCAACTTGCTCCACAGATTATAATGATTAATCGGGTTTTTAGATTTATGTGTTTCATGCCACAGATTAGGTCCGATGAAAGGTTTTACTCTCAATATCAAGTTTTGAGTATATGAATACTTGGAACAGTGAGTGGAGCTAAGCTGAAGAGCAGATAAACTGTTTTCCCTCATTAGTGTGACCTTCTGCTTTAGTTACTTGTTCAAAGATTTCCATCAATCAGGATCCCATTGGGGGATTACCCTGACTGGTTGCATTGGCCTGAGTTCTGATGAGTAACCTGTGCTTTGTAAAGCTCGAGCGGTTGGTGTCTTAGACTTGGAAGTGAAGAAAAGGTTTATTGGAGTGATAGAGGTCTTCACATGATGTGTCAGCAAGATGGAACAAACTTTAATGGGAATGGATGTGAGTTGAGGATTCTCTGATCTCTAATAATCTTCAGCAGAGAAACTTAAATTTTATTACAAGAGAAGTCTTGTTTAGTTAGTAAGCAGTTTGATTTTTTTTTTAAGAAGGACAAACGGCTTCATCCAAAACAAAACTATATGTAAACTTAAGAGAAGGTTCCTTCATCCCAGTCATGCTTTGATGGTCTGGTAATGAAGCACAGATAACTGATTTCTCGAGCGGCGTGAAGCCATGTAATAGTTCTAGACTGCTTTATTACTAATATAAAAGCTTGGTATTTAAAGATGTGGGTTTGATGGAAATAAAAAATTAAAATCTGGATGGAGACAAGATAGAGACAAAAGCTTCTGTAATGTTGACAAGAAATCAATCTGAATGTTATCTATCATTTATTCCTAGAGCAGACATGGGGTTTTGATTAATTAAGTAGGTAAAGTGTTTCCTGTTAGTGACATCTTGGGTATTTTCTTGGAAGCTCTTAGTAATTGAAATGAAATATGCAGCACTGTAAAACAAAGTGCCATTTTTCATTTGACTTGTAATGGTTCTCAGCTAGGGCTGAAATCTTAGGAAGATAAATTATATTTAAAACAGAGACAATAGTGGGCTAGAATAAAATATTATTGTCTAGAGTGTTACAGGATAGAATGGGTAGAATGTTATGGTCTAGAACACAGTTTTACAGTTTTCGTGTGTAGTTGTCTTCAAGAATTTTGAATGAGTAGAAACACACTTTTTAAGTTAACAGCATGATCTCACATGGTTACCACACAATCATGTTAAAAGAAACTGTATATATTTTATATATATGAAATCACTTCTAGTTGTTTCCATAATTTAATGGGATCTTAAAATGTTGTTGAATCACAACCATTCCTATGTCATGGGAACTACAGAGTTTTTAATGTGAATTTTTAGCAAACAAATCAGAAACATCATTAAAAGTCCCACTACAGGAGTTAGCTGGTCACTTAATGTTCTAAAATGTCCACTGATTAGCTCTAGAGAGATAAATGTAGTGTTGGATTTTTCCATTCAGCTAACTCACCTACTGAAATAATAGTGCTGGAACAGTTGAGAGTGGCTGCATGTGTCAGGATAGAGAGGAATTTTAATCAGAACAGCGGGAGGGAAAAGTAAAGGGAACCGATTTGTTAACTCAGGAAGCTGGAGGAAGCTTATATGGAAAAATACATCGATAGTGCTACAAAATATTCTGCAAATAAGTCCTTTGCCTCATGGTGGAAATATGCAAGTTTTTTCAATATTTCCCATTATCTGTTCATACAGTCTGGGTTTATCCTTGAATAAAAATACATGAAATATTCCTGTGGTGTTTTAATTAAAATGATTAGGGCAGAGTAGGATTTAACATGGTTGCATAGTGAACCTAATGACTTAAAGATCCAACAGCACTTTACAGATTAGTTGCTATCTAGTGCCATTAGTTTGTAATTTTATCTAAAATGTTTGGATCTGAGCTTTTAATAAATTTATCAGACTAGGACCACATGAAACAGTTCAACTTGAAACCTCTAGCCTGGTTGGTCTCAAATGACCTAAATTAAAATAACACATAATCTATAGTATTTATTGGTAATGTAAGCAATAGATTTAATTGTGTTCTCTGACTGCTACTCTTAAGGTCTGCAGTGGGATTAATTTCAGTACAGTAGCCGAGAGCATAACTTTAGGCTTCTTCTGTAATAATACACGATGTTACAACTTTCCATAATATCCACAGGTTTTAGGACCTGCCCCAAAATGGTGCTCCTTCTTGGACAACTTGACTGAAGAACTGGAAGAGAATCCAGAGAGCACAGTTTATGACGATTACAAATTCGTTACCAGAAAAGACCTTGAAAATTTAGGTAAAACAGTTGAATATGCTCTTTACCTGACTTCTTTGTTCAGTTTTTGATCATTTGCACATGTAAATTTTGTAATTCTGATGTGATGTGTGAGCACTGTTAGAAATTCACTGGCAGTGGTTTCCTTTAGTCTTCTTGGTTATTAATATTCCAGACCGATGGCTCTAAGTTCCTTGGTTCCCAGCGGATGCAAGATAGATACTTGTATTTCTCAGCTTTTTATCCCAAGAAGGTGATTGATATTTGCTGATTTAATATGTCTAGGAATTTGTGGTGTGTGGTTTCGGATGCTACATGGAAGGCATAGGAAGAGAAGTTGGTTTGGTTTTCAAAATATTTTTGAGATGCTCAAATACAATGTTGGAACTCACAGCAAAATCTGCCAAAGGCTACCCTGTCTGAATGTAGAAATTTCCAGAAAGTAGAAATCATTCTAGGGCTAATAGAAGCCCTAGTTTCAAGGAACTGGAATGTTGAAAATCATATAGCAGAGAAGGTAAGCAAGCTTCTCCCAAGGTAGTTAGTCCTTTTTCTGTCCATTACATGTTTTGATTGCAATGTTTTGCTCCAGTTTGCTTAATTTACCTCAGACTAGGAGTCGGGTTTGACCTAAGGCAAAGCTCTTTAATTAAAAACATCTCTATATCACACTAAAAAAGAAATTGTCAAACTCTTATGGACTTTAAAAAACAAAAGTCCTCTGGAATTTTTCTTTGTAAACTCCTATGGAGCATAGTGCATGTGGGCATTTTTTAGAAGTGCTCAGTAATGTATTATGGCAAGAAATATGGATTTCGTTGCTCTGAAGAAGCTTAAATTTCTTTCTGGCCAAAGCAATTTTTTTTGGTGGTTTTACTTAGTCTTGATGTGATGAATGTGACTGATGGATTGATGTGTTGCATTGGCAGTGCTTGTTTGTCTTGAATCAGGCAAGTGAAGTGGCTAGCTTGGAATAAAAGTTCTTTATATATGAAAGCTCTGTAAAATGCTCTGGAACCTTTTTTTCCAGGCCTTGCTCATCTAATTGGATCAACATTGCTCAGAGCATATATGCATGGCTTTTTCATGGACATAAGACTTTATCACAAGGTAAATAATGTTGATTCATGTCAACTGTTATTCTTAACAGTAAAATATGTGTGGTGGGGTTTTCTTTTTTCTCTTTGTGGTTTTCATTTTGGTTGTGTGGTTTTTTTCCCTACAAATAACAGACTGTGTCCTATACTAATGGTATTTTCTTTTTACTTTCTCCTACCTGTTCAAAGGCAAAAATGATGGCCAATCCTTTTGCCTATGAAGAATACAGAAGAGAGAAAATAAGACAGAAGATAGAAGAAACACGTGCACAGAGAGTTCAACTAAAGGTAAATCCTACAAACAATTTGTATACTTTTGGGAAAACTACTCATAAAGAGGAATATATTCCTAAGTGTATCTTAGAGATGTGATGACTTAGGATTTGGTTCTGTTTATCATTAGAGACACAAAGTAGTTTATAGAATTTCTGGAATAGAACCATAAAATTCCCATGTCTGATTCCAAAAGACTGATACCAGACTGTAAAAGAGCAGCTCTTATCACATTTGCCACTTGACCAGTTAACCCACTAGTACAACTTGCAGTTTCTACTTCTATCATAATACTAAATGACTTAAAGCATTAAAACATGATACTCTGGAAAAAGATCTATGAAAATCGTGTTGTGTTTGTAACTGGTAGCTTTCTAGATGGAATTTGTTCAACATACGAAGAGAAAGAATTGCTGTTAAAGTACTAAAGCTGATGCATTTCAAGTTAAAAATTTTACAGAAATCCTACTTAAATCTTCTCCGAATGCTGTTGCTTTACTAGTATCTAGAAATATTTGGAACCAGTCAAGGAACTTTTCAGCAAGAGTTGTAAGAATGAATAAGAATTCTCTCTTCACCACACTTACAAGTGTAAAGCATGTCAGTTACATGTGTCAAAGGCTAATTTATTGATTAATTGCTTTCCTCTTGTTAGAAACTTCCAAAAGTCAATAAAGAACTTGCACTCAAACTGATTGAAGAAGAAGGAGAAGAGCAACAGATGACTAGAAAAAGGAAACAGAAGGTGAGCTCTTGCTTTGGAAGCTTCTCTAACCTAGAGCACAGAAATAGCAATGCTTACAGGTTTGATTTGTTATTGTTTGGCCAAACAGATTAAAAATTCCATTGTTTCTGTTTTTCATAAATAATTTGTTCTGGTAGGTGGCTTTAAGGGGGACTTCACTGTAGCTGCAGCACAGAAAGACCGTGTAGTAACTTAAAGCTAAAAATTATGAAATACTCACTCTGAAGATGATATGGGTTTCATAGGACTCCAGAAACTGGTTAATGCAGAGTCAATACCAAGGCTGTTCAAACAAGACCTGTTGTTTGCATTTGTTGGTATGTTGGTGTGACCACAACAAGGATTGATGTTATCTATGAAACTAAAGACACAATTGCCTTTATTTGCGTACACAGTTAACTGTATTTTATAGATTAGCCAAAATGGTTTGCTCTTATGCAATAGCAATTCTTCTTGGTGTTAAAAATAATCCATTTCTATCTTAAGAGAAGTTTAGTGGAAGAAATGGGTTAATGTTTCATACCTAACAGGAGGGCAGGCTTTTTATAGGTAGCACTTCATAGGTGCTCATTCTCACAGGAATGTTGCATTCATGAAAGGCAGACATTAGCTGCATGTGGCATCTAATGAAATCTTGTGTGTTAGGGTTAGTAGGAAGTGTGAACTACTGAAAAAGTAGATGGTGGTGAAACTTAAATGCAGACTTAAGCAAATGTAACAATGAAAATGAGAATTCAATAATTGGGGGCTGATTTGTTTTGGAGTACATAGAGTTTGTGTTATTAAATCGGCTAAAAAGGAATATACATAAAAATGCATGTTTTGATTATTTTCCTGAAATGGCATTAGAGTCTTACAACAAACAATTTTTTTTAGGCTTTGGGATTTAATTTTTGGCTGTGTGGCTGAAAGTGACACATTTGCACCAGTTTTGTGTTTGAAATTTACACTTTTTGTTTTCTGTATTCTTAGTCCCACCCTCCGCTTTCTGAAGTAACACTGAAAATTTAATGCTGGGAGGAGATTAATATGCTGATATAAATTTGACAGTGTTAAAAGATCAGCTTTTTGTAATAAAAAGCTTTGAATGCAGTGATTTTTAAAATAACAACAATTGGTCTTCACGTAACCTGAATTTGTAGCTTGAACTATTCCTAATTCACCAATAGCATAACTTACATTGAGTTTATTTTACTTTGACATGAATAAAATTGTCTTCTCCATTTTGTATAAGAAGGTAGTGAAAAAAGGTGTTATAATATGTATAGAAACACTTCCTCTTAAGTATTTACAGTAAAATAGTACCATTGCATAAAGACATTTACCCTGATAATTTGTTTTACATGTTGTAGAATCACCCCTGTCAGGCAACATATTTGCCTTGGAGGTACTGCTGATTAGTCAATAGATAACAGCATATCTCCAGACTAGCTGGCTGAATGTATGAGAAACATTAATTCAAAAATATTAGTAATTGTGTATTTAAGGTGTCTGTAGCGTGCATTAAAAAAGTCTTGCTTACAGGTAGCTTAGAACGATCTTCGTAAAAGTACAATAAGCATGTATCTTGATTTTTATTTGACCTGGAAGGATAAAGCAACCGGCATTTCATATGCTGGTTTTGAATTTTGTTTAATTTTAAAAAGTGTTACTTATTTTATTAATGTCTTTTTGTGAATTGTCTAACTTGCTCATGCTTTACTTCTTTTCCAGAATCTACCCAGCCTTCTCAAAGATGATCGTTTTAAGGTCATGTTTGAGAATCCAGATTTCCAGGTGGATGAGCAGAGTGAAGAATTTAGACTACTTAATCCACTCGTTTCTAAAATAAGTGAGAAAAGAAAGAGGAAGCTGAAGATCTTAGAGGAACTGGAAGCAATAGGAGAGGTAAAATATTTTCCATTTGGATTAAGAAAACTCCATAGATTTTTTTTTTTCCTTTGTTTCAAGCATTCCGACTTTTCACTCCAGAAAGACTGAGGCATGCAAGAATGTTTTATCAGCTACAGTAATTAAGTCTAATTTATAATTCTAATCTAGTTTTTAGATGTGAACAATATTGGATCTGCATGAATAATTATTTGAAAAACATAAAATATGTAGATAGTAACAACTTCATATTATATTTTCAGCTTCATCTGCTATTACTGCTTTTAGTTCTCTTCAGTTGTGTCTAAAAGCTGTCACATATTCTAATTGCAGGAATGGTTTGAAAGGAAAATTAGTTGATGATCTCTTATTTTATACTATTTTTGTCTGCAGGAAGAGGAGGAAGAACCAGAAGGAAAAGCAAGTGATGTAGAAAGTTCTGAGAGTTCAGATGATGAAAAAGGCTGGGTTGAAGAGGTCAGGAAACAGCGCAAGCTTTTACGCCAAGAGGAAAAACTAAAGCGGCGGGAAAGGTCCAAGGAGGATCAGCAAACATTACTGAAACCTCAGTTTTTTGAGATTAAAGAAGGAGAGGAATTCAGAAGCTTCAAAGACTCTGCCAAAAAACAAAAATTAATGAAGTAAGACTAATGTTCCTATTTTAATAGCTGGGGGTGGGCAATTCTTAAGTATTTCCCTGCAGTGCAGGCTAGTGATGTTTTGGCTTGGAAGTAAAGCAACATCTGGCAATCCAGGGATATAACCTCAAGTGACATAGTTGTTGAAAGCTTTGGTTTGTAGTTAAACAAATATACTGTTTAAAGTAGGGCAGAGAGGCAACACAGATGAGATGAGTAAGAGATTAATATTTTGAGTCAGATTGGGGGATCCATTATTCAGTGTTGTGAAGTGCTTCTTTCACAGGTAACAACACTGATGTCTTGTGAGACTGGTTATGTTTCTCCACCAGTGTCAGTATGAGGTTGACAGTCTGGATGTTCCTTATCTGACCTTCTACAACAATGTAGAATGCTGCATGAATAGTCACTGTTTTAGGGGGTCAAGATGGTGAAAGAAAAATTGTTTTGTTTAGGTATCTTTATGGCATCTAGAAGTTTTCAAAATCTACACTGTCCTCATTGTCAGGATGTACTATTTCTGGTTTTCGTTTTGCAATACAAAATACCAGACTAGGAGGGGCTTTGTTTAGGGTTTTTTGTTGGTTGGTTGGTTGGTTGGTTTTTTATGCTTTAAATTGATGATCAGCCAAAGTAATGGATACTGTGTAAAGTGCATGTCAAACTAGAGAAACAACACATCAATGTAAAGGACTTGGCTTTGAGGTGCTCAATGCCTGCAAATCTCATAGATTTGCTTTTTTCAGAGGTGGGTTGAGCCCTTCAGAAGATAAGCTTTCATAGCCTTTTACTGTTTGAAGCACAGCCACTAATATTAAAACCTTTCAAGACTGTAGGTAGCTTCAGAGTTCTTGCAGCACAGTGGATGCAGAGCAGGATTTTGACTAATGTTGGAAATAGGTTGTTGTGCTGGATGGATCTCATAATAATCATTACTTTTTGTATGTAGAATGAAATTATACAGCTAAAGAAAAGAAAGTGAAATATGATGGGCCTGTTTCTTTATGTCACTAATGACTGACACTACAACCTAGTTGTTTCATCATGAACTTTTCTGAAGCCACGTAAAGAAACACTTGATAAAAAATTCAGCCTGTCCCTTTATAAATTGAGATTTATAGCAGTTTTGCAGAACTGATTCCTGTGTTTTCCTTAGCTGTTTTTTATCACATAGGAATTTTATTTTGTTCTTTTTATTGAACATACCCACTTATTCTGGACTCTAACTTGCTTAGATTTTTCCATTAACTTTCTTCTGATTATCTTTCTTTTTTAATTTGTTCCAGAAGATAAAGCATCTTTTTAATTTTGTCCATTTTTTTCCTTTGTCAGGAGAAAATCATCTCTGGACATTCTGACAAAGTATTATAGGTTAAGAATATTTTTTTACATTGTAATTAGGTTTACAGTTACGTTAGCTGTAACTTGGAATGAGCCTGAGACAGTGGTCAAATGACAGTGTATTCTCAGTGCCATTGAAATACTTCATTAAAAGGCTGTATGGCTGCAGCCTACTCACGTGCTGTTCTTTTGCACAAATTTAGCTGCTAAGGTCTAAAGAAAATTCTCAAGGTCGCTCACTTGAAGGACTAAGATTGCATTTTATGCAAAACATACAAGGCTTAAATGTGAACAAGGGTGTGGAAAGTTAAGTAAATAAACCAAGACAGGTGTAAGGAAGAGAAACATTTAGAGAAAATTAGTACAGTGTGACACAGGCAAAGTAAATTCTTTAATGTGGTTTTAAGGGAGAAAGATTATTGCTTCAGCCCAGGGAAAACAAAAGCAAATATCACAGGCCTGTCCAGTAGATGAAGGAATATCAGTGGTAACATAAACCATCAAAAGACTTTTAAAAAACTGCTTTTAAAGAAAAGAGAATCTATCTTAAGATTTGCTGCTAATGGATACCCTCTGTGTGGTAGGTGCATAGATGGGATATAATGTAAAATGTAAGAAAAAGGAGAAGAATTTGAGAACAGAAGAGAATGACCAAAAAAAATGGATGGGATAGCATTACATCCTTTGTTTTCTGAGTTGCTGTCATTGAATTGTCTTGCATGGGGTTTTTTTAGTGTTGTCTAAGCAATTAGCTCAACATTCACTGACCCCTTTGTGCTCATCCAAGCATTGTTCTTAGTGTGGAGTTTGGTATTCCTCAAATTAAAAATTAACAGCTGGTATCTGTTTCGTATAACATATAACTGATATGATACTGTAATCATAATGATTTACCATGTGTTACAAGCTACCTTGTTTGGTTAATAAGCATTTTTATGTATTAGAATTTTATGAAGAAAATATATTTTCTGCTGGCCTTATTCAGTGATAAGTAGTCAGCATAAAAGTAATTCAAGTAACATACTGAAAATTGGAGACTGTAGTGGCATGTACCATCTGGTGAGGCTGGCATGTTTGTCTTTGATTTGATATATCCAAGTTATGGAATGACGGTCTGTGACCAGTATAATTAAGTACCTTAATACCCTCACTATGCATTTAATGGCTAGGTGTTCTTTTTTTTCTCTAATCGTATAATGTCCTACCTGAGGAAACAGTTTATGACTTATATAAAACTGGGTGTTTCTTTTGACATGTTCCTGACTCAGCACGGCTCCAAGCCCAACTTCTAAAGCGGTGGTGCGTACTATAAATTTCTTCTTAGACCAACAGTCTACGCATTTCTCTGTGCAGGAAATCTGCAAAATTTACTCATGGTTGTAAAAAACGCCTTGTCTCAAATCTGTCTGTGTTTAATTTTCCCCTTTTGCACTTGGACAAGAAAACCTGCAAATCCTCTGCTTACAGCATAAGTTTCTTACCTAGTGACTTAAAAGGAATGGATAAAAGGAAAGGATTTTTATCAGTGTGCTAAGAGCTTTTTTGATTTACTCGATGTCTCTTTAAAGAGTACGTTACTGAAGTTAGAGCATATCAAAACTAAAAACTACAGGAGTCATATTTTATAAAAAGTATGACAGTCCAGAGGTGGCCAAGGAAGCCAACAAAAGGACAGTTGACATTCCTAGGTATTGCTAAAGTAAAACAACAGGAAAAGTCCTGAAAAACTCTCCTCCTAATAAAGACAAAAAAAGAAGTGCATTGGTAATTTTTTTTGTTTGTATTTTACAGTGGAGCAGGGGAATTTGCTTATAATAACACTGTAAATGTATCCCTTAAATTAATTTGTTGAGGAAGATGTAAAAAAAAAAACCAAACCAAACAACCCAGCTGTTGTGTTTGTGTATCAGTGCGTGCAGTTCGCTATCACTTGAGTTCTGCACATTTTCAGATAAACAGACACATACCTGTATTTATGCAGTAAAATTGCAACCCCACATCATTTTGCTAGTATCTCCTCATTTTAACTTTTCTCCTGACTGAAGCAGTATCTAGGCAGTCATGCTAAATAATTGCTGGGTAGTAGCCATATTTCTCCAGTTCATTTTCAAAGGCGAGAAAAATGGGACTTGAACATAGAAATCCCACTACAGTGTTGGTGACTGATCTTCTGCCACAGTTAGCTCTAAGGCTTAGCTTGTCTTTCCGATTCACACAGATGGAACAAGTTTTTACATGTACTCAATGAAAAATATACTACCAAAAAAAATACAATCAAAGTACCTAGTCATGAGAAATAAAGTAATTCTTGACAGTAATTTTTCATGATTAATCTGAAAAGTCTTTGTTACATAAAATGGCTCATTAACCAAAATTCAGTGGACTTCAGAGACTTAAAGCATAGGACACAGTCCATGAGTCCTTCATCCACAGTAAATGCCATTGACTTTGGTGGCTGCTAATCGTCTGTGTTTTTATGATGACTTATTTTCCAGTTTCAGACTTGTACAAAAAATGTCTTCTGGCCCTCTTCATAAAGTGCTAGTGAGGCACTAATAGCATCTCAAATTGCAGAATCAAATTTTGTTTACAGTTAGCAGAATATTTTCTAAGCACATGTAGAGTGAGTTTGATCCTATAAGCCACGTTGTATTTTAAGATGGTGTTAGTTACTTGTAGGACCTACATTATAGGAGAAGGATGAGCTATGTTAGGACTCACAGGTGCCTTTAGGGAGGCTGGCTGAAGCCAGCACCATCCCTACATGCCTGCCTGCCTGCCTCACCCCTGAGCTGGAGGCTGTGTGGGAACAAGGTGTATTTCCATGCCTCAGTTCTTCCAGGTTACGACCCAACTTAACTGAAGTCAGTAATCATGATACTGAGTATCAGATTGCAACCTGGAGCAACTGGGGCACTTCCATGTCTCTTGCCTTTGTAGGGACTTTAGCTTCTAGTGGAGAAGAGCTGAAAACAGTATCAGTTTCAGCCACAACAGCTACCTCCTTCACAGAAATGCTAGACTTGGGTGCCTGAGTGAGAGGCTCTTTGCCAGCTTGCTTACAGAAACTCAGTGATAATCACTGTGCTTGAAGTCATGTGCTCCTGTGGAGCTCCTCTCTGGGGCCAGGGTCTGTCTTATTTATCACATTCACTTATTTATATTTTTCTTTTATGCAGAAAAAGACTGTTGTGGGCATAATGTCTGAACAGTCATTTGTATTTGGATTAAGTAGTTTGTCTCTGTCAGTGCAATGATTCATTCTGTGATGAATTTATTCTGATTTATAGTCAAGATTACTTCCTTCCCTCAAAAACGTTTCCAATTCAGAAATTATGAGGTTTCAAGAAAATTTTATATATCTAGCCCTACTTTTTTAATTTGTGCATGTGTCTATTACCAGACTTTAATATCCCCAACTTTTTCTGACATTTCGTAGAAAACTATGGCAATAGAAGGATGTAGTTTCTTTCTCAACTAGAGTTATGTTGCTTTTTTAGGAGCAAAACCAATGAAATTTACATAGATTTTAAAAGTGTTTCTACTGAAAGTACTATCTGGAGGAAATTATTTGAATTTGTCTTTTTTATTTCCTGAATGTTTATTTTATTAGTTGTGACATTTTAGTTTGAGAGAAATTGAGATTAGTTTTGACTGCGTTATCAACCTTTATTATAGTAAAAAGATGACAAATATAGGGACTAAATGTTCATTTTTCTCTGCAGGAAAACCCTTGAAGATCGTTTAAAGCTTGAAGAAAAACTTGGCACACTCAATGTGTCTGATACCACAGTAGGCAGCAAACAGGCAACATTCAAATTAAAGAAGGTGAGCTATATATATATAATTTTAAAGATAATACACAAATAACTTTAGTTTTTGCATGAAAGAACAGGAACTTTAAAACCGTCAAGCAAATGTCCCTCTTCATTTCTTTATAAGCTGCCAACTCTCCAGGTTCTTGCCAAGAGAATGAAAGCCTCCGGTAGTACTCAGTGTGTTTATCCCTTATAACTCAAGCAACACTCATAAAATCTTATGTTCCGGTGGAAAATAATGGCTTGTGTCTTTTAACAATTTATTTGCAGGCACACCACCAGAAGCTTGTGACCTTGCCTGACTTCTGTGCCAGGACTGATCAGATCTTGGTCTGCAGGTCCAAATGCAGGCAGGATGCTGTAGGTTGCTTGGTCTCAGCATGATAAAAACAGAGCTCCCAACTGCCTTTGTCACTGAACTTGTGTAACATGCATCACAGGAATGAGTCCTGGTCCTGTTCTAGTTGTCAAATTCCATTTGAAGTATGTGGTTGACTGCTGCCTATCTACCCTTTACCAAGGCTTTTGATTTCCCAGCCTAAAGATTTTTGTAAACTGCAGACACACTATTACTTTATAGTGTGAAGAGAGTTCAATGCATGTGTGCATCTGCTACTGCTGTGGAACACGTAGGCATTTTTTACTAGAAAATTGCTTCAGAACTGAGGAAAGGACACATTATAAAATCTTAAGACCTATATATTAATATACTTGAGCTGACAAAATTTACGTCAGTTAAAAATGATTTTCCTCAGGTAAGCCTCTTTGCTGTAATACATTTCTCCTTACCAGTTGTCAAATATTATTCTCACTGCCACAAGAATGGCTCCGTAGTTATTTCATTGTCACATTGGTTATGCCTGAAGAAAAAAAAGCTTTATCGACTGTTTCTACCTTACTTATTTTACTTGATTATTATCTGCTTGCAGATGTCCATTTTCATCTGTTATTGATTCCTGTGTTTCTGGAATTTAAAATGTGTTGACTGTGGAGTCAAGTCACAAATTCCTCTGCAGTGCCAGTGCCATGTAGGGTAACCATTCTGGGGATTTTACCAACTCTGTAACTGATATGTTAATGTCTTGCAACTAATTAAATGGGCTTTGCAGGACTTTGAAAGCACAGTCTTTTTTACAGTAGCTTTAACTTAGAAAGTGTAAAGCCACAAGGTTTCTTGCAGGCAGTAGTGCACAATGAACTGTCACTGTAACAGTTTTGTGAAGACTTAGGAGTAAGGTGGAAGAAGACAGGCATAGCAGTGGTTCAGAATGCCATTTTTACTTGATTCCATCAGATAAGATATAGCTTTCAGGGTTTTTTTAATTATTGTGCTGCTAACATCTATGGATTTTCTTTTCCTGACTGTTAACTGATACTGCTTTATTGAAATATGTACATTGTAGTCATTTGCGTAAAAATATTTTTAAATATCTGATTGAAAAAAAAATAATGCATCTACAGTGGAGATATTTTCTCCTATCAACAGAACAACAAAGTAAAACTCACAAGTCTTCTCTCAAAGAAACAGACCCTGTGTATATATTCTGAAGTCCCAAGGAATGGAGCAGGTAGAGCTAGGAAGAAGTCATGCTATGCGGTCTTTATGCTCCTTTTCAGAGAATAAAGAGTTGTAGTTGACAAGCCAAAAAAGAGATTTTGGTCTTACTCAAGTCATCAACTTACACTTTGTGATGCCTTTTCCTTAAAGGGCAGATGTATTTATGAGTAGGTGGAAAGATTTAGTCTGGGAGGGAATTGTTCTTCCCTAAGGTTGGTATCACTCAAACTTCTAGTCAGTGGAATTGAGACTGAACTTGGCTGCTGCAGGTGTGGTATGTTGTCAACCTCCCAAATGCCTAGCAACCACTGATAGATCCAATAATGAAATTGTTTGTTGTTGATATTTCACAGTTTAGTTTTCAGAGGATTTGAACATGGTTCCTACAGTGTGGCAGCTTAGTTTTCAATTTCAGTTTGCTTTGTTATAGCAAATAGATCTAACAAAATAGCAGGGTTTCTAAAATACCTAAGTACTTACACTACTAGGAAGGTATGGAAGACATTTAAAAAAAAAGCAAACAAAAAACCCAAAACCAAACCACAAAGTTTCTGATGCAAATCAAGATCAGTCCACTATCAGTAGCAGTCAACGTGAACTTAATTGAGATTTTTCTTGGCTGTTTCAGAAGAGCTATAGAGACAGAGAGAAATTACTTATATTTTCAAATAGTGAATTTCTTGTTCTGCTTGCAGTGAAAATGGGAATCAGTAAATTTCATCAAAGTCTAAAGACCACTAGCTTTCACTGCCTTCATACCGATATGGGCTTATTGCTACATTTGGTAAATTGGTTCCTACCTCACCTCAGCCAAAATGCTGTCTATGCAGGCATATCTCTAGCTCAAGTTTAAATGGTCTGAGAATGGGAGATTCAGGGAGAGGTAGGCTGGCATTTGAATGCTGTTGATTACAGAGCAAGATGCAGTGGGAATGCAGCTGCATACACAGTAGTAGTGATTCTATCTCACTCTCAATTCAGTTGTTCTGTGCTGATGTTGAAATTGCTGGAATTGCTATAGTACTTTTTAGCATGGACAGTTGCCTGAGCTTGGGTAGTGCCAGTTCATGCTAGGTTTAAAGAGAAGCCTTAGTCTTCCAAAGAAAATAGTAGTTTATATGGTACGTAAATTAAACACTTTCAACATGTTTTTGATGAAGGGGAGAAACATTATTAGAACACGTGCCACAGGAGCAGAAATTAAAAATTGTTTTCATGTGGAAAGTGTTTCTAGAATTGCATACAGCATATAAAACACTTTCAAGAACTCCTAAGTCAGAACCCATTTTAAAAAACCCGTATGCTTCAGCAAATTTAACTAATTATGCTGTCTTTTTGAAATAAATTTGTGCAAATATTGAACATAGTTAACATATTGAACTCGTTAACCAAAGTATATACTAAGTAGCCTTGAATTGGGATCTGCCTTCTTGAGGGAACTAAATATAAATTCCGGAGTGTATTGTTAAACATTGTTTTTTATCTGAAATACATTACTTTATTCACTGGCTTTTGGTATCTTTGTGTTAAACATTTGCCCTGAAAAACTTGGAATAATAGCGCCTGGGGATACCCAGAACTACCAAGTACGGTATAAGACAAGACAGCATGGGGAAATTTGTGGTGACATTTCCATGTTTTCCTAATGGAATTCTGACATGATATATTGATACTGGAACAATGAGGTGCAAGTTTACAAGAACCTGAGTCTATTTTTGTTTTAATATTCCAGTCAGAGCAGCAAAGGAAACAGCAGGAAGCTGAGAAACGACACCGTCAAGAGAGGAAAACTCTCAGGCGTTCTGCAAATCATCTCAAGAGCAAACGTGGACGAGGACGACTGTTTCATTGAATTACTTCGTGTTATTTTTCAAGAAAATTCTTTGTCTCATTTTTCATTTGAGAAAGGGGCTTTTTCAATTTTAGACAGAGTACCAACGAATTTGTATTTTGATTCATTGATGAACACAAAACCAGAACTTTCTAAGCCCTGTGTTAATTACTGAAGAGTTTATGAAAGTAAAAGTACTGACCAAAGGACACTATGAATATGGTCCAGTGTGAACAGTATTTTTGCAGAAATCACCAGCAACTGGTTATTGTGTAACCTTGGATGTTTTCTCTATAAGAATTTATGTATACAGTGAGGCTGCCTGTCTTTTATTTAACTTAAGAGCTGAGGATTTTGGTTTCTGAAATCTTTATTTGTGACTGCTTAGATAGAAGATCAAGAGTAAATTATTTTGTCTAAAATCTTATCTTTACAGGGGCTCAATAAATTTTTCTGGTTCTTGAAGGATGACACACAATTCTGTTTTTCAAATCTGGCTTTGGCTTTATGTTACCTTTAGTTTAAAAATGCCTTTTACACGTGATATTTTTATCTTTAAAAACATACATTGCAATCATCACTTCTGTCCTTTTTCTCAACTAAAGGATGAATCTCTCAATACCTATTTTTTTACCTCTAGCTGTCAGATTTCTGTGTTGTCCGTAACCTTCTCATGCTTTTTATTTAGCACAGAACTACCCGGTATTCCATTGTCAGTCTCACCCATGCTGTAATAGTCTCACCCACTATTATTACTTCTCCTTAGGCACTGAGAAAATGTGAATGTAGTTGTGTTTGCTTCAGGGTATTTCCCTCTTTTTGGAGTCTTGTCTCTTGACATTCAAGCCTTTGAAATCCAAATGCAATGACAAGTTAAAGTTTGTACTAGTGCAACTTCTTTCCCCTGGAGCATTTTATTATCTCTTAGAAATTATCTGTGTGCAATTCAGGTGTACTGAACATGGAAAGATTAACAGTGGAAACTTGCCTCCATTGTGCTTGATATTGGGAGAGCTGGGGACTGGGTGGACAGAACTGTCACTGTAAGAGCTGGAATTTGGCGGAGTTTGCTCCTTCTTGTGGTAGGTCTGAATCCCACTACGTTTGATCAAGAGCTAGAGGTGCATGTATGGTTTAAGGCATCCATATTTCAGCAGTGATTTTGTGGGCTATCAGGAGCAGTAAAAAAAAAATGTGGTTGGTCTGCAGGGTAGTAGTGAATCAGTTTGAAATGGTTAACTTTCAGATTAAAAAAGTGTATTTCTTCTGGTTTGAGATTCTTCTGACTGACAGTGGCTTTGGTCAGCGTTTTGGTTTTCATGCACTTACATTGTGCTGGCAGTGAGGAAAGGCTCCTCAGTGTCCAGTGCTGGAACTCTGGAACATGGTGAGCTGTAGTTGGTGGGCTGTACGAAGCTGCTTGGCACTCGAGCACAAGAGCTTTTTGGTGAAATGGGAATAAGGATTCCTTGCAAGCCTTTCTTTTGAGGCTTTAGGGAGCAGCAAAAGTGGGCAGCTCTTTGGCAAGAGCTCAGGGTGATAATGACAAGGGCAGTGACCTCCCTGATTGGAGGGCAGTCCTGCAGTCACCTGTAGGATGACAGCAGTGACATTCAGCCAGCAGAGCAAATAAGTTTGCAAGGACAAGGCAGATCCAAGGTAAAGTGAGCGAATCAGAATCTGTGAGGTCCATGGCACAACTGCAGCATAGCTTGGGTGAGTACTAAGGGCGATGCAGCTCCCAAGCAAAGTCAGGCAGGCCTTTGGCTAGGCTCTTACACAGCTCTTCTCATAGCGCTCTGGTCCCCAGATGTTTGGCCATACCATTATCAGAACTGGCTTTCATCTGGAGGAGGATTCAAAGTTTCAGTAGAAGCTGGTATATTAATGCAACATTATTGGAAATGGATTAACTTTATTATGCAACCAAAGCAGGCATTTCTTAAGTGTTGCCCTGGTTGCATTAACCCTTTTTCAGTTAATCTTTTTTCCATACTTCATTTTCCATACTACTGGAATCAGTATTTATCCAGAATTGCCATTCCAAGAAGGTGAGCAGCTGCTGTGATCCTTTGTGACATTTAAGGTTCATACTCTTAAGGTAAGAGTGATCAGATGCTGTAGCCTCACAGAAATCCTGATTGTTTCATACATATGAGAACTTAGTGATGAGAATCAGTTTAAAATTATCTATAAATAAATGTACAGATAGAGGTTAAATGTGAGTGAAATATGAGATAAAGGAATGACCTGGATCTGAGATGTCACCTGTACTTAAATACTTTTTTATTCCACAAGTAATATGATTTACTTCAGTTAGGCCATTTGTCATTCAACAAACATTGAACCAAAACTATTTGTGTGATGTTCTTTCAAAAATGCTGTTACCAAGCCAAGAATCATTCTGTGCTGCTGTGGATGGTATAATTTTCTGAAATAAAGAGCATCCCCCAGTTTAAAAAAACAAGTGAAAGAATTTACTGTACCCCACACTGCTCATTTTCAGTATCTGAACAAAATAATGAAATGTGATTTAAAAATATTCCCCTGCATGCATAGCAGGTGTGCGTAAAATGTATATATACATTTTTATACTCATGGGGTTCATTTATCTGTGGAGCTTAAAGTAGGTATGATTTGATATGGCCAGCATCAGGAAGAGTTGTGAGGGGGGATATAACAGTTTTCACTTAACTCTGTCTTGTTTTGCAGCAGCCTTTTATATTTGTGTTCTCCATGTTTCCAGGTGTGAAAATGGAGAATTTAATTTAATTCCAGGAAGAAAGGACCAATTTTCAGATGCAGGAGGACAGTGAAGCAGTACAGGCTTACCTGGGGAGGTTGCACAATGTCCATGAAGAGACTTGTGATGTCAGATAAAATATCTGCAGGTACAGATATCCACATACCTGTAAGTGTAGTGGAGCCTTACCTGAGGAAGAGGAATGCCTTAATAAACTTCAGAGGACCTCTCCAGCCAGATGATTCTATGAATGTGGTAGGGCATAAGGAAGGAGCATGCATCATTAATTGACTGGATTAATTTCCCCCTTTGTCTCATCCTTCCACTGAATCACTCACTAGCTTTATCTTTTTATCTCTTTCTTAAAGATTAAATACTTCTTCTGGCATTTTTCCATAGCTAATATATTTTGTCTGATCTTGGGAAGTATTGGGATTTTAAGCTGAATGAAAGCACATAAATCTATTATTAATAATTTTAGCTCTTGATCATTATCTCTGTGTTTCAAAGCCCATTTTACTCAACAACTGACTCTTTGTGATGAACACGAAGCAGTCTTGTCACTGAAATGAACAATTTACAGTAAAGCCTGCTGAAAATAATCAGATTTAGCAGAGCTTGTAGTTTACGCAACCAGAAGAAAACGAGTTCCTGCATTTTAAAGACTCTCTAGATCATAAAATCATAGAATGGTTTGGGTTGGAAGGGACCTTAAAGATTGTCTAGTTCCAATACCCATGCCATGGGCAGGGAACCTTCTACTATACTAGACCAGGTAGCAAAACACTCATGGCCCCATCCAGCCTGGGCAGCGAAGATGGTGAAGGGCCTTGAGGGGAAGCTGTATGAGGAGCAGCTGAGGGCACTTGGTCTGTTCAGCCTGGAGGAGACGGAGGGGAGACCTAATTGCAGTTACAACTTCCTCATGAGGGGAAGAGGAGGGGCAGGCACTGATCTCTGTGGTGACCAGTGACAGGACCCAAGGGAATGGCCTGAAGTTGTGTCAGGGGAGGGTTAGGTTGGATATTAGAAAAAGGTTCTTCACCCAGAGGGTGGCTGGGCACTGGAACAGGCTCCCCTGGGAAGTGGTCACTGACAGAGTTCAAGGAGCATTTGGACAATACTCTCAGGCACATGATGTGACTTTTGGGGATGGTCCTATGCAGGGCCAGAAGTTGGACTCAATGATCTTTGTGGGTCCCTTCCAACTCAGCATATTCTGTGATTCTGTGATTGAACACTTCCAGGAATAGGGAGTCCACAACCTCTCTGGGCAACCTGTTCCAGTGCTTCACCACCCTCACAGTGAAGAATTCCTTAATATCTAATCTAAACCTCTACCCCCTTTCAGTTTAATGCCATTCCCCATTGTTCTTATCACTCTGTGCCTGCGTGGAAAGTCCCTCTCCAGCACTTGTTGGCCCCCTTTATGTTCTGGGAGGTGCTCTAAGGTCACCCTGAAGCCTTTTTTGCTCCAGGCTGAACAACACCAACTCAGCCTGTCTTCACAGGAGGGGTGGTCCAACCCTGGTATCAACTTAGTGGCTCTCCTCTGGACTTGTTCCAAAAGGTCCACATCTTTCTTATATTGGGGACCCAGACCTGGATGCAGTGTTCCAGATGGGGTCTCACAAGAGCAGAGGAGCACAATCACTTCCTCAGTCTGATGACTATTCCTCTTTTGATGCAGCCCAGAATCATGTTCGGCCTTCTGGGCAGTGGGCATTGCTCAATCATATTGAGCTTTTTGTCCATGAACAGCCCCAAATCTTTCTCTCCAGAACTAGTCTCTGTCCATTCTCCTCCCAGCCTGTATTTGTGCTTGGGATTGCTCCAACCCAGGTGGAGGGCCTTGTACTTGGCCTTGTTGAACTTCATGAGGTTCACATGGACCCACCTTTCAAGCCTGTCAAGGTACCCCTGGATGGCATCCCTTCCCTCCAAAGTGTCAGCTGCACCACACAGCTTGGTGGTGTTGGCAAACTTCCTGAGGGTGAACTCAATCCCATTGTCCATGTCACTGACAAAGGTGTTAAAAAGTTGCCCTTCTCTTGTCCACCACTGCTGTAACCCCATCAGAAGACCACCAGATTTGTCAGGCATGATTTGCCCTTATTGAAGCCACATTGGTTGTAACCAATCACCTCATTGTTTTCCACATGCCTTAGCATAGTTCCTGGGAGGATCTGCTCCATGACCTTGCCAGGCTAGATGGATAACTGTGAACCTTGCTAAGGGATTCGTGTCATTCTGTCTATAAAACTGGGTATTGCTAATTTCCACAGCCATTCTCCCACCTATAATTTAGGCGTTTTTCCTCTGCCCCATTCCTCCCTGTGATGACTCTTCTTGTGTTAACTGCATTTTAGTGTCAGTTCCTGCCTCCTTTGTTTTTTAATTTGACCCAGATTCTTAATTCACATGGGGCTTAATGGCAAATTTCTACTAATAGAGCGAAAAGCTACCATGTATTTACCCTGTAAGTGGCATTTCCATATGAAATATGTGTACATCCCCTGGTACAGATCAGTTTGCACTCATGTATCAACAGAGCTAAGGTAAGCGGATTTCTGTTCGACTGAATGAAAACCACAATGACTAAATCATCTATACCAGTGTTAATTCAGAAACGTATATGTCTGTTGCTGACTGTTTTTCAGGATCTCCATCTTCTATTCTTTGCTTAGTGTTTTAGACTGTGGCACATGTGCAAGGAGTGAAGACCCCCCAGAGCATGTTCAGAAAGGAGTAATTTTTCTCTTACCATTTGAAAGAATTAAGTGCTGTATTTCCTTTGACAATTATATTCAGTTGGAGTTTAAGTACAACAATTTTTACAGCAAGATCAGGTATGAGTTGAAAACACTGTAGTACCCCAGTTGACATTCAGGTCAGCTTATTTGTGAAGGCAGGTCCTTGTTCCCATTTAATTCTTCATTGAGTGAGGGCAAAAGTAAAAATCCTATTTCCTCATTAAAGAGAAAACCAGGCAGTTGAAGTGGGAAATACCAGCCCAGCCCTAATCAGAATTTATACTCCCAATTCCTGGAACCACCCTTCCCTTCCCTACAGCGGTTTCTGCCAAAGCTGCTTGTTTGAACATCTTGTGGGATGCCTATTTCTACACTCCACTTTTTTTCTATTAATATCAGGATCTCTAGTACGAATTTGTACAGATACAACACAGATTTGAGAATGAACACTAAAATGGCAATAGTGGACTCGTTATTATAGGCACATATTGAACAGAATGAATCGGTATGAGCTTGGAGATGTGGAGAGCTGTGACACCAGAGTGCAGGGTGGGGATCCAGAGAGCTGGCACACTCTCTTGTGCACGTTGGTGGCAGCAGGCAATGTTGCTTTAACCTCCCAAAAATCCCCTTCTGCTCTGTGTGCATCTGTACTGCTATGCTAGCACTCCTTCAGTAAGGTCTGGGTGTTTTGGGTGGGATTGTTTTGTAATTTTTTCAAGATTTTGAATAGTATAATTGCAATGGACAGTTATATACATGCAGTTACATTATGTACAATTACACAAAAGGTTTAGCATTCAAAAGCATTCAAATGATGTATCGTCTGACTTTAGTAATGAATATTATATCCTTTACCAACATTTCTTCTGTAAATGCACTTCCTTTTGTATTTTAACCTTTGTAATATTGCAGCTTCATACCACAAGTGGAGTGCATACAGCAGGGGTCATGAAAGACCACATGCTTACCTGTAAGGATTTAATTGTCATATGCAAATGACAGTGCTGTGAAAAGTAATTATCTTCTCTATTGGGGTTTTGCTGATACTCTTGTAAACTGAGTCAAACGGAAGTTTGCAACACTTTTATGATAGCTGCTGTGTTTTTCTCCTTTCACAGATGTAAATGGAGATTGCCTAACAGAACTATGACACTGTTGCACTTAAAATGAGGCAATATTTTAAACAGATCTCCACAGCAAATAAATATCCCCTATCTGAGATATTTTAGACAGGTTACAACAAATGACTTTTGCACAATGCCATGGTAACTGCCTTGCTGCAATTTAAGTATTACTAGAAGAAGAGTGTAGATGATCATTCTCCAGTGCTTAGGACAGAGCCTGACGTTGTTCAGTTTACAAGTATAGACAGAGCCAGGAACATCGTGTGTAATATCTCATATATGCCTGTAGCTGGGGACTGGTATCACTCAACTGCAACTTAGCCAGTAAGGGAGGACATTAGAAGTATTGGTAACTTTAGAGAAAATTATTCTAGGAGAATTTGAAAGTGACAATCCTTTATTTCCATGATCAGCCTCTCAAACCGTGAAAGGTTCCAGTAAAAACTGGAAGATGGAAATTTCTCCAGAGCAGAGATGAGGCATGAGGCTGTGTCAGGTATTCGAGAAATGCTCATTGTCCCTGGAGTGGTGGGAACAAAAGCTGATTTCAGTGATGGCATTTTGGATAGATGTGAAGGCAGGGCTGCTAGTATGTGGTGGATATGTAATGTGACCAAAGCAAGAGGGATTTTATGCCTGAGTGGAGAGAACAGTGTGCCTCAGGGTGCTGCAGAATGAAATAACCAGTCAAGGCAGGTAGCTCCTTCCCTCCACTGTTTTTCTGAAGAATCTCTCTTAACTTTCCCTCCTTATATGATGTGTACATGATGTCTGCTGATTTCTATAAAGTAATGCCCAATGGTGGATGTCTGTTGTGGTCTCTAGTGATGCTTACATGCTTCCTCTTAGCCACAGAGGAGTAATTGACCTTTCGTGCTAATTAAGTTGTACTCTTTTCCCTTGGCTCTGAAGATCTGGGGAATCAGAGCTCTTTGCTTCAAAGAGGCCACCACTCCCCATGAAACTGAAGGAATTTCTCATAGAAAAAATAACTTGGAAAAAGTCACTGTTTAGTAAAGCAGTCAGTAGAGCAGCTGGTAAGAAAGGGAGAGAGGAGGGGTGGAAAATCATTCAAGATCTGGTCAAATGTTTCTCTTAAAACACTTTCCAGTTAGAAAAAAAAAAAAAAAGAAGAGCTTATCAATGTAAATGTCAAATTTTCAAGAGCTGAAACTAATCTGTTCTGGTGTAGGCTTTTCAGTAAAAACTTCTAGTATTTAATTTTATTGCCACTTTCTCCTAGAAGGTACAGTCCTGTCCTGACTTGCTATGGTTTCTTGCACTTCAGGGTCTTTTAAAAACTGGATTCCTACAGCCAGCATGACAAGGTTGCTACAGCTGGTTAGGTAGGAAAGGTAATATAAACTCTTTCAAACTTTTTTTCTGATTCTACATACCCCCCCAATATCTGGAGTTATTAGGGTTTAGATATTTGGGCACAATCTAATCACAAGGCCTGAAGTGCTGGGCTGTCTGAACCCTTGCCATCTTCCCTTTCTTCTGGGTAGGCATCTTTTTGGCACCTTTTGTTATATTTTCTCTCCTCTGCCCAGCTGAGGAGAGCAGTGATAGAGCAGCTCTGGAGGCAGGCACCTGACATAGAGACAGACAACTTCTTACTTTCTTCAGTCATTTTAGCTGGTTAGTTTTAACAGCAAATCAGTTTCTGCACTAAGTAGGAAGATTATTATCAATGGGATTATTATTATCAATTATCAGTGGGAATGAAGATTATTATCAATGCTGATTTTTTTTCCTAGTGTAGTTGGGATTTGGTGAAACTAACTGATAGGAGCTAAGTGGAAATGATTTCTTAGGAAGCCTTGGAGCTTCTGACTTTGGCAAAACTCTGCTTCTGGCTTACTGCACACATCACTTCATCTGTCTCACCATACTGAGTAATGCATAATTTTAGGGCATCTATATTAATAACATCAATAAATACAATAATAACATTAATAAATACAAACCAGGCTGAAGAACCAGATGGGCTTAAGGATCTATTATTGTGTAAGGTACTTGTAGAGGCAGCCAAATTCTGCTGTATGAGCTTGTGTGATTCCTACTGGTCAAAATTTCTGGCTCTTGGGTAAGGCAAGAATTCAGAGTTCAAGTGTGCTTGAATCTCAGAACACAGCTGAGAAACCCCCAGCACAAGAGCTTGGCAGCAGCCGTACCTTCAGCCACCCCTCTACTGTGCATTCTCTGAGCAATCTTCCTGCTTTTTCTTGAAAGCCTTCTGTATGTGAGTGCATTTTAAAGCTGATGTATCTAGAAATATCTTTGGTGTTTCAGCAAGGCACTACAGGCTCCCTGTGGAGCCTGGGCAATGTTCTTCACCACCAAGCTGAAAGCAATAAAACCAAAACTGTCCATATTAGATTTTACTTTCTTCCGTAAATACTAAAGGTCTATGAAAGTAAAGTTGGCCACTGGGTTCAGAGAAAGGATTAAGCCCTAAGGCAGAAGGACATAAATAAACATAGAACAGTAACTATTCTGAGGCACTTCAGAGTCAGTCTAAAGCAGCTGATCCAAATGCCTCGAAATAAAGCAGGAAATTTGAAAGGTATTCATTTTTTTTGAACACCATTTTGCATGTAGATTTCAAGCATTGAAAGAGGGAAAATCTGCTATATCAATGGGATCTCATGTGTTTTAACCAGAGAAGCAGTGATAGCATGCAAGTGAGCTATGGTGCCATGCTACAAATCCCTCAGCAACATACCTGTAGCTTGCGTGAACTAGACCAGCATATGATCATTAAGAAAGACTTATTTTTCTCTCAGTTAAAAGTTCTTACTTGGATACAAAACTACCCAAAGGCAGAGAGTTAATCTGAACTACTAGTGATTTGTATTGGCTCTCATGGATGCTGCTTACGTTAATTACGGAGAACCCATTGCACAGGATGAACTATTACTGAATCATTTCTTAGAATTATTAAGCATAAGATAGCTTTCATCCCACATGCAGGGCTTTGAACTGTTACTGAATAATTTTTCAACTCATTTTCTTTGGGCTTTTGTTCCACTTGCAGATCTTGTCTTTTTCATCTACACAGCCTCCAAAACAACAGGGTCAATCTTGCTGCTTTGGAGCAAGACATGCTCTCATGGGCATCAAAGGAGCTTTACCTGTGTTGAAATGATATATTTACTGTGACAACTGCAAGGTAGTTTCTGGCTTACTGGCGGACTGCTAGTTTGGGTTGTTCTGGTGGGTGCTGTTGAGGGGAAGGAGTGTGTTGTGTTGGGGTAAGGGAAAATGACTGCTGAGGTGTGGTGAGCTCCCTGGCTCCAACAGCTGCTGCCCTGACCCCTGATGATGGCTGTCCAGAGCAGACCATGATTGTTGCTGTGCAGAGGAGGTCTAAGGTGAGTCTTGCACAAATCTAGCCCAGTGTTCTCCTTGGGAAATTGGATCTGCTGTGTGCTTTGTGCAGACCCAGTTCCTGGTTGCCAAATAATTTCCCAAAGTGGACTGAAGATGCAGGAGAACACTGAAAGCTCTGCAAGATTTCTGCTGTTCTATTGCTTCACACCCATTCCCAATGTATGTGCTGTGGTGGGCCCCAAATTCAGAAGGGATAAGATGAGGACCATGTCTCAGAAAAGCAAGATGGGAGTGATGGGGAAAAATGGGGACAAATTTTTAGGAGGGTCTGTGGAAACAGGACAAGGGGTAATGGTTTTAAACAGAAGGAGGGTTGATTTATATTAGATATAAGGAAGAAGTTGATTACAATGAGTGTGGTAAAACACTGCCACAGGTTGCCCAGAGAGGTGATAGATGCCCCATCTCTGGAAACTTGCAAGGTCAGATAGAATAGGGCTCCAAACAACCTGCTCTAGTTGAAGATGTCCCTGGGGTGGTTGGAGTAGATGACCTTTCAACCCAAACTATTCCATGTTTCTATGATTTTCTAAGATTTTAAAAGGTGAAAGTTTCCAATTCTGCTGAGTGTTTCTGTCAGAGCACAGTCTTAACTGGCATGGGAAGGAGCTGAAATTTTGGTCTGCTCTGATGGACAAAACTCTTTATGTCTTTGCTTTGATTTCCTGACAGTATGGCACATCATACACCAGGAAGGTGGTTAAATGCAATTAAGTTCTGCCTTAAACAGAAGTCAGGGGGGGAAAAAAGGTGCATTCCCTGCTCTGATATTGGTGATGTAATTGGAGACAGTATTTGTCAAAACATCTCTGTCCCCATTTGCTGTTGCCAATGATTTAAACCAAATACACCCTTTTCTCTGGAAGATACAGTTAGTGAGGAATAAAAGAGAATCTTTAAAAAATATTTAGAAAGGATCAGAACAATACACTGTTGGTTTTTTTATTTCTATTTTACTTCTGAGGAGCTAAAGAGGACCAGCAAAATCTGCTTTTGTGTGGTTTGTGCCCTTGAAACTGTGGATCCTGCTCACAAAGATGTCTGGAGCCACAATCAGGAACAGTTTAGATCTTAAATACAAGTTTTGGTTGGGCTTTATATGTAGAAGGCTTTGTAGTTTCCTCCAGAGAACAGCTTCAGCATCTGTAGGTGACTGCATAGGTTTCTTCCATGGTTGTGGGGTTAGACAAGGGCAATGGGATTGCAAACAGCCAGAGTACCTGGGGAGAGACAAAAACTATGAACATATACAGCTTCAGATGAGTTGTTTCTTCTTTCATGAGACTTTTCTTTGAGCAGTGCATAATTATGGTGTAGCCCATGTTGACTTGGAGATGTGGCATTTGTTCCTGCAGCAGCAGCTTCTACCTACTAGTCACCCAGCTACCAGCACTATTTAGGTTGGGAACAATCTTAGCTGGATGTGGTTTCTGTGTACTTTTCCAGCTTCCCCTTCAAGACTGCAGATTTTCACATCCACAACATCTACTGCCACTGCGTGATGAGACACTTCCTACTGCTAGTGCTGCTCCTGGCTCCATGGGTTCACCTGAGCTTCATTCCAACTCTTGGCTTTGAGGAAACAGTGAGAAAGCTGTTCCCTTTTCATCCTCTTTGAGACAACACTCTTGATGCTGCAGACTTCTTTCATGACCCTTTTCAGTTGCTACTTTTCCAGACTAAAGTCCTGAACTATTCAGTCATTCCTTGTACAGAAGCTGTCCCATGTTTGGGATATCCATAAACATGCCAAGAATTCAGAGCACTTGGCTTTCTGAAAGGCTATTAATAATATATCTTGCCTTTTGTTTGGAAACTAGGCTTGGTTTCTGTCAGTTGTCACAGAGTAATAGGAGAGGTCCTCTTGTGGGTTCATAAGTTGTTATAGATGGGAAAGAAAGGGTGTCAGTCAATGGGCAGTTTCTCTGACAGGACAAGGGTAACCTTGGGTGTTTCCAGGGATTGTGTGATATTCCGTGTATTTGTAAGTGATGTGAAAAGATAAATCATCACCAAGGAAAGTAAAAAATAAAGAAGACTGCACAGAGCAGTAGGAAAATTCCGTAAATCTGGGTAGAAAACAAAGTGACAGCTGTCTGTGACATGCTGTGTCATGGCAATTGCACATCAGCTGTGTGAAGTAATAAGGAAATACCAATCAGCTGCAGGGTCATAACAGTGAGCTCTCAGCTTGTTACTAGTATTTGGGAAAGATCTTGGACAAAGTTCTCCAAAAACATTGATTCAGGGTTCAGCAATAGTCAAAAGTTATTGGAAATGAGAGGAAGAGAAAAAAAATAATAATTATCTGCACTATACAGAAATCTCAAGAGCTCCTGTACCATCAATGTTTAGTTCTGGTCACCTTACTTTAAGAAAGGTTGTGGTATAAATATGCACAGAAAAGAAACAGTATTTTTTATAAGAGACATGAAGAGCTTCCTTGCAAATAAAGATTCAATAGTCTGGAACACTTGAGCATGGAAATAGAGACAGCTGGGCAGCCATATCATAGAAGTCTTTAAAATAGTTGGAATGGTGTGTAGAGGAAGGTTGCAAAACTACTATTAAGTATTCTTCATGATGTAAGATCCAGATACCATCAAATGAAATTATCAGGTAGCAAGTTTAAGATAAATTTGTAAAGTACTTAGCATGTATGATGAATATGTACATTGTGAGTGTAGTTATCTTAGGCTGTTTTGGAGGCCAGATGTAGGTATTAGTCCTAGACAGGGTGAGATATGCTTACAGAGATTTACTGTACCTGAGAATCTGGATGCTATCTCCAGCTCAAGAAACCCTTAAATCAGTGATTGCCTGAAGCTGGAAGCATGTATTGAGAAAAGATCACTCTGTACTTGACCTGTTCCTTATGCCTTTCCTCAGAGATCTGCAATGGAGCAGGTAACTTTGCTCTGCCCGTAGTTGTCTGTTGCTGTGAGCATGCTGAAGGCTGTGAGATTTCCATCACAGGAGCTTAAGAGCGGATTAGCTAAACCTCTCTGATGCAGGATAGGTAGAGCTTACCCTCCTTCAGAAGGGAAGCGAGAGACCTCCCAACCTTACTTTGATCCCATTTCCCGAAATTCTATGGAAACAGTGAGTGAAAGTGCCAGCTTCTCCCCTTCCTACCTCTGGGCTCACTTCAGCACATGGCAGAAAGGGGGCCTGAGTGCTAAAGGACAAGAAAGGCTGAAACAAGGACAGAGTCTGCAACAGGTGTGCAATCTTCTCACCACTGAAATCACGGTGGAGGCTGAGGTTAAGTTGCACCTCTGAAATACACCAGCACAGACACGCCAGGATGTGACTCAAAGGGAAGGCTCAGCCATAAGCCATGTCTGTGGGCGCTGGAGCCAACATTGTGTCAGTTTGTTGTATTACTGGCAGCCTGCCTATGGAGGAGTGCAGGGGGCAGAACGAAGTTGTTCCAAGACCCGAGAGAAAGGAGTTGCAACCACTGAGCCTGTAGGTATGAACTGCTGTTATAACATCACAGCAGAAGTGGTGAAGATCCAGATGAAACATCTAAGGAGCAGCTTCACGAGACATCTGGCCCCTGAACTCTCCATGGGAAAAAGGACAGAACACAAATGAGGTTGCAGGACAGTTAGCAGTCTCATCCCTACATACTGATCTTAGTTTCTCCTTTTGGTATGATTGTGTTTTTGAACTCTAAGCCAACCTGCCAACCTAAGGCAACCCTGTTGCCAGATACAGGGTGCTGTTGATGTACAAAGCGCAGCCTCAGCAGATGCACATTCTTCAAGGCAATGCCTTGGGGAAGTTACCACTGACTGAGTCTCCCTCCTGCTTTCTCCTTGTAGATAGCGCTGAAAATGGAAGCGAGGGGGTTGAACTGACTATGCTGTGAAGAAAACATGAAAAAAAATAATCGAGAATTATATAATTGCAGTTACAGAGATGAATTGAACTCCTAAGGAATTCAAAGGACATAGCAAGAACTGGCATTTGCAAATCACAGCATGCAAGGAAATACCTATAAGCAAACAGTTGAATTAGTGCATATTCCCCTATGTGTTCTTTAAAAATGCCTGAAGATTTATGTGATATGTAGGCTTTTTTTCCAGAGACTTACTTTGAGGTCCTCTGTTATTAACAATCAAGTTAGTATTGCCAGGAAGAACTGCTGAACTTCTGACTTTTAATCCCACTCATTGGCCTTCAGTCCAGGAGACTGCAGCTGCATCTAGCCACAGATACAAAAGCCTGGAAATCCCTCCTCAGAGGCAAAACATCTCCCAGGCTCTGACTAGGTACTGTGAAAAAACCTGATGTTTTCCATGGTCTTATCATGCATGTTATGAAGCTGAGCAGTCAGAAGTGTTTGATGGCTCCTGCCCAAGTCAACCTCATGGTGTCTACCGCATATGAATAACACCCAGTCTGTGAACCACAAGTAAACCACTTTAGTGTAGTTCCATTAAGGTATGTTCTACAAATAATAATTGAGAACAGCTCCCTACAGTCCATAAATGCCTTCCACTTCCACAAGTCCTCTCCTTTTCCTATTAGGTAAAATCTTTCCCTAATGCTTTTGAAACCAGAGCAACAAATGAAAATATTTCCATTTTGTTTTTAGCTGTTGCTGACAACATCTGAAGTGTTAATTGTAGAATGTGTTTCTTTCATTCATTTTTTTTATTTTTATTCATTAAATGGATGGGGCTTTAAGCAACCTGGTCTAGTGGAAGGTGTCCCTGCCTCTAGCAGAGGAGTTGGAACTAGATGATCTTTGAGGACTCTTCTAACTCAAACCAGTCTATAATTCTATGAAATGCAGGCATAGCTAAAAAAAATAGACCATAAGGGTTTTGTGTAATAAAATTTGGTTGGAAGAATGCCAGTCTAACTGCTAGTAGTCTTGAAGGTGGTATTTCTGAAATTCTGCTGGAAAATAGAGCCTGACAGGACACAACCTCTGCTATTCCAAAAGTACTTCTGTATTTAACATGCAGAGACCAAAGGAATCACATTTATTCTAGTTAGGCATGTCCTGGAACCATCACATGACAGTTGCAGGAGGGAGATGATGTGGCCCATTATTATTTGTGTGTCCTTATTAGCTCCCACCATTAGGGAAATTGAACATTGCAACATCCTAAACAGGATCCCCATGAGTCTATATACGGAGCAATTTTTTTTTTGTTAAGGAGTGTAGTTTTGGCCCGTCTAAACTCTGATCTGAATTCCCCAGATTTTTCAGGCAGGACTCTTGAGGAATTTAGGCACCACTCACAACAGGGGCAAGAAAACTGGTGTCTCTTGCACAAGCTGACTAGAGAAGTCTTCAGCTCTTCACCCCCGAGGAACAAGGCATTTTGGGAGTGGGGCTTACCTTGCTCAGCAAGCAGGACAAGTGTCCTTTACACAAAATTTTAGCTTGGACTGCCGAAGGAAACAAATACTCTATAGCCTATGGTTAAAATATCCTACTATGAAGTGTTACTCTTTTGTGCCCATACACACAGCAGAGGAGATTTCCAAAACCAATTCTGCATTGTGACTCTTTCTTCCTCTCTGTCCTAGCTATGAAAACCCTTCTGGATAGGTCTGCCACCTATGTCTGTGAACCAGCTTTTTGGCTTTCAACTGCAGGCAGAGCAGGCAGAAACTGAGTTTTCCATTTTCTTGAAATCAATTAAAATAGAGCATTTTCAGTTTCTAGCCCATCTACAATAACTTGTGTTCGTTTTTCTGTTCAGCACTGTAAATCCCCTCTGTCTTCCCTCTCCCAGTAAAATTTGCATGTTCCTAATCCTGGGATTTACTTAAGCAACTACAGAGGATCCTGAAATGCCTTCTCCTCCAACTGCTTTGTCTCCATCTGGAGACAATTACCAATTTGTCCAATTCTCACCACATATATTATTAAGATCAAAGGCAGATCTCAAAACATTAGTAACTAATTTCAGTGTTATAGTTCTAATAAAATAAAAGCGGGCCAGTATTAGGCAACATCTATTTTGTATGTGGTAACTTCTTCATTGAATTCTGAGGTTTTCTTCCTTCTCAGATAGAATTAATCATAGTTGCAAGGATCTATGGATTACTACTGCTTTTAAATTTGAAGCAGGGTGGCTGATGGGAGTAATTTGGGTATGTCCCCAACAGGAGCATTGAGAGAAGCAAAATAGTGTTAATAATTTTTCCTTATTCTAATAAAATCTGCATCCAGTGATAGAAACTCTTATTGCAAGAGTCTCTTTTTATCACAAAGCTTGCCCACTAAGGTTGATCTGTTCTATATCTGTGCAAGCAAGAGGAAAAGAAAGTACCACAGTTCAGTCTTCTGGAGAAAAGATTTGGGCAAGCTCAGGGAAGAGCTGACAGGCTTCAGAAATGAGGAGTGCTAAACATGGAAGGGGGTAAAGAATTAAGAGGATAGAGAATAACGCATCTCATTTATATAGGAGACAAAGGCAATCGTTTGCCCTCACTGAAATAGAGGATAGGAATAACTACTTTCTTTTAAAGTATTTCTGTGTAGGCTCTGCTTCCCAGAGAAAACATCCAACCTTTCAGCTCCTAGCTCTGGCAAAGAAACTCAATGGCCTTCAAATCCAGACTGAGAAATCATCTATATGGCATAATGCTGTGCTGTGAGCAGCCCTGAGGCCTCTATCCTGACCCTCTGGTACCTCAAGTTCTCTGATGAAATGAAGGTCTGAAGCAGAGCCTGCCAGCCCAGCCCTGCCTCAACCCACCCTGGGAGCCCAACTAGGACAAAGCATGGGGAATTGACAGCGTGTGGCTGATGGATCCCGGGTGCTACCAGCCTGTCATGGAACACTCCATCTTCTGCTCATACCCCTTGTAACTGTAAACAAACATGAAAGGAGGTAGAAGCTGGACTTACTGTGATGTTCTGCTACCCAGAAGTACAAAGCACAGGCTGCTGAAAGGGTCTGGAGAGGGAAAGGTGAGCACTGATTCCCTTTACGGTGCAGGTCATCTAAGCTTGAGATTTGCCACCAGTTAGCACAAGCAGACAGGCAGATCAATGATGGTGAGAGGATTATATCTGAAACCTCTTGCTTGTGTCCCAGTGCTCCGAACAAGGCTGAAGTAGGACCACTCTTGCCAGTAAGATTCATAGGCTAAGAGCAGCTTGTTCCTAGGGACTGTTGGATAGGTATACCCAGGAGTGAGAAGCATTAAAGATAAGACACACAGGTGTGAGAGCAAGATCTAGAAACTGTGAGAGCCTAGGATTCATCTTTCCATCTCTCCTGAGGTATGAACTAGCCTCTGAAATGCTGCACAGAAGATGCTCACTGACATTTCCTCTGGATTCCTCTTTCATAATGAGCATGGCTGCTGCTTCTTGGGCTGCCAGTGACTTCTGTTGTGGGTAACCCCTCCCCAGTGTGATGTTCCAGGAGCCGTGGGTACTGACAACACCATGTTGCCATACCTCAACCAGCAAGCGGCTTGACTTGGGTGATTTTTTTCCCTCAATCATTTTGCAGAACCATCCTTCCCATTGCCATCCCCCAAATTGTCTTGTTGGTTCAGACAATGGATGAGGTGAGATGATGGCAGAGCACATGGGTGCCTTTAGCTGTCCTCGATGCCTGTGTGGTGGTCAGGCTAATCCCTGAGGATGGGTAGCTGGGGACAGTTGTGAGCCCCATCTGTCTGGATGTGCTGCAAGATAAAGGGGATGTCTTAAACCACTGTGGCAAAATTTGTTAGAGCTGCTCTGCCAGAGCCCAGAGTTAAAAGAGGTCTTTTCCCATGTAGCAATGCCAGAAGAGATGATCACAAACAACTGGCTGCCATGAATCTGCTCTGAAGTCTCAGTTTTTGCAACACCCCAATTTAAGCAGTTCCATCCCCCAGTGACTCCAACGGTACTGATCAACTGGGAAAGTGTCTTCCTCCCAGGGAAAGCTTTGCAGGAAGGCCTTACCTCTCAGAGCTTCAGCTGCTCTGCCAGGGCAGCACAGAACAAGGCAGCCACTGCTAGAGACTCTGTCTTGGCTCCCTTTGTCTGCATCACCTGGGGTGGCCCTTATGAAGCTTCGGGGTCATCTGTGGAGCAAATTGATCTCCTGAGATTTTTACTTGGAGATGAGTTTGACATCACCTCTGTCTGACGTTTAATCTTCAAACAACTCTTTTGTTTTGTTTTTTTAAAGCCAAAATAATACATGGACTAATAGTGCTGTAAAAAGGTGTGGGTCTGGATTATCCCCCTTTTTCATGTTTGCAGCATGATAGATTTGCTATGACCTACCACAACCATGCTGTGTGCATGGCATCATGCGTCATTTTGGCTCCACAGGGCTGCTCAAAGGCTAATCTGAAAACTGATTTGTGGTGACCCACCTCAACACACAAGAGCCATTAGCTCACTTCTGACTCTTTGCTAGGTTTCCTGACTTTCTGACTGGTTTATTTTAGAAGCAGAAGGGGAAGATGGGATTTTTGCTGAATATACATTAGCTCTTCAGCCAGTCACAGGAGCTTTGACAGTTATTGCCTTGCCAGATGAGGATTGGGCACTGGCTTTGTCAGAAGTATTACCTAGCCAAGATTTAGTGGCATCTGGCTAGACATTCTCTGCTTTCTAAGCGATTTTCTGTTACTCATCCCAAATACTTTGGTTGTCGATCTGGTGCTATCTGACTACAGCTTTTCCTCTAGTTGCTTGCAGTGAGGCATTTATGTACACACAATCACAGCAGATAAATCTCTTAAAAAGAGATAATCATAATCTCTTTAATCACCACATTGTAGTAATCCCCATAAACAGTCTGGCTCCAGAAAACCTTTTACTAGGTCAGTGTCCTCACTGATCTTTTCCCTCTTCAGTTTTGTCCTGTGTCAGCCATGTCGCAGAAGACATTTCAGAGAGATCAGGAAATTAAAGGACTGTGTGTACATACAAGAGCCGATAATATGCACCTTGCATGCATATGCTGTTTGATGATAACAAATTAGAGAATAGCAATCACAGATATGTAGGCAGAATGTAAATACATCTTCACTGTGATTTAACACGTGGCCAATTCCAGTGACTCCTATCTTGGGGCATTCCCTGCTTAACCAACATTTTGCAATGTGCTTTTGTTTGTTCATGGATGATGCTGCTGACACTGCAGAAGTTACAGTTATGTTTCTGCTCACACATGATGCACACACATTATTGCAAATGTAGTTGTGGGAATGAGTTATTGAAATAGCAGGGAACATGAATTACACACTTGATTCCAGCAAACTCTCCTTGTCTGTGTTCATTCAGTAGCTGTAGGATGAGTAAAAACATTTCTAAAGGAAAAGTGATTCATCCAAGGAGCTCTGACAAGAGGTCAGCTCTGTTCAGATCCAATTCAGAAAATGGAGGGCAATATCTGAACAGAGGAAAGTCAGTAATGTTGCTTGCCTGCAGCCCCTGCTCTGGCCCTTCTCACCATACTGGTGTTAACACTTTTGCATGCATTTTTTAAAGGAGATTTTTTCTAAGTACATGCTAGGGGTTTAGCATGCTGACTACTGCATTGAAGGGACTCCAGGTAAAGCAAGGAGACCAAACAGGGCTTGGGAAATTGGTGAGCCTCATCTAAATTGTTAGATGATATTCTCATTTCAGGCAAGGACTCTGTAACCTCAAGTTTGTGGCTGCCTGGAGAAACCAAGGAAGTACCATGGGAAAGAGGAGTGCCTCAGGCATCCCAGGATTTGCCTTAGAAGAGAGGACAGTGTAACTGTTAATGTCTGTGTTCTTTCCCAATTTATAGGTCAGCTTTAGCAGGCCTGCACACACTTGAAAATAAATGACAAGCTGCGTCCAGTCCCGTGGGTCTTACTCATGGGACTTGTCCTTACTCATCAGATCGGCCCCCACAAGGCCGATGAGACTGCTTGTATGATTGAGCCTTTTGGCAGAAAGGCCTGTTCATTTCAATAGGGATCTGTTTGTTCTGCACACTGTAAAAATGCAGACATCGCTGGAAGGCAACAAGAATTTTACTTGTGTGAGCTCAAATGCACAAAGGGTCACAAGCCCACCTGGGATACTCCTGGGAGGCCAGGGCAATCCTGGCACCCCAGTGAAGGTCTTCAAGTAGACACCCTGAATATGCATCTAGGCACAGGATTTTTTCCTGGTTTTGCTTCTCATCCTGGCATCCCCAGAGTGTCCCTCTTCGCAGGGCTGTGGCAGTAGATAGGGTCTTTGTATTTTTAGTTACGGTAAGATGCATGTCATTTAAGTCAACTGAGGAAGGTGAGAAAGGAGGCAAAGGGTTCCCATTCATGTGATGTGTTGCAAAAGACATTTCTCTGTGTCCCTGTTTTACCTCACACAAGCAAAAATGTTGCCACACTCAACTACAGAGCAGCCAGGATCCAGGAAAGGGAACAAGCTCTGATGTGAGCAACTGAAAACCATAAAACTCTAAGTTGGAATCATTCCAGGTGCAGAGACCCCCAGCCCTGATAATCACAAACATCCTGGACATCCATTTCAACAGGGCATCCCATCAGCAGTGTCCTGGGCTCTGGCTGCTGATACTGGCATTTCCCAGCGCAGAATAACAATGATGCTTCCTGCCCTGCAGAGCAGACAGAGGTGGGAGACAGAAGCAGTGGAAACCTCTTCGTTTTCTCAGCTTCCTGTTAAAGCAGGGTGTCTGGAAGGAAGGATGGTCTTACAGTAAGAACACTGGACTAGTAGTCCAGTAGTAGGGACTACTAGGACTGAATCGTAGTTGTAGTTTCTACCTGAACTTTTCCGTGTGATTTTGAAGGTCACTTAAACTCTGCTTCATTTTGTTGCATTTTAGGAACAGGAGCAATTCCCTATTTCAAAGGACAAAAAGTCATGAATTATAGCTTAATTGTGGAGAACATGTTTATGAGAATCTAACAAGTAACAAGTGTGAGAGAGGAGAAAAAGCTGGTAGGCCATGACACTTGGGGATCCTGTTTGATGGTGGTAAAGGTGTCACAGTAACAGAAGTCCTCCAAGTTTGATGGAGGGGTCTTGTTTTTCCTGAGNGACACCTGAAGTTCAGCTCTTTGTAGTTAGGGTGATTTTTGGAGTATTCAGCCTGAAAACAAGGAGACATTTTACCCTGCTATGTATAACTTTCAGTAATCTGTGCGTAGGCAAATTTGCCCATGAAGAAAAATTCCTTCTCATTGTTAGCACAAAGTTGCCATGACAGTATGGTCCTGCAATATGGCCATCACTGGCAGATAGGCCCAGCATTTGGCAATTTGTTTAAAAGGACCTATTTGGGGTCAAATTTATCTCAGGAACAGACATCCAGAATACCATGTGATCAGCCTGGAGACCAGCTGGCTGGTTTGTCTCCACTGTCCTTGTTGTTTCACTGCTGAGGATGTGGAGAGAAGGTGAGGACACACCTCAGAGAATTGCCTGGTAGCCTCAGATGGTGTGGAATTTCATGGTTAGTGATTTGATTAGGATTTTCTCATTCACATTTTTAAGCAGCAGCTTTTCTGTCCCATTCAATAAAACAGTGCTGTTCCCCACAGGGGTGGGGAAAGGCTTTGCTGCAGAGATGACGTCTCTAGGGCAAAGAGCAGAAGGGAAGGCGCGTAAGTGACTTTGGCTGAGGGATCACAAGACTCTTGGGACCAGCAGTGGACTGCTACAAAGCCATGTTCTCAGCCAAAACTGCTGATGCTCTTTTCAAGTCAGCTGTTCTGCAGAGAGCAAGTGTCTCTCTCTCTAAGGAAAGGGAGGCAGCAGCTTAAAAACTTAACTTTCTTCTGAAACTCGCTAGGAATTGATTAAATAAGCTAAGAGGGCTCCATAACTGTAAGCATTGTAGCTAATGAGTTAGATTTGGCCCTTCCATTTGAATGAACTGATGGACGTATTTCAATGAGTCTTGACTGAGACTTCCAAGGTGCTTTTGCTCTGCAGTCATCAGCCCCATCCAGCATTATGCGTTACATCCCTGAGCTGCTGGAGCAGCCTCTGCTGTGCTTTGAGGAACACAAATGTGCTGAATTTGCCAAAGCGGTTACTGCCTGGGCAGTAACCTCTAGCAGAGAGATGACCATCTGCGAGAGGCAGTCACTTCTGAAACTGCTCCTCTTCTTTTCAAGGGGAACTGTTTTTGTAGTTAATAGTTAAAACTAGGGAGTTGCTCTGTTTTAGCTATTGACAGTTGTGCTTTGTCTTTGCTTAAAACCATGCTTTCAAGGACTTTTCTACATGCACACATGACAGAGTCCTGCTGATAAACCAAGGAAGTTTTTTATAGGAGCTACGAAGCATCTTCCACAGGCAGTTTAGCACTGATTTAACTACTACAGTTTAAAGCTTGTTAATTAACGTTGTCAAATTGATCAGGTTGTTGAATCAATTTGAATATGGTTTTGCTAAAGCCATTTTCTAAACTTTTTCAAAGCATACCTCTACATTGGTGCAGAAATTTGAGCATAGGCATGTTTTTTTTTCTTTCTTTGCACTGTGTAAACCAACTTTTACTTGTACAGCTGTTGTAGTTCATATCAGAAGACAAAATACTTCTTTGACGCTTTGAAAGAGAACTTGGTAAAATCTCAGATCTTGTCCTTTCTGTTTAAGAATGTGCCAGATAATTTGGGGAAGATGAGCTTTAAGAAAGACAGGAAGTCAAATCAAAAAATATCCATCTTTCTTTGTATGCTGTAAAGCAACAGAAAGACGTCATAACTTAAAGATACTTTCACAACATCATTAAATCTATTTATCTTTTCAAGGTCCAGTGTTTCCTTTTTGTCAGTGCACTTTGGTTATGCTCCTTTATGATGTTTTTCACTGCCAGCCCACAAGACTAAACATGCTTTCTATTTTTCATGGTACATTTTCCCACTTCCTGTTCTTATCTCCTTACATTCACCCCCAGAGATCTGGGATGGTCTGAAGGCAAGACGGAGCTCCTGCTGTGTTTAAAGATAGATTCTGGTCTGGATGGGTAATGCGACATGGAGCCTTTCACTGTCTGGGTTGCTAACTTGGCTATGAATCGGATTGGTCATGACTTGAAAAGGCTGTTCTTCAGTAGCTTTCTAGTGGTCTGTTTGATATGGTTTATTCATGTTCATATCAATCCAATCCCATTTGTCACAAATCACCACCACAATTGAGCTTAACCTGCTCTCAGCCTGATCCCCACCAAGATGGTGTGAGTCCTTAGATACATCTGTCCTGCCTGGATTTACTCCTTGTGGTGTTGTTGCCTGTGCTGTAGCTGCAACAGTTCTTTTTACAGAAAAATTGACTCTTTTCATCAACTGGAAAAGACAAGTCAGTGCCCCAGCAGTAAGGGCACAAGCAAACCGCCCCAGCTATTTGAAGATTTTATTGCCTCTTCAGAGTGCAGGTGACTATCAGTTTGCTGGCACTGACCATCTCCAAAGCTCTGCTGCTTGAAAAGACCATACAAACAACCTCTTCAGTCAGCCATAAGGGTTCAAAGAGTAAGCACTGCTGTGTTGTAATCTCATTGATTTTGGCAACAGCAGGCTGGGGAATCCTGCTGTAGAGGGTTCCTGCTGTTGAGGGATCACTGGAGTGGCCGATGTGAGCATGAAGGTGCTGTTGTGCAAGACCCTGGCAAAGAAAATGCCTTTTCTGGCAGAGATAACCCTAAAAGTCAGTTCACAGCCTGTGTGTGCACTCAGAGCTGGACTGGACACCCTCTCCACTGATGAAGGAGGTTTGCTGCTGCAGTTCATGTGGTGTCTGTGGAGTCCTGTTGACCTGCTACTGTGCCTAGCATGTTTTGGACCTGAATCAGGTTGGACCTTCAGGAAATATTCAGCCCATGCCTTGAGGACCATCTCGGACTCAGTCTCACTAAGTAGCTCAGATGTTACCACCCTGCTGCAAAAAGATAAGTTGGACAGATGTTGTCTGTACCTCGGGATCAGAGAATGGGTGTGGGCCCATTTTATTTGCTGGTGGTACTGCCTCCTTTGTGCCTCACTGTATGTCCAGTGTCTGCACCCAGTTTTTCTAAATCCTAAAGGTGTCCTTGTAATGCAAAGACATGATCTGAAATAAGTCTGGTCATTTAATACCCAGGGAGACATTTCTTAGGGTTTTCTGCACCCCAAAGGTTACCCTGTCATTCCAGTGCTCTCAAGGGATGCAGGAGATGGACTTGATTAGACAGGCAGGACTGGAACAATGTGGTCTCCAGTCATATTTACTAATAGCTTCACTGAAGTCCCTGCTCTTGGTGCACCAAGAAGTAGTAAGACCAAAAGAGGAAAACATGGGAAACAATGAATAGGAGCTGAAAGCTTGAAGCTCTTTTCTGGCATGGTAGATTTGCTCTGTGACTTTTGCCAAATTTCTCTAAGCTTTAATCTCTTGGCAATGAAAACGGAGAAAATGCTTCACTCCCATGATGTAAAACCAACCTGCAAAACTTATTGAGGAGCCATTAGCAGAGTTCATTAGATCAGCAGATGGGAGCATTTGTGTGGCATTCATTATTTGCATCACAGATCTCCCTTTTTGTTCGATCAGGAAGTTTTTTTGCCAGGGTGTCTTGTAACTGCCACTGGCATCCTAGTTCTGGGCATGCACTGCACATTTTGCCTGCTCTCTGAACATTGATCAAAGCTTCTGGGAGTAGAAGCCAGCAACATACTAAATACCTTTCAGTTCAGCTGCTTTCACGTGCAGAGCTTTGCTTAGCCTGCTAAAGCTTGTTGTCTCCAAGCCAAGTAACTGAAGGAGTCAAGGCCCTGTTTAACCTTTCGGGAAGAGCTGATGCTTTGACATCCACAAAGAGCTGCTTTGTTTGAGGAGCTAAAGGTTCTTTGCAAGATTAGGCTCAGGTATTACAACCCAGCATGTGCTCATCAGCTATAATGAGTATGGTAGGTGGTTGGGGCTGGGATGTGGGAGTCCTAGGGCTCGACTGACTTCTCTGCCCAAGGGAATCCAAGACTGCACATCCCCCCAGGTGAGGACATTGCCCTTGCCATCAGGTGTAAAGTAGCGAACTCCTGAAGGAGCTGGAGAAAGATATCACAAGCACTCTGTCCCTCATGTTGGATCTTTTGCTTTTCATAAAGTAACTTAAACAATGATTAATCCGCAGGATAAAAACCGATCTTCTAGCCCTTGAACAACTAATTTCAGGCACTCATTCCTGCTCCTGTAAACAGGAGGGACTACAGGTTACCCACACCAGGGTACTTTAGAGTTTGTTTTGTTACGGCAGACCCTCACTTTAAAGACTTGTGCTGAGTGAGGCAGTGATTTGAACCAGGAATGTCCTAAAGCCAAAGATAGCAGTGATGTCTCTCAGTTTTTGAGCCTCGGCGGTCTGGCAAATGGGATAAAAAATTTGGGGTAGAACAAACCACCTTTTTCCAGGAAATATTCTCCCTGAGATCCCAGTCTCCATCCTACAGGCAGTCTGCCTGTGTAAAGTGTGCTTCTTCATAGGAGTCAAAAATATATGAATTTTACCTCACAACTGTCCAGTATTCAGTACAGCTATTGATTTATATGTCATGTTGCATTCTGTTACAAAAATGTTTGTTATGAACAAACCTGTAATGTCTTTCTTCATTATACAGGCTATATTCATACAGCAGTTATTTTACCTGTTGTTTTTCTTTTCCCCTCAGTTGTCACTGTTTTCTATGCTTCTGCCTGTGTTGGAAGTGACTTTGGACCAACAGAATAAAGAGATGTCATTTCTTATCTAGTAGCAATCATATTCAACAACTCTGTATTAAAGTGATGTAGTTAATGGGAGGAAAAATTAATTTCATCACCTTTATTTAACTCTATTTCCTTTGTCCCCTTTGGGGTTGTTACCTTGACAACTCAAGTCACCCTCTAACTGATCACCATCATTCCACAACCTGGAAAACAATGGATCTGCTTGATGAAACAGGCACCACGTGAGGCATTTCTCCAGTGTCATGCCTGGTATTAGCAAGGTACTCCACAAGCTTCTTTGGCATCTTCACCTCTATAAATCTGTCCAGTATAATAAGGATCATGGGTTATTTTAGGTGGAGGGCTGTCAGCTACAGTGCTAAAGACCATCCACATCCTTGTGTAAGCAATTCTTCATGTTTGCTGTCCATATGGACACTTCAAGAGCATTTATGCTATATCAGAAACCCATTTGACTTGCTAAATTCTGCAATAATCACATTTTTTATTTAATTTAAAATAAACAACAGCATCATCCAGGTCCCACAGAGTGTAATGAATACATTGATTGTAGGTAATTAATAACACACTCCTTTTTATTCCAGAACACAGCCAGAAAGCCAAGTATATCATTAGCACCTACTGAAGGAGTAATATTTGATTGGGTTACTATTTATGTCCACAAGAAAGCCAATAACTCTTTGGTGTGTTTGAGCTGTGAAGAGGCACCAATATGTATCCTCAAAATATTTCAGCTTATTTTCTGTTACACACAGAGGAGTGATTCTTGCTGTCCAAGCCCTGGCATAAGCCATACAAATCTACAAAGAGCTGGGTCAGTGCTTTGCAATTACACTTAACTCATCCCCTGTTGATGCCTTGGCAATGAGCTAGGTATAATGTGAGGCACTGCCTTGTGACCCTGAACCCATAGACTAAGAATCCCTAAAGGGCTCAGGACCACAACTGTAGAAATGTTTTTCAAGAACAGGCTTCCTTAAATACCATTTACTAGAAGATAAATGATTCGCTGAACTGAAATGACTGCAGGATGGATGCTGCTGCATTCCTGCATTTCCTGAGACAGCTCCCTGCTCCCCTCTGCCTCCTGTTCTGTCTGTGGCTGGTGCAATGTTACCAGCATGCAGGAAGCTCAGGACACACTGTGATGGACAAGGTAGGCAGACTTCAAGTCACCTGGGCCTGGCTCACCTGTTTTCCAGCAGGTTTTGGAAGCTGGACATGGAGCCATTTGAAATTTTTTTTGCAGGCTTTAAGTCTGTTTCATATCTGCTCTGTTCCAAAAGGTCTTATAAAGTTAAAAAAACCCAGGTGCTTCTGCCTAGTTAGTGGTACACAACCAGTCTGGAGTGTACTTTTGCACTGAGACACGGGACAGAGGTTCTCATGCCCCATTCTGGGATTAGACACACAAATGTTGCTTCTTGGTGAACACCTGTATTCTGGCTGCATGGTGGAAGTACACACAACTGCATGAAGAAGATGGAGCTAGATAGCTGCCTTTTTTTTTTTTTTTTGTCTTCACAAGCAGTTACAGAAACCTTCTTCAAAAAAAAAATTGAGCCTATGAGAAAAACAAAAAAACCCATCTCCTACCTCCTCCAAAAAGGTACTGGAATGTGAGGCAAAAGCATACTTTTGCCTTTTAGGTTCTAAGCAGAGCTTTGTGGTTGACCACTGCCAATTGTTGATGCACAAAGCCAGGACTTTTGAGGCTTGAAAGCAGTGTGGTGCTGGGAAATCTCTGCCCCACCAACCACCTACTGTTTGGCCTTGGGGCAGTCATGTCATCTGTCTGCATCTCTCCTTCCTTCTCAGAATATGCCTTGTCTGTGTACACTGGGTTCTTTGGGGTAAGGACCAGCCCATGACATTTATTAATATAGTGCTTGGCATGCTGGAGCATGACTCCACTGAAGTTTCCAGTTGCTACCGAACTGCAAAATAATTAAAAGAGTATGTTAAGGCTTCTTTTATATAATGCTGTCATCTAGACAGCTGATGCTTATTGGCTTCTAGGTTGAATTTGATTTAGACCTCAAAATTGTGTGCCTTGCTTATAAGATTATTTGCTTACTGTGTGCTATGCTGTCACCGTTACAACCACAGGAGAACCCTTCTGCATGTGGAAGGTTAGCTGAGCATTTTTCCTGCAGAGCCTTTAGACTTGGACTTGGCCCTGCTTACCCCAAAAGAGCACTCAGCAGGAAATTCCCTTGCAAGCATTTTAGAAAGCGGTCTCCGATTTTGTGAAATCACAAAGAGATGCCTTTGTCTCAGAGGTCTGAACAGCCACAAACTAAAGTGCTTGGCAGATCAGAAAACCCTCCACTAGCCACATGATCCTGGCTCTCTGAGGATCTGAGTCCAAAGGAATATCGGTCTTTTGTGGATTGGTGTGCATTGGAGAAGCTCTCCTGTCACCAGCCAAGCCAGCTCCTAACTAGAAGCCAAGACACTGCAGTCACAGTGTTTTTGAGCTTTCTGCTGCTGCATAGCCCTGGATGCACCTGGCTTGCTTTGGCTCTGCTCAGAGCAGGAACAAAAGTCACTTGAGTGTGGTGTGAAAGGCTGTATGGGAATACTTCACATATTGTCTGATCTAACACCAAGTCAGCAGCACTGACAACAGGAGAGCCCAGAAACACATGCCCTTCTTAAAAAGGCCAAATTAAATAACCATTTCCCAAATGGGAGCACTCCGTTTGAGACTACTGAGCAGATCATTGACAAGTGCTGGGACACTTACTAAGAGCAAGCATTTAGCTCTTATGCTGCATTATTCCCAGACCTTTTGCCCTCTTCAGCAAGCTGCAGTCATGGTGCTGTTAGATGTGAGGACCCCAGGTGTCAGCCAGAAGAGGGAATGCAGGACAGCTGTGGCTCCAAACAGCACTAAATGTGCAGACTATCAGTAAGCTTGAACTTCCAAGTTGCCTCTTTGGTGCAGATGGTATAGCCCTGAAAAACATGCTTTGTCACATCATACATGTGAACAAGTAGTGCAAAATGTGGCAATGAGATGATAATTCCCTGGGAAGGAGCATTTTCAGTAAACGGCTTTCAAATAAAACAAACATGACGAGACAGCTTAGAAAGCCTTTTAATTAGTCCATTTTACTTCTGCTGCTTAGAGCCTTATGACTGCTAAGATTTTTATTGCTTTGTATTTTTTGCCAGTTTGTATGGTAACCCAGAAGCCTACATCAGGCTCCAGTAGCAGCAAATTCTGTTGTACCAGAAGCAGCTGACAGCTTCTTGAAAGTCACCTTAGGTTTTACAAAACAAAAGTGCAGTAACTTCTGACAAAGGGATGGTCAGGTACAGTGTCATTTCTTTTCTTGTACTTCAGTTTTACCTGACATAGCAAGAGGTAAGATTCATTTGAGGAGAATAACGCTGGAAGAATGTCATACCAAAGCCCAGTCCTACACAGCTGCTGGCATTACCTCAGACACCTGTCAGAAATGCAATGAATTAGGAAGATTTGTGCCCTAGGTTGGGTATTGGGATAATAGGCAACGCAAATCACTTCAGGGTGGGATATGGTGCCATGTAGATCACATATCCATCTGGAAACAACAGTTTCCTGAGACCAGGTAAATCAATGAAGAAAGGGTTGATGGTAACTTTACTGACAAATTATTCCACTGAGCTGATCCTATGTTGCTAATGGGAACAGCCAATTTGTTCTGCACTATGCAAGCTGAGGAGAGATCACTTCCCATGCTGTGCTATGCTTTGTGACTCCCAGGGTTGCTGTACAGTGATTGATGCTGCTGTGGCTGAGAGCCCGCCTTGGCTCTGCACATTTCAGAGAGGTGAGGTAAGCTGCTCACAGCTACTCCTGATGAGCATTTTTTGCTCGGATTATTTCCTCCTGACACTGGAAAACTGGAGCAAATCCATAAGAGGGGTGGTATGGATCAGGCAGGTGTCTGGATCATGTCCCTCTGCTGACACAGCCTTGCCATGATGCTACATGGTGCATATATCCAGCCCCACACATGGTCCACAATGGGAGAAAGTACAGCTGGACAGAGATGCTGAAAGCCCCTAGGCTGTGCTGGAGGCTTTCCAAAGCCAGCCAAAATAAAATGCTGGGTATGGGGCTGTCTGAGCTGCTGCCTCTCTCCTGAGAATGGGCACATACCCAAGTTCTGCTGCCTGGGACTATGTGCTAACGCTTCATCTCCTGGTGTTGCTGGAATACAGGCCTGGAAAAAGCTCTTTTAGGTTGATGAGTCTGGGGACCTTGTGTTTGGATTCACTGTGCTGGATTTTTCTTCTCTACTGTTTCCCCTATTCTAAGGAGGCTGCAAGAAAATATTTTTCTTCATTCACTTTAGCACTGGGACTAAACGCTGGATTTCCTACTCACTACAACCACTTCTAGAAAAGGGCCCAGCTGCCTCAGGCTAGTGAAAGCTCCAGCCCTGGGTTTGGATTTCACATATTCAGAGATGTGTGAAAAACACATAACAAGCATTGTGAAGACTGCAGACAGACATTCAGTATATACTGAGATATCACGAAAAATGCATACTTACACAGGATACACACACACATAAATATGTATATATATGGGTGTATGTATATGTATGTCCATGTGCGGTTCCATGTTCAGTTTCTCCTTGGGTATTCACTGAGCTAAGGGCAGTGTTCCCAGCTCATGGAATCTTTCATATGGGAGAAACTGCAGTGATGTGGCTGAATTTCTGCTATTATGTTGTGCCCTTTCCCTTCTATTCGGTCCGGAGTCTCCTTCTCAGGTCTCCCAGAGTTGCTTGGGAACTACAGTTTTCTAGAAGCAGAACTAATCCTGCTGCTTTATTCTTTGGTGTTGGAATTGCTTGCCAACCCCCATCCTTCTGTAGTACCATCAGGAAAATAAAACACTTGATCTACTATGTGGGTATGTTTCAGTCCAAAGTAAAACATAGGCTTCAACTTGCAAAGGTCATCTTTGGTTTGGGAGACATAGGTGACATCCATTGGCAGTGCCATGGATGCTAAGCCACTGCAACTTGACCTAATCAGCCTGAGCTCATGAGCTGTGCAAGGAAAGATACCTTGGGTAATCACAGGGAGCCCATCAGGTCATAACTTAGAATATTGGACTCATTTATAGCTACCCCTCACAGATATATATATATGCTGCTGCTTTGTCCAAAGCCCATTTTCAGTTCAGTAGCCTCTCATAAAAATGTTACAGTAGACAAAATATTCTGGACAGAAATCTGCTGAGCAGAAGAAATCCTTAGTTGGAAAGTACCCTTTCTGCAGTCTCACCCAACCCAAAACACTGGCTCACAAGTTTGAAATTGTATCACTTTTTAATTAAGTCCTGACTGATGTTACCTTTAGAATCATGGGCTGGAGACACAGGGTGCTAACGACTAAATAGCTTGATCCCTATCCCATAATCCTAATGTTTTACCAGTTGTCTATTAAAGTATGTTCAGAGCAGAGCAAGCACTTGGCAACTTCACAGCCTTCAGTGATCTAAGGAAAACCCCAAATGACTTCTAACTTATGTTCCTATTTTAATCTATAAGCAGTGCCTACAGCTGCTGAAGAAATCTGTTTAGCATTTCCTGGGTTTCAGAAGCTTTGAGGAATAGTCAGGATGAACTCTTTTTCCTAACTACAAAGAGCTTGGTAGTTTAATAACAAGCTTTGGACAGGAAGACCAAATGTTTCTACAGGGAGTGACAGTAGGCTTCACTCCAATAAAAAGACCTTAGTCATGGTTGTGCATGCGCAGCTGCAAAGGCACACTCGTGGCTGCATCCCTCCTGTGGATGAGTTGGTCTGGTGAACACAACTGGAAAATCCTTTGCCATGATCCATCTCCTTCAATGAAAGGCTTATGATTTTGTCCTGAACTGTGTCAAATTTCTTGAACTTGTGTGCTTGTGTGGTATTTGAACTCCTTCAGGTCTGGCTGGAGGGCTCTCCAGCAGTCAGCAAATGACCAAAGGAGTTCTTCCTCTGACAGACAAGTTGTAATGGTATCACATTCAGCAAAATGGAACAAGAAAGGGGTAGGTAGTCCTTCCTAGCAGGAGCTCACCCATCTGTGGCCAGACATGCTGGGAGCTGGGGCAAACTGGAGACGGAAATCTGTCTGCAGGAGTGGCTTTGGCTTTTGTGCTGAACATTTTTGTAACTTTTACAGAAATGGATAACCCCTCCATTTGCTTCAGTGGTTGCTGTTCCTACCCCTTTCTTTCCCTTGGCTTGGTTTAAGGAGGCTCAAAACTGGTGATGCAGCTATTCTCATTATTTGGTTTTGGTTTGGCCACAGATTACTGACTCTAACTGTTGCTCTTATCGATGTCTTGCTTGGCAGGAAAGATAGTAAGCCAGCCAAAATCTCAATAAAAAATTGTCAATTGCCTGAATTTAGCTCACTTTTCCAGCACATGTGGACCCAGGTGTTTCTGGAAAGAGCTGCTGCTCCAACAGCTCATCTCTGTTGCAAGATGTGCCCTGATCCCCTGTTACAGGCACACTGTACTGTGTATTTGTTTCAATCATACCCACCTTATGTATTTCCCTACAGGTATTTCCTCCTGTAAGTTTCTGAGCTGAGGGCAAAGTGTGAGATTTTTCTACTGTGGCAGTTTCCATTTGGTGATTTTTTAGAGTGACTTTCCTGCGTGATGCCTCTCATCCTTTTCCTTGCTCTGGTTTTCAAGGCTCTTTGGGCTCTCTCCACATCTCTTGGGAGGGTAGGTAAAGTCAAATAACAGTGAGAAGTGTAATTCAGTGATTTTCACCATGTTGAAAAATGTAAACTGTTTCATGCTGAAAAAAACCTGTGGAAAAAAAGTTTCCTGCACAACTTCATTGCACTAATTTTCCAAAAATAAAAAACTGGTGAGAAAATACCCATTTGACCTTAGAGCTCCAAGTGTCTTATTGCTGTTAGCACACTGAGGCTGGCGCTGGGAATCACCCCCCAGCTGTTAATAAGGTATTTAAGGGTACTTAACATGCATTTCATTACTAAAACAACATTTCTGCTGTAGTTGCTCTGGTGTTTCCCAGACACCATTATCTGATCTTCTAATTATCTCAATTTTATTCTTGTGTGGGTAATTAACAGGATGTAGCAGGGTTCTCTGTGTGAACTGCTGTGTTCAGTTTTTAACTTCAGATCTGGTTTAAGATCACTTCAACAGGGGCCTGCAGCAGTGATCACAAGTCCCAGTTTTGATGATGGCTGAGGAAGTGACAGACATTATCTGCGGGGTACTCAGTTGGGCATTGGCCAGAGGTCACCATCCCAAACCACTTTTTCTGGAACAGGGATTGATGCAAGCTTAAATTTAAAGTACCTAGCTGCAAATTCTGTCAACTGAAGAGTCAGTGGGCTTCAGCCAGAGTGGGAAGGCATGGTAACATCTGCTAGGAAACAGTAAATAGCAGAAATTTTTTATATCAGCCCATCATGAATTTATCTATACGATATAGATATATATTCTATGTTTTGTTTAACCCAGCTCAGTGTCAGAACCCAGTAAGCCAAAATTACCCCCCTGGGAAAGAGTGACCTTCTCCATTCACCTTGGAGAGGGCAATATGAAGCAAAGGAGGCACCCATACACTGTCCAGGCAGAGGGGAGAGAGGACAGCTGGAATATCAGTCTTGGAATTTTTCTCAAATTCAGCAGACCTTTTGGCTGGATTTTTAGGGACAAACTTTCAAGTGGTGTAAAGTTATCACACCACTGCACAGCTTTGTACTGGGAGACAGTATAACTCTGAAGAAGCAGAAAATGCAGCCGAGATATAATATCAGGGAAAGGGCATATGTCTACAACATAAGACAGACTTTGAAGAGGGCCAAAGTGAGGTAAATGCAGGGGGGACCAAATGAGATTATATTAATGGACTAAGTTGTAAACCAAAGCAGAAAAACAAGTTCCTGCACAGCCTCTGTTCTGCCTGATATGTGATATGGCATTTAATTGTGGTACTGGGTACAAAGTGCCTCTTGTGCAACAGCTGTGGGGAACATCAAGAGCAAGAATCTTCACTCTTCATCACTGTCCTGTAAAGGCACAAGGGTTTTTCTGCCCTCCTTCATTCACTTGCTGCCACCTCGAAGGAGTAACCAGTGTGGGATGATGGTTCCAGTGCTGCTTTGTCTACTCTCTGGAAAACAGATATAAGGACCTAAGAAACCACTGCAGAGTGGAAGGCAGGCTGAACCTTTTTCTACCTGCAGTTTTGGAGTCTCAACACCCACAAGTCATTTAACATCCAGCTCTGCTAACCATCATCGCTAATTCATTTTCATGTTCCTTGCGTCTCATTGATTTATGATTCGGATTTGTTCACCTGAGGAAGATGATGACAAGAATAAAAAAGTAATTCCTCAGGAGAGGTAGGATTAATTCTCCTTTGAGAAGATGCAGTCTCATGGGAAAAGCAGGTAAGACCTTTCTGCTCCCAAAAATCAGCCTCTGAAAAGCCTTCACTTGATGGTCCTGTCCCCATTGTCTCCATCCTCCACATCATAGATATTGTCTCTGTGCACTTCTTGTAAGTCCCTGCATGCATTAATTCCACACTCTGTTACATTAATTTCTATGGGAAAAATTACATCGATGTCCATTGCATCACTATCTTGCTGTTTTCCAGCAACCTGAGTGGTGAGCAGGTCATGACACTTATTTTTCCCCTCCATATTTTTGACATACTCTTTGCCATTTGCAGCCCTGGCTTTGCTGTTGCTGATCCCAGTCACTGCATCCTATCTTCTCCCTTCTGGTCTCCACACAGTTCCCCTCCCGTACTTTGTCTTTGTGCCTCAAGTGTTCCATGGCAGAGAGGTGCAAAGCCTTTTCCAAACACAGCTCTGGGCCACAGCAATACCTTGTGAGCAGGAGGAAGCTACTGAACATGTCTACATCAGAGGTCATCCAGAGGAGTATTGCAGGCCTAAATCCCCAACTGCATGGGATGGAAAGTGAGATAAGGAAGGGGAGAGCTTGCCTGCCCTGCTCGCACAGCATGAGCTGAACATGGAGCTGTGGTCCATCCAGCCTATCTCAGGCTATGTCACTCCTCCGCTGAATGCTTCCCCATGCGGGCTGTGGCCGGTGGTGACATTGGAAAGCAGATCTTTCTTTCCTGAAAAAGCAGTAGCTGAATCCTGGATTGTGTTTACATTCCCAGCACATATGCAATGTGGAAATGTCTTGAAATAGGAAATAGTGTCCTGGCTGAACAAGTAAAAGGCACAAGATTAAAAAAAATCACTAACATCATTTCCTGAGAGACTTGCCAAATTCCTTCTTTCTGTGCTTGATTTGCACATCCTGCAGATGTGTCTGCTCAAGTTTCCCTTCTGGTATTTTCCTCTTACACGGATGCACATTCACCTGAATGAAGAGCTGGTATCATTAATGATAAGTGAAATACCACCTGTCAGCAAGGGGGTGTGAGGAAGGGGATGTGACACATGCGCCCACAGACTCCATGGCAGTGGATGAGCTTCATCACATGTTGCTCTTACTTTTCTAGGTGACTACAAATGGATCACTGCTGGGGAGAGCAAAGGTTCTGAAACTGAGAAATAGAAGATATCAGCTGCACTTTTAATTGCAAATACTGTTGGGAAACATTGCAAGGGAACTGAGGTAGGATAGGAAAGCAAGGGGTTTGCATAAATGCAGACTGGTTTTAAGACTATGGTTCTGATTATTACTTTTCTCTAATAACCTAGGCTCAGAAGACCTGGTCCATGATAGTGGATAGAGCCTCCATGATAGTACGTTTTATAAAACACAACTTCTACCTCCCACCAGATCAGTCTCTGACTCCAGCCAGATGCTGACTCCCACTTGCTGTCTCCTCTAGTTTATCCATGTTGAGGTCAGAGAAGGGGAGAGCTAAGTGGTCACCTGGAGTGATACCTCTAACAGGACCCTGACCTCACTGTGATACAGTCAGAGTCATCTGCTCAAGCAAATGTGACAAGACAACAAGCTTGGGAGCAAAGGACCTTGAGCTAAGGCAACCGAATACCATCTTCTCCTTGCAGGAATTCCCCCAGTCAGGCAGGGGAAAACAGAAGGTCAGTGCTTACAAAACACTGTCTCTGAACTCTCATTTCTTACAGGGTCTATCCCTTTCTTCTTTTTTTTTTTTTTTTTTTTCACCCTGCACTGTGTTTAATTTGGAGGGGCAGCAGTGCTGCGAGGAGCTGCAGAGGTGAAGGTTGGGTTGGAGTGGGAGCTCACTGGCTTGCAGGGGACAGCAAGGATCTGGATGGAATGAGCAATTGTAAGGAAAAGGGAGAAACTAAAACAGTCCTTGCTTAGTGTGGCACAATATCATGTGCACAAGCAGTTGTGGTCGTTTTATCATGGAGGACAGAGCTGCCTGGTGCAGCAGATCCCTGTGGGAGCCATGCAGATGTTCTCAGCAGCAAGCAGGCAGTGCTGGGCAGGTGGTGCAGCAGCAGTGACACTGTAACAGACCTGGTGATGGGGTGGGAATCCCCATATTTCTCTAAAAATGGGGTTGCAAGGGCTGTCAAAGGCAGGAGATGCAATCTGACAGACCAGCGGTGTGATGTGGTATACCAAACCTCATCATGCCTGCTACAGCTGGAGAAGGGAGGACTTTGTCAAAAGTGGTTGTCATGACAAAGAAATCACCAAGGAACACAGGGGAGATAGTATCAAGGGAAGGAGATAAATTAAGGAGATGCATTTCAAATGTTTAATGGGCTGGAAACGTTGGAACAAATATTACCTGAGGGAGCTGGAGTGCAAGTCCAATGCCAGCCACAAGTGGAAATGAATTCGCAAGGTAGCTCCCTGCTCATCCCCAGGAAGCTGAGCACCTCTCTACGGTGAATGCTGTGGGCTTCCAAGAGGCCCAGGCCAGGAAGAACAATAGCAAGAACAGATTAAATGGAGAGATTAAGGTCTTGTCTACACAAGTAAAGTTGTATCAGTTCATTTAGGTGGATTTGAAGTGATGTAGTTAAACTGGAGAAACCCCCAAGTGTAGGGGCACTTCAGTAGTGCGGCACAGCCTCACTACCTTTGAAGATCGGGGGCCAGATGCCTATCTGAATGTCTGAACGCTCCTGAAAATGCCTTCCCCTCAGCGTTAGGAAGTGGGGCAATACCCTGCAGAGGTGGGGTGAGGACAGATGCATGGGAGGCTATGAGACATCGAGGTGCTGTGGATGCAGGTGCTGAGGACCAGGACCCCTGGGATGCTCCAGGACATCTCCCTGTCCTCCCATCCAGACACAAGGACTATAGGGCAGGTGGTGAAACTTGGCATGGGCAGCTGTGATGGTGCATGGGGAATTTCCATGGCAAGTGCTTTCATGCCATCTATCCCAGGTGCCAGAGGGTTTTTTCTCCCATGTCTGCAGAAGAAAATGCCATCAGAGCAGTAGAGGATCAGGACTTCCCTGGGGTGCAGTCTGGGCTGACATTGCCCTGTTCAGTGAAGTTTCCTCACATTTGTACAGGCCTTTTTTCTCACCCTGTGTGCTAATCTACTGACGGGGATTGGGATTTTATTTTGCTTTTCAGGCTGCCTAATTAATGAGTTATCCTCTCAAAGTCTGCCAAAAAAGGCAGTAATTTTTCCTTTAAAAATTGTGCATCAGCCATTCATCTCCAGCAGCTGAGCTCTGACATGCTGTTACAACTATGTTATCTGAATGCAGTGTGAAACCTGCAGCAGAAAAATGGGACAGCACAAATCACCAAGGCCTCACCTCAACCTGTTACAAAAAAGAAAAGAAAAGAAAAGAAAGGACTAGTTTTGTTAGGTTTGATCCTGTCAGATGCTGCACACACATTTGCATGCATGGTGCTGAGTGCCCGCAACTCTACTGACATTAGTATGAAACTAATATCGATGAGAACGTAGGTTTGTTGGTAAATCACTGAGTGGCACTTGGCTCTGTGCTGTGGCCAGCACTCTCTCTACTTGCATGCACATACAGAGCTTGCATAACTCCACCGTGAAAGCAAATGCTATTATTAGTTTATAAAGCAAGTTTTGTTGAATTTGGCAGAGAACGTGCATGTGTAAATTCCCCCAAATTAATTAAAACATTTAGAGCGATGGTGGAGATAGCAGCACTGCTCATCTAATAGGTAGTTTTAACAGGTTCACAAATGCTTTTATGTAATTAATTAATGCTTGGCTACCTCAGGTGAAATAATCTGGGCATGCATGCTTCCTTAAATCAGAGCAAAGGTAGAGGGGCAAATTCATGTTCTGTTTAAGCAGCTTCCATCAAATTTGGTCTGAAGCCCATTGTGGGCTTTAATTTATCTCTGGAAGACAAAAGTGATCTGAACTGACTGTATGAGCAGAAGATAGAAAACACATGAAATAATAAATAAAGCCACAGTGCTTGCCAGCACTGTGTGCCAGAATTTTTCTTGCCTGGTTTAGCTCCTCTTCTTTTGTAGTCACAGAGTGAAATCAGGCTCAGGCCCAGCCAATGGTGTCCTGTGCCAACCCCATCACTGGCACAGTGGCATTTTGGTGACATTGTGAGACATGAACTGCTTATCGTTGTTCACTTCCTGCAAGAGAAACCCTGGGGTGTTTTGATGCATGAGCCACCACCATCAGTTTGGTGAATGAGCTGTCTGAATTTAATGGGATATGTCAAAAGTGCTCCAGCTAAAAAAGGACAGCTAATGACATTAATATGAAAGTGCTAGGAACATTGTAAAAAGAAGATGGCTTGTTATAGATGCTGTAGCTCAAACATAGCTTCTTTGCCTCCTACCCAAATTCCCAGGCTCGGGACTTTAGATCAGCCCTCCATCTCTCTTGTGCATGGGGGCACAGGCACTTGTAAAGCTTGAAACACTACAAGGAGATGAACAAAGACCTCTTAGAAAGGAAAACCTACAGCTTAATCTTGAGAAGATTTTCTGAAATTACTGTATAATTCTAGTGTGCCTGGGAATATGGCTGAGGAAAATAACCTTTTTTTCACCAGATCCTATATATGTTGAGAGTGCTGACTGCTCATCACTGTACCATATCAGTATACACTTACTTTTTTTAAATACTCACCATGGTGTATTGCCCCTGCTCTAATAGGTAGAAAGATGAATTTTAGTTCTTTACTGCATCATCCAAATACAGTTGTCTCTTTTCCCTGGGCAAAATCGGGTAGAATTAATGACCATAGAAGAAAACAACCAATCTGACTTCAGATGAAGGTGAGTGGAGAATCTTCCCCTCATTTACTTCTACAAGGAGGACATATGTGACTTGAGTCGCTAAGGGAATCAACTCAGAGACCTACCATCCCAGTTTCCCCTCTTTGCTCTTCAGAACCACATCACACTTAAAAAATCTTCTTTATATAAAGTGCATCCAATTACCTGAAATGCAAAGCTATGCTGCTTCCAGACAAGAGGGAGGTGCCCAGCTGACTCAGACTCATATCTGTCCTGCAAGCCTGCATGGAGACCAGCTGGGCACAGCTCAGAAACAGATCCAGCTTTCTATCAAATGTTTCCCAATTCAGTGTATCTGGGTATAGCCCAGTCTAGTTCAATCCTCTGATGATGAGGCTGCTTCTCACTTGTTCATCTTCTGACCTTATGAGACTTGCAGTCCAGGCTGCATGTGGCCCAGCTTTAACATATAAATATAAATAAATACATATATCTCTTTCCTGCCCCCTGAATGCCAGGGATATGGTATAGCCTCATGGCCAGGATACTGTCCTCTATGTGAAGAAGAGAGTTCATACCCATGGAGGCTGGTGATACTGGAAGTCAAGTCTCCCTGGAAGTAGGGGGTCTGTTCTAGGCATGGGGATGTTTCCCAGAAGCAGATAAAGCAGGTTAAGATGTGCTCTGGGCTGATTTTAATGCTCTTGATATGGGTAGGTTTCCCTTGAGCACACTGCCGAATCAGACCCATTAGAAGTTTCAGGTACTTCTAGTGCTAAACCTGAATCCATATCCAAAGTCTTTTGCATTTCTGTCCAGATCAGGACCTTTTTGAGCATCATCTTAGGAAATTGAAAGTTCCCAGGCACAGTCTTAATGAATGATCTCCGAGACTGAGTGCTACTGCAAAGCACTTCATGTGGTCTGCGTTTTATCCTGAGTAGGTCACTACAAAAGTTAAGCAGACCACTGCAGCGAGGCTGATGGCACTTTCCCTGGCTCAAAATAGATAGAACTCATCTCCTTTTCATGCAGGTAATCACCTAGGGATATCTCATCCAATTGACTGTGGTATTGAATGGATGCTAAATGAGAAAGCCAGCAATGTTGCTTCCTGCATCGCGTTCGGTATTTTCTTTTCCATGACTGTGATGCCTAACGGACAAGCTCCCACCCTGGAAAAATGGCTTGTGAACTAGATATCCTGCACAGCTGTATATGAGAGTATTTCCTATTTATTGTTTAAAGAAAATCTCTGGAGTAAATCGTGGAAGAAAAACAGAGTTGTAAATGTAGATTAGGTTACTCCCTTGTAAAAGACACAACTCTTCAAAGACCATGAAGCAAAATGCTCACGTTCTTCCTTTGTTTTTGCTTTGATTCCTTTGACCAAATCCTTTTCTGGGATTACTTAAATCCTCATGCATTGCACAGAAGATTTTATCTCTGCTTGCACAGGTACAATGCTGAAGTAACTCCACTGACTGCAGCAAAGGTGCTCCAGATCTAGGGTTGTGCAAATCAGAGCAGTCAATTACCCATTTTCAGATCTATATCTGAATCAGGGCCTTGTACTGTTCAACATTGCTCCCTCTATTCCCTTTTCTGATGGAAGAAGAATTCCCTTTCTGATGGAAGGCCAAGTGGGATGTATGATGTAACGCAGATTTACATCTTCAATTACTTTATGGATTTCTTGCTGTATCTTACCATTCTTTGTTTTGCCTCTTTCTTGATTTTCCACATGTTGTTTTCCATCTTTTATTCTCTCTCTCTTTATCCAGACAAGCATATTTGTACATTCATGTCTATATGCACGAGTGTAGGTGCACTCTTTCTGACCTCTCATGTCTTATGAATTAATCTCATTCTAACCAAATATATATGCACATATTTGTATGTATATTCATAATAAACATATAAATACTTTCATGGCAGGCACCCTTCTTGCAACGGAAACTGGGTTTCTGAAGTGTTCTGGCCTTGCTTGACTTACATGTTAAAACTTCAGTCAAGAAACAAGTAAACACCATCTCATTGTGTATAAACTGAATCCAGCCTTTTATTTGTCTGATCATGCTTATAAGTGTCCATCTGTGCTCGTTCTACAGGGTTGTTCATGAACAGGCACAAACCCTGCCAGTGGCCTTCTCTTCAGTGGAGTCCAGCACCCCATTCAGGAGGGTTTCCTTTCCTTCCTAAGGAGAATGGATCTCCATAGCACAGCCGAGAAGTTCAGTATGATGGAGCAGTTTGGAGGAACAGAAGTCTGACTAGTAGGCTCAAGGACCATATACAGTTAATAAGCCATGATGACCCTTGTACAGCTACAGAGTAGGATTACTGATTTTTGATGTTTGGGAATCACTTGCACCATAGTTACAGTTCATATGGTAATGGCCACGCCTGATGTGCTTGCTACTCAAACCCACTGGTTTGGCTGTGTGGGGAGGGACACAAATCGCACCATCTTTTTATAGACGGACACGAGCATTAAGCACACTTTTTAAAAAATATATGCTCCTCAACCAAGTTTTGACCTTAAAGTTTGACAATGAAAAAATCCCCCTCAGAACAGCCTGTGCTTCCTGAATGGATTAAGAAGAGAGTCTGTGCTGCTTTCATATTCTCTTCTCTGTGGCAGCAATTGAATTTGGCCTGAAATTATGGTAGTCTGCAATTAGTGGAGGAAGCAGATCTTCAGATTTCTTTTTCTTGGCTTTATAAATGGGCTTGAACAATGTCATTCAGATTGCAAAACCATGGGCTATCCTAACGACATGGAGGAGTCTGTGCAAAAGGGTAAGGGGAAATCTGTACTAAAGGTTGTGTTTTAACATTATGGGGAAAACCAAGGCAGTCCTAAATGCAGGGTAGCAGCCATTTCACTCTCACTTCTGAAATCCTTCCAGAAGAGAGACAAACTGTGTCCGTGTCCTGGAGGAAGACCTTACTTTTGTTCTTTCTTGTTGTGTTTCTTCATATAAACATATCCAAGACTGAAAGTATTTGGCTGTTCTTCCTGTCTGGAAACATAACGGGAGTCATGATGATTAGGTAAGTTAGCTGTGGGGGTGATGCATCCTACTCTGTCTTAACCACCTGGAAATTAGGCACCTTGGCTTCATGAGTTCTCTTGGCTCCAAGAGCCAGGGAGGAAAAAATTGCACTTTTGCTGGGCAATTCAGCCCCTGCCTTAAGCACCTGTCTTAGGACAGGATGACTTACCCTCTGGAGGTGTTTGCCTCTCTGCCTTACCTACAGAGGGAATGAATACAACCAGTTCACATTGAATGTATAATTTTTAGAAGGGTGAAGTTATCTGTCCCTGTATGTCTAACTTCCTAATTTGAGCTGTCCTGTTGCTGTGATTGCTGCAGTTTCACAACCAAATTCAAGCTGTCACAGCCATAATTTCTCTGTCCAAGAGACTGTTGAAATGAAATGTCCCATCTAACAGGGATACATTTTGCAGGCAAGTTTTCCATACCCCCTATTTTGCACAGACTAGTACATATCTCTCTTTTTTTAGCAAGGGTACTTCATGCAAGGAGTCTAAAAACCTATCAAATAGGGGTGAGGATTCACTCTGAGCTGTGTCCCAGCAGCTCCATGTCAAAACATCCCCATATGTAGTTTTATCAGCTGTTTTAAGGCTGTTGCTTTATATCTAACATTGTTATGCTTTGGGACAAAGATACAGTGGCGCCTTCTGGACAAGTATTTTTATGCTATTAAAAACAGAACTCCTTTTTTCCTTTCCTAAAAACCAGCTCCAGTAGAAGTATTTAAAAAAAATAGATAGTTTGCTGTCTACTTCTGGTTAATGCTTGATTTACATTGTTGTTACTGGGCCTTGTAAAAAAGGGCTACTCCTATCACAACATTTCTAGATACAAAAACAGTCAAGACTAGTCATTTGAAAGTCCTCTGCTCTGTAACCCCATATTATTTAGCTTTGGCTTTGATCTTGCGCCTGGAAAAAGTCTTTTCCTTGAAACACTGAAAGTTTTCACAATTCTAATAATGCATCAAAGCTGATACAATGTGTAGTTCGGCCAATCTCCAGCATTAGTTCACTTCGTGAACCCAACTAAATATCTTTTCCCCTTCTTTCAGCTTTAATTTCATGTTTTCTTTGCAGTGATTCTGGGGAGCAGTGTGTTGCTGGTGCTTGGGGAAGTGAGAGGGTGAGAGCGCTGGGTAACGCAAGGCATGGCACAGCCAGATGCTTCCTCCCAGAGGACTGCCAATGCCCTGAGCACCTCTAGACGTCTCATGAGCACAGACTGCTGCTCCTGCCAAATCGCATGGTGGTTTTGGGGATGGAGGCAAATATCCATTGAGTATTTACTTGATGCTATCAAACTCATTTGTCTCATAACCAGAGTCCCTAGAGGTGAAATTCAGTGCATCAATCCAATGCTCCATCTTTGAAAGGAACATCATTAACATGCCTTACACATGAACAAATGTGGCTTTGTTCCATGTTACTTCATTAATGTATTATTTAGGGTGATAGATTTGAAAGCCAGAAGGCACCTTTATGATGACCTAGTCTGATCTCATGAGTACCACAAACTAGTAATCTAGGCAGTAACCTGTGGTTGATCTGTATCATGTATTTTAGAAAAATAGCCAGTTTCCCATGGCAGTTTGGACTGATCTCCCTAGATGTGCTGATTTCCAGTGAGTGGTTTGCCAAAGGGAGAGCAGAGAACACAATAGCAAAGCTGGTGTTTGCTGTGCAAATCTGGAAGAAGAGTTTCACCCTAGGAAGCCAGACAGGCCAAATACAAACAAAGGTGGAAACAGCACCATTCTGTAGATCTGAATTTAAATCTAACCTTTGGCTGAGAGCCTGTTTTGCCTTTTAAGTCAAAATGGAAAGCAGTCTACTAAAGGAAGAGAATTCACTAGTTGAATACCATGGGTGAGGTCTGAAAAAATACAGTCTTTTGGACTTCATATGGAGAGAAAGATTTTTTTTGTTCTGGAGGAGAAGAAATACCCTGAGAAGTGTTTGTAATTTTATGTTCTTCTTTTCAATTGAGAAGTCTGTTCTTGGTTTTGAGTCTACAGTCAAAAAAGAATGACCTATGGAAATGCATTTTTTTCAGAGAGAGACTGATGAAACATGCTGAAGTCCATGAACCTGCCTTTTTGTCAGCATGCTTTGTGAGCTGCTGGGAATACAGGATTTTTTGAAGAAGACTAGGGAAGGCTGAAGGAGCCAGTGTCCATCCCTGGAAACAGCCTCTAGGAGGTGGCTGCTCCTGCAAGGCTCTGTAGGCTCTCCCCACATGATGTAACAAAAGATCTGACAAGCAGCATGTCACCACTGGAGCTGGACATAAGTGCACACCTGGGCCCAGCCCTGGGTCTGCCAGCCTGCCAGGGGGAAGAAAGAGATGAGGCAACTGCAACACAAGTGGACTTTGCTATGTTAAATGGCTGGGTTGGCGACTGAGCAGAACCATCCCAGGAGGGATGCTCTGTTTAATCTATATCTGAGAGCAATGCAGTAATCATGTATTTCACTGAAATTCCAGGCAAGCTGTTGCTGAAGTGCTACAGAAAACTAAGTGCTGGAACAAAAGGCAGAGGCAGTAAGAGGGGGCTGTGATGTTGAAGTTCTGGGAAAATGATTGATTTATTGAATGAAGGTCAAAACTACTCAGCAAAAAGACAGGAAATCTTAGCACAAATATACTCAATGTGGAAACGAGGAACTTTAACACTGAGCAGGAAAAAACAGTGCATACAACTGTAAATGAAGCATTTAGAAAAGTTAAATAAGGAAGGTCAAGGCTTTCCATGACACACATCAGCTGGTACAGTGCATCAACAAGCAAACACATCTCAACAGGTGTGATTGGCATTGTTGGCCCTTGTGTGATGGAGGACAGGCAAAAACGGAATGACACATGATGAAATAGCTCAATTGCCAAAGGAGGCTAGAGTTCCTGGGCTAAATCTACTCAAGGAATAATTTCTTTGGGCAAGGTCTGACCTCTACCCTTGGAGCTGAATGGCACTACCATACCACAACCTCCCTGCTAAGCTCTCTTACCTTCCAAACCACAGTGGCCACATCCTAACTACCTGTGGGGAATGATCTCTCCTGCTTGCAAACTCCCAGACTGTGTCTAGGTAGCACTTGGGAAAGCACTACCTGGCCTGGGCCAAAATCCTGCCAGGGATTATGTTAATGGTTCTGATGAGTTATTAGTGTGGGCATAAGGGACAAAGAAATCCAGTGCAAGCCCTCTGCCTGCAGCATGCTCATTTGAGGTATCACCAAAGCCTCTTCTCTTCTGTGCAATTCATGAAGTTTTTTTCATTACCCAGTGTGACTATGTCATTTGTAAACCAGGAGGAACCCATGCAACCATACAAAATCCAGCCAAGAGAACACCAGTGGATTCCCTCAATGCTTCAAAATGTCAGAAATTGCAGGTGCCAAAATCCTCTAATAGTGTCTTTTCTGCCACTCTTTGGGTCTCAGTTTTCCAAGCTCTGGCTTTCCCGAAGTGAAGGGGTGGGACAGCTGGCTCAAGAGGGTGGTGTGGAAGGGCAACCCCATTGGGCTGGGGTTATGCAGGACTAAACAGATTCTTGCAGTGTTTTGGCACATGGCTCCTCACTCATTTCTTCCCTGTTCTCGGAAGGAGAGAGAGACAGTGTTAAAACCTCTTTGGCTGTTCCCCCCAGCAGTTCTTGAGACAGGAGCTCAAGGCTCCTACTGTCTGCCTGGGGTGTGCAGGCTTCTGCCTTGGCATACCCTGCCTTCCTCTTGGCTGTCTGGTTATGAGTATGGCTTACCTGGCCACAAACCTGTCTGTGTGTATGCAATCATTCATTTGTTTTTGGTTTTGTGCATTCATGAAAAGCAACACAGAAACCAGTGCTGGCACATGTGGTTCATGCTGGCTTTGGAGAAAAGCTGCATGCATTTGTTTGCTTGCGTTTTTCATTAAGGAACCAAAGCTGTACTGGTGAGGCTGAGTTAAGTGTGGAGCAGTTTGCTTGAAGATTCCCATTGCAAGACAGAAGGGGCAAAGCTCCAGAGAAAAATTTCCTTGCAGTGCTTTTTGCTAGAGCTAGTAAAGCATTTGTTAAAATGCTGTTTTATTGAGGACTAAATGCCTCATAGGAGTGTAAGAACTGCTTTTGGCTATCATAACTGAGAGCCACCCAATCACAAGTGAAAGCTCAGGGGAAGAGTTTAGAGTACACAGCACATGCATGGGACATCTCGGTTAGAAGCACTCAGTGCTTTCAAAGTCTCACTCTTGCGAAGCTTGAGACAACTGACCCATTAGGATGGGTGGATCTGTCCTCCATGAATTTGTTTCTCAGTCACTTAGGAACTGCAAATTTTAAAACTTTCCATTGAACCTAGCTTTGAACTCTATAGAAGCCTGTGGTAATGAATTCCACAATGCAATTAGTCAATGGGTAATATGCGTTGTTTGGTCAGAACCAGGTGCACAATGATTTCTTCAGTTGGCACTTAGTTCTCACCTTATGAAAATACTTGCTCAATCTTTCCTCTTAATCCACCCCCTTCACAGGACCATTCTTTAGAAATTTCACTCTGTTTTCCAGTACCATTTAGTCTTTCCTCATGGTGAAGCTCTTCCATACTTGTGTTCATGTTTGTTATCTGTTTGAGAAAGCTTCATGGATCTACACAACCTTTTCACCACTGGTGACAATAACTGCATGTATATCACACACCAAGTTAACATTTCAGAGAGCCATGACTCCAAGTTCTGTTTTCTTCTTGGTACAGCAGAGCCTCTTGCTGCTTGTATATACTTAGAGCTGATCAGTTCCTATATGTGCCACTTTCCAACAGCTGACAGTGAATTTTGCTGGACAAGATGTTCTCTGGCCTCTTGACACTGTGGAGTGCTTCAGCTTTTCTTCATCAGGAGTTTTAGGTTGAGCAGCCTCAGTTGTTCCCTCTTACGATGTTATCACTACACTGTACAAAATACTGCATTCAAATTATCATGGTTTTGATGATTTTTCACTAAATCTCAAGCCAGTGCTTGAGGAGAAACTGCCTGGGAGCTCCTAGTGTTGGTCCAGATCTTGGGCAGGTGGGAGCACCAGGGTCCCTGGTACCAGTGGGAGCCTGTTCATAACCAGAGATGCTGCAGCTTCTCCAGAGAAGTTGTCCTTGTTGGTGCTAGTCCAGAGAGAATGAGCTTCACATCATGGAGGTGCTCTCCATTGTGAAGCTGTTTGGAGAATGAAGTAGGGCACCCCCAGCATCTGTGGTTCTGAGCATCAGCCTCTGATCTCCCCACAGTGGCAGCACACCTAACTTGACTGCTTAGCAGGACACGAACCAAGCTGGTGATGTACATCTCATGGGTGAGGACACAAAGAGAAAATGTCTGTGGAAGTGCTCTGCTGAAAAGTAAAATATGAGCCTGGTTAAGAGGGGAGAGGGCCAGGAGCCAAGTGTGTGATTGTCCCTCAGCATGAGCAGTGTGACTAGCTTGTTTACTCCTCTAGCTCTGGGTGGTTGTCCATACCTGGGTTTACCTTCTAATTTTTAAGGTTTTTCTAATGTTCCTGTGTGGATAGCAGTGCTGGAAAAGTACAGAAAGAACCACAGGACTGATCAAAGGTGAGGAATGGCTCTTGTCCAAGGGGTGAAATACACTGGGAGGAGAGAGGGCTGAAGAAGGATATGATATAAATCCACAAAATCATGAGTGGTAGAAAGAAAGCACCTAGAGGATCACTGCATCTTCCAGTAATAGAATTGGGGAATGCCAAATGAAACTCCCAGATTGCAAGGTCAGTGCAAAAGAAAAGAGGCAGTTGTGCTCCCAGGGAAGAGGTGAAGGTGTGGGACCCAGTGCTGCCAGGGATGGTAAGTGCTCAATGTTTACATGATCTCAAATTCATGGAAGAATTATCCATTGATAGTTATTAAATACAAAACCGCAACCTCTGCTCCAGGATATCCATGGAGGGTGGAAGAACATCCTGGAGCAGCAGTATTATAAGCCTGTCCTTTTATACTCTTCCCGGGCATCTCTTTTTTGCCAGGAAGGGAAAAGATCCTGAGATAGATGGATCCTTGATCTGGCACACAAGGGCATTCTTAGGAATGCAGGTGTGTTTTTCACATGAAGGCATAGGAGGATTTTTTCAGCATTTGGACAATTTGATCCCACTAATCTTACAAACTCATTGAAACAAGGTTATGGTTAAGACAACTCCATAGGACACCGGTGCCCAAATCCTTTTGCTGATCTTGGCCCAAAATGGCTGTTGACTTACACACGTATAACTCATATCCAGCAAAGAGGAGCAACATTTCTGTCTGAAGGAAAGACAGTGCAGACAGAAAAACAAGAAAAGTTTGTTTAAAATAGCCAGGGTGTTGGTGTCCCCTGTAGAGTTCAGGCTGATCTAGCCATATGAGGTCATTCAACTTGGCAAATCACAGAGTGTTGAGTTCTGTGAGTAGTCAAATCATAGCCTTATACTGCAAAATCTGTTTCCAAATATGTGTATATGAGAGGTGCAGCAACAGAGCAGAGCTGTGTGCTCAGTGATACTGGGTGTAGCAGCACTTTCTTCGTAATGGAGTTTTGTTTGGAAAGAAATGCTGTATGAGATGACATAGTTTTTAAGACTGCTGAGATACTTCATGTGTTTGAAACCAAGTGGATGCAGTCTGTGCAAGAATCAAGGTCACCCAGAGATTTAGGCCACCCAGCCTGAGAGCTTGGCTCAGCCACACAAGAGTCATTTCCCCGGCCTGCCAAAGCATGAACCAGGGGTTAGCCTATGCTCGTGTATGTCATGGTGTTAATCTGATAACACTGCCTGATGATTAATCTCTACAATTAATTGCACATTAGTATAGTTCACTGCAGCATATTGAAATGGCAACGGAGATTCCCTCCTCAGCAAGACAAAGGAGTTTTATGGCTCATAATAGAAGAGGTAGAAAAAAGAACCTTATTTTAAACTTGTGTGATGCAACATATTAAGTCCATATGTCACTTCTGTTGTGATATCCAGCCATCCCTCTCTCCCCTGTCTTTTGACACCTCATGCGCAGGACTTGCTTGTTGCTGCTCTGACAACCTTGGATGTGGAGAGATTGTGGTTATCTTGGGTGGTCTTCTGTGGAAAGGAGGCTGAATATCTGCACCAAGCATCCTCTGCCACCCTGGGCAGGAGTGGTGCATTTCTGTTGGGAGAGCCGTATTGTGGAGCTGCCGTGGGGTGGGACGCTGTCCTGGTTATGTGCAGATAAGAGAGTGTGCTGAGACTTTTGTCTTTCAGTTAAAGAAGTTATATACACTTAGCTGGGTAATTTTGCATATCAAGTCTATTTTTGCTAGGTGGTATATGCTGTTTCAACACATTGCTGTGAAATATGGGCTTTGACATGAAATCATCCAGCACAATTATCCCCAGTACAACAAGCTAGTGGAAAACCTATCAAAGTCACAGGAAACAGCTGTAAGAAGACAAGGAGAAGTGATCGGAAGGCAGACAAATATAGAATAAACATGGGAATGCTCAAGAGTTAGGAAATGGAAGTTGTCGTTTTGGAAGAAAACACAAGTATGTCATATATTAGCTAAACTGTTTGAAACAGACTTCATCACATGGTGAAAGAGCTGGAGAACTGATGGGAATATAGAAATTCAGTTGTGTGGAAATAGGGGATATGTTTTGGAGAAATGTATATTAAGAATTCCAGTGTAGGTCTGGCAATTCAAGTCAGGGATAGTTTCATCTCAGAGGGAAAAATGTAGGAAGCTGCTCTCTGAACATTTATTTCTCATTTGTGAGCACTTGATATGAGTAGTAATGAGTGGTTTCCCTTCATGGTAAAAAAGGACCTTCCTTCAGTCCTGTTCTAATGATGTTTTGCACAATTAAAACTGGGAAAAACGGTGCCTGGACTGCCAGAAGCCAAGAGTAGGGTCACTGCTCAGAGAACCAAGACAAAAGAAGCTCCAGGAGAGCTGGGGTCCATGGGATTGCCACTTCTCTGTGGGAAAGAGGCTGCCTTTTCGGGTGGTACAAAATGATTGCCACAAGCAGCTGTGGGGAGCCTTGGCTGGGTGAGGTTATCCCAAAGGATACATGGGAAATAGGAAGCATCTCCCCCAAAGCCAGAACAGAGAGCCCTGAGCTGGCTGCTCTGCCCAAGAAAGACTCAGATGAGCCCTAGGGCATGGCATAGCCAGAACGAAGGGTCTTCTGGTCCTTCATAACTGTGCTGATGTCTGGCTGTAGACACCATACAGTAGAGCTTGGCATATGTACAAACTATGCATGCACACACTCTCTGCTCTCTCTTGTCAGGAGGATGTGTGTGTGGTACATCAGCCTCTAACAGAGGTCACCTCTTATATAAACTGCTGTGAAATAAGCTCAAGAAAAATGCTTCAAAAGAAGATATTTTTCAAAGAAGAGTCTAAAGTGGGTGGGGGTTGCTTTCAGAATTCAGTCATCAGAAGAAAGGAAGAGGCTCTGAGCTCTTCTGGTTTAGATATGGCATAATTAATTTAACTGTTCTGCCCCTTCTTCCCTGCTGTGAAAAACAGACTGAATTCTCAGTGCTAGGCAACTTTATTAAGAGTGTAGATTATTTATACAGATCACAAATGCAATGTCAGAACTAATCATGAACTGTGGGATGGCCTTTCTCCCATGTGAGCACCAGCTCTAAATAATTAATGTTTTTGAGACCTCTCTAAGCTCCCAAGTCCATATGGGACAAGGGAGAGAGGAATGCTAATTGTAGAATCATCAGCAGCTTCACTGGACAAAGTGCTGAACTCCTCTTCAGTTTCTCCATCTCTAAAACTGGAATATCTGTCTGTTTTACAGTCGTGTAGTGAGGATTGATTTATTGTTTAATTTGTGTAAAGAATTAAATAAGTGCTAGGTATTACTATTATCAAGCCAAAAGGGTGAGTCAATGACCCATTTCCTATCTCAGCTTGCCTTCAAGGTGTTGATGTTTCTGGCAGATTACAGGAATTGAATATCTGCCATAAATTGTATTCATATAGCGATGTAAATAAAGCATTTTTTGTGGGCATTGTGTTGCTTCATTCTTTGTGATTACAGAATAAAGGAGCATAGATTAAAACTGCTTTTGGATGCAGAGCATCTTCACAGGCTTTGCTGTTCAGTCTGTCTGGGAATTACAGAAGTGGGTTCCTATAGACTCATGAAGAGATGAGTCCATGGGGCAGACGTATAGAGAGGACAGGGTGTTTGGTTTAGCTTTTGCTCTGCTGTAGATTTCCTGTAAGTCATTTGCAGGTCAGCTGGGAAAATCCTCACAGACCACTTTAGATAAGTTCAAATGTCACCCATCTGCAATGGCTGTTAAGGTAAGACTATGTGTTATTTAAGCATCTGCTGACTTCTTATTCATTGACCATGACATCAAACAGGGAGCTGACCTATCTTTGCTATTTATTCACTCACTGAGTACAGTGGTAGTGCCAAGACCATTTATGCAAAATATTCACTGAGAAGCGTCATTGTTCTGGTATCTACCATTAAATTTCCTGAAACTGATGGGATGTTGTCTTGAAGTATATCAACACACATGCCGTCCTGAATTGATCCCAAAGAGCAAGGTCAAAGTTTGCATTAGCTACTCAGCTATTCCCCGGCCTTTCTGTGTTCTCCTCTGTCCCGTGCAGGTGTGTTCATTGTGGTAAAAGTGCTGCTGAAGGCCCAATCTTGTCTTCACTAAAAACAATGGGATCTTTGCCACTGACTTAGAAGTTCGTGTCCTAAAAGTCATACTTTTAGGAGGGAGTTTACCTGAATTAAGGTAGATTGTGACATTCAAAGAAAAATAGCCTCTTTCCAGAATGAAAATACCCTCTCTGAGCACTTTTATTCACAGACAGCTGGGAAAGAATGTTTAATTTAGTTCTACCATTTGGGAGTAGGACCTCGCAGAAGCTTCTCCTCAGATACTGCTGTAATATTATTTCACAAGCCAAAAAACTCCTTGTTTGTCAGTGAAATAAACCTTAAGGATTTTTGTCAATATTTCTTTTTTTTCAGTTTGTAAGTGTCTAAAATGAAGTCCTTAAGCCATTTTCTAGTTATTTAGATAGCTAAAAAATAGATTGCTAAATACTGTCCTTTGTAACAGTCTGTTGAGGTTAGGTTGCTGCTTTTGAAACTATCATTAATTGTCCACTTGCGCCTTTTTGCACTAAAGTACCTGTGCAAAACTGGTCCACAATTCCCAAGGACAAGATGTAAGTGGAAATGGAAAGACCACCTGCAGCTTCTGTAAGATCTGTTCATGCACCTATGTTGCTGTGAGCTCTTTGCTTCATCAACATAACCATGTTCTGTTTAGAAAAATATGGAATCAGGTGTTTCAGAACTGACTTTTTGCTCTGTTACTTTTCAAGGAGTCAGTCAAATACTTAATTCTGAGGCAACTATCAATCCTTGTCAATGGGATCAGCACTGGAACACAATCTTGCCTGATCCTGTTTCCTCACACTCACCTGTTCCTCGTGTTTGCTTTAACCGCTCCCTTGGCTTTGTGTCTCACTGCTGACTTGGCACCATGCTTCATCTTGCTTTTTTTCCTAGAACAGCCTCCCACTCATGCCTGTCAAGTCCCCATCATCCCCCATCAAGAATACCTTCATCCCGAAGGAAGCTCCTTTGCAATCTTCCCTCAGTATCTTGAGGTGTGATCCTTGCCTTTGTGAGATGGTATCTCTCTCAATAAACTGATGTATTGTCTGTGCATTGAAGTCAGCAGAAGGTCAGCAGGGCTGCTGCTTACTAACTTTTGTTGTAAGTGGATCTGTAATGGTTTTGCAGTCCGACAAGCCTGGTGCTTAATTACAGTATGTAATTAAAGTCAACTATTTGCCAGTGTTCTGAAATTTCCACTGATGTCTTTGCTCTGCTATTGCTGTTGATCAAAATTGTTGAATTCTGGTGTTCTCTCTTTTCTTCTAGGAATTACTATACACCAGAATGTTTCCACCATTACACAGAAGACACATTTATGCCCCACAAATGCTTTTTGCATAGTATAATGGAGCTTTAAATACCGTTTTCTTGAATATGTTATCATAACCATTAGGATAAGTAATACAAAAAAATTAAAAGGGACAACCATCTCATTTGGTAAAAATGGATGGCAACTACTAAGGTAGTCTTAAAACAGACTCTAGAAAGACAGAAAACAATGAAATTGGCTAGATACGGAACCTGCCATCTGTACGTTATGTTAAACAAGCAAAACTGTTTAGATACTAATGCTTTGTGATAAAGTTAGTGGAAGAGAAGACCTTTTGGATCCATGGACACTTGCAGACAAGGACAAAATTGGGACAAGAATTTGAAGATGTGATTTTCATCTTTATCACCTTGCTTCCTTGTTTCTTTTCTGAATCTACTTCATCAGTTGTCATTCATCCTAACCAGATCTTTCACACAAGATAGATTTTCCACATGTGGTAGTGTTGCACCTATCCTCATTGTCCAGGTCCATCAGTTTGGCACATACATGTGAATAATAAAGGCAAGAAAGAGAAGGACACCAGGCAGTAAAAGAGGAAGAGAGCTGGAAAAAAGTAGTTAACACCAGCATAAGAGAGAAAGAAACGATGGAAATAGTGTGTGACCTGCAGATAGAAGGAAGAACAAAAAGATATCAAAAACCTAGGACTTATGTGGGCAGACGAGAGGAGGGTCTATACAAGTTGGCACTGCTGACCAAGAAGAATTGCTATTCTAGTTGTCCTCGTGTTTGCAAAGAACAGTAAAATATCCTGGCTTGGCACGTGAATTGTTCTGGGACTCAGTTTGACAGCCAGTTTTAACAGGTGTCCAGAGTAAATCACAGACCTGTCAAGCATGATGCCAGACTAGAGGAGATACATGGTGTTAGGAGTTAGCATTAAGCCTACAAAACATGGAAGAAAGCATGGATCAGCAAGGAAATTGGTGTATGGACAGCTGCCAAAACCCAACCAATTTCAGCATTGTAAAATTGATTGTAACAATCGGAAGAGTTCTTTGCTCTATAAATAAAAAGAGAATGAAGAAGAGGAAATGGTTCTGCAGTGAAAAGCAATAGAGATGAAAGATAATATAGGTTTGGCTCCAAAACTGAGTACTTCATTTGAGTTTCTCATTAGGACACCAGGATAAAACCTGTGGGCAAAGACATCTTGTCTAACAAGAAAGTCTCTATGTAAGTGAAAACAACAGGACTTATGGTGGAAGCAAAAACAAAGGTTTCACTCTGTACACACCAAAGGGAGCTGATTGTATTTTTCTGAAAATATTAAAGAACTTCTAGGTGAAATTGCAGTTAGAGTGAGGAGTTGCGCTATCAAATCCAGCTTAGTACGTTCTGGCTGGACAGTAGCAGTCATAGTGCTTATTCTGAAGGATGGATGAAAAGCCATCTGGGAACCTGACACAGAAGTAAGTACATTTTTGAAAAAAGTGTGACCAAAAAACTAATTAAAATCATGTAGGTAAATGGAAATGAAAAAATGCTATAGAGATTTATCTGAAGATGAAGACTAGAATTAACACATTTCTACAGAAACTATACCTTAAGGAACTACAACAAATCTAGTCTACTCGGGCTTCAATAAGGTCTTTGTTATTGTACAAATGGGATAACAGTAACTACAATAGTCTGGAAAAGAGCTGGTTAAAAACAAGATAGCAGCAAGGTATGTCAAATGGGGAACTGATGGGCTGGAGGGAGAAGTCCCTCCACAGAGGCTGAGAATTCAAGTGGGAAATACTTAAATATCCTTATTGGTGACTGCAGCAGGAATGGCAAAATCCAGAAAGTATTAGTAAAATATGATGTCGCCTGTCACATGTGCAGACAAGGACATGCCTAAGACCAAATTTAATTTGCAAATTTGCAAGTACAATAAAAAAGCATTTTGCCCTTTAGCCATTTCTGCAAGCTGATTAAATACCCCTCCCTTTTCTTAAAGGGTCTCTCTTTGTCTCCAGTGACAAAGAAACAACTGATTCCGCAGGAGGTATAAAATCAGAAGGTAGATCCACTTACTCTGGCTTTGCTATGTTGGCTTTACCACATTACCCAGAGGAAAAGCAATGTAAACATTTATTTTGGCATAAGTATGGCACTTGCAGAGCAGATCTGATGAACGGGATGATGTCACTTTTCATTTTCTGATCTCAGCCTGGATGCAAAGATAAGAGTCAGATAAACAGCTCTTGGGCAGGTCTGTCAGTCTCTGCAGCGAGATGATGAAAACCAAGTAAAGCGGGAAGAAATCGAGAAGAAAATTGCAGTCTGAACACTCCTGAGACGACTCGACACTGGGAGCAGTCACTATATGGTGGATGGAAGGAGAGTTTAAGATCAGGTTTCCCCAGGGCTAGCTTGGAAGGTAGCAGCAGAGGGGAAGTAAACTTCAGGGATGTTGCATACAAACAGCCATGGTCCCCCTTGGCTTGTATCAAGGTACTCAGACACTGAGTCAGCAGTGAAGGATAAGGGAATCCGTGGCTCTCTTTGGCCTGGACCATCAGTGTGCCCTCCCATGCTATGGCCAGAGCAGCCAAACCCTGAGACTTCATCCATGGGGACAGAGAGTTCAGATTTACCTTGACTAATGGAAAGTCTCAGATTAGCTCCAGTCCGGAGATGTTTGTACTGAATGTGATATTATGATGATTAATGTTAAAATCAGGGACATTTGCAATCTCAGATCTGTTCAATATCACTGACCATGCAAAGCAGACTTCTTTAAGGATGGGTCAAAATAGCACTGCGCAGAACACACTGAATCAATAAAAGGCACTGCCTGAAGCATCAGCCTGCACAGCAGCGCCTGGGCAGAGCCCAGTCAGAAACTAGGGAGGGTGGCAAGACTCATAATTGGTGCAAGATGTCCAGAAGCCATAGGTGGACAGCAAGGGCCTGCAGAGAGGGAGGCAGAGCCTCTTGGGCCACAGGGCTTGGAGGATTCAGCACTTATCTTCTTCCTCTCTGTTGTGCTTAAGGAGGGGACGCTTTATGAATATTTTAGAAATCCATTAGAATTGCACCAAGTACTTTCCAAGTCCACGTCCCTTGCACCCACTGTGCTCCCTACTACATCAATCACAGGAGCAATACACACTGTTTCTTGAAGTCATCCTGCAGCATTCAGGTGTAGCATTAGCATTTTTTAACCTCTGCTGGCACTGTGCAACAGATAAACTGAGCAGCACCAGGAAGGCTGGCAAGCAACATGCAAAGCAGCTCTATAAAGGCATGTCAAAGAATGAGTCATTGTCAAGCCTTCAAGAGACAAAAAGATTGATTACGGAAGAGCTGAGAAATAGGTTTGATAATGACTCACAATATCCCACCCTTTTTGCATTCACAGACCTTCTAACTGATTCATTACTTGCATTCTGCCTTGCTTCTCCTCCCTGTCAAAGTGATCCACCAAACAAGGGACCATCAATTAAAATTTCCACTCAAAAGAGGGAGGATGTGTGTGGGAGCACCCATCCCTTTCTGCATCTGCACCTGGTAAGCCCATTTTTCTGCCCTTTAGCCTGCTGCAGAGCCCATAATTTTGGGGAAAGGAGGTGATGTAAAGCCAGCACACAGGACACCATGAACAATGAAAAATGGAGAGAGGAATGATGTTTCCTTGATGAATGTCTAGCTTTTATCAAGTGAGATTTACCGTGTTCCCTAACTTCACCATTATTCTGAGGTCTGGAGATTTTTGAAGGAGTTTATCTGTGGTTTAACAGTTGTCACTGAAGCTGTTGTCATTGCCCTAACAACCACATCTGGCCACCTTAGTATTCCCATCCAGTCTGTTCAAAGGACTTCCCTCTTCCAGGAACATCCTACTGTCCCTAGTGGAATCATTCTCTGTAAGCCCTTTTTTACTGCCCATGGATTATCACTGAGAAGCCAGGAGACTATGGGGTGGGAAGAGTCACACACTGCAGGATGGGGGAAGCCGGGGAAGTCTCTGCCCCTGGCTGCCATCTTGCCCAGAGTGCTGAGCATGATGACGTGCATGGGAAGGGGTCTGTTTTCAGGGAGCTGCATGTTGACCACCTGAGGCTCAGACTGGAGCACAGCATGGTGCTGTAACAGTGTGTGGGCTGAGGGCTGTTGATGACTCTCAGATCCCCAGTGACCATGCCAAGCCCATTAGCAAAGGCCTCATTTTTAGAAACCAGTTATATCAGATGGCCATAGGCTTGTTTCACCAGTGTCCACTGAAAGGCACTAAATTCCTCCTATAGAAACACTGAAGAAACGAAAGATATTCAGGAATTATTTTGAGGAGGAGGAGTCACTGTCTGTTTACTTCTGAAATCAGATGAGACAAAAGGAACCACAAGCAGAAAGCAAAAACAACCATGAGTAAATGCCATCGGTTGCATTTGACAGGCAATTTAGAACACTTCTGAAAATCCCACCCTGTGTTCTTAGTATTTTCCAGGGCATCTAGAACTCAGGACAGACACCTTTTAAGATCAAAAGAAAAAAAATGAGTCAAATTTATTTTATTTTGCAAGGCGTAGCCTTTTTGGTCTTTTGCCTACTTGCCTGAAGAGTGTCAGAAAAAAAAAGGTGAAATAGAATTGTCTTAGGGAAGGGTAAATGCATGTCTGTAGCAAGAACCAGCCAAACACATGCAGCTCTTATCTAGGATACAACTCTAAAAATACCCTTCTTTGCTGGAGGGTTTCAGGAGTGTTCAATCTCAAGAGGTCTCAGTGACTTCACCACTTTGCTTGGGTTTGCATTTACAAGCAGTGTCATCTGCTAGCACCTTTCCAGCACATCTGGCTTAGCTTTCCACAGCTCAGCTGGGTTCTCACTGCCAAATACATCATCACCAGTAACACAAAATCCAGATTCTGCCACCCAGTACCCTGTCTCAGAGCTGGCATATTGGGGGACTCATGGAGATAGCGATGAGAAAAGGAGTTATTCCTGTAGCTGGGATGAAATTAGCGGTTAAATTTTCAGTGACTGAGATTTAGTGATGGAGCCCTGAATGTCCACAATTTCTTTTCAATGTTTAATTGAGCAAGACAAGGAAGGGGCAGCCAAGGCTGGATTTGAGTTGAGCCACAAACAAGAAAAAATGGTCAGGTTTGCTTTTCTCCAATGCCAAATTTCCTGGTAGTGTGGGAAGTGCAGCAAAGACATTAGATGAATGCAGCTGATAATACTACTTGTGTGAAAGAGTGGTGTTTATACATGATTGTGGTGTCTTTCTAGGAGAGGGCTGCTTTTCTTGGGCACTACAACTATACAACCACCTTTTTTGCACCATGATCCCCTGAAGAGGCTTTGGTTGTATGACTACAACAGAGGTCAGAGCCTCATCATTGCTCAGAGCCATAAGCTACATCCATTTATAAATGCAAAAACCTGTACATGTTATTGGCTTATCTATTTACAGGTATAATATCTTCATTAATATATATTTACATGAGAACAGCTAGAGATTTTTGCATTCATAAATTCTGCACTGGACTGTTTCTGTGTATTCCGTCCTTCCTTCCTTTCCTCCCAAGTTTCAACTTCTTCCAGTTATTTTTGTGGTATGAGCAGCAACCCTTGGGGTCTCCTCTATTTCCCTGGCCAAAAGGAGAAAAATAAAAGAAAAAGTCTTTCACCTTCTTGGTCTTTATCCTGTCAAGCAATTGTAATGGTGCAGTTGAAGGGCCATGGCAGGCGCATACTCCAAAATCTGCTTTTCTGGTGTTGGGAGTAACTTCTTTGCTTGGTGTTCACAGGGCACTGAACATCCTTGCCCATTGATAAGGGCTCTGACACATAGCATTGCTCAGGGGAAGTGTTAGCTGTTTGAGGAAGCTTGAGTGATGCTGGTGGTGAGCAAAGGCTGGGCAGCAAATTATTCAGGAGCTTCTCAGTTACAGGGTGAATAGGCACCATGGACTGGACTCTGTCAGAAAGTGCTGCTCTGGCCATTTATCCACCATAGATCTACTCATGTTGCTGCAAACAGAATTTTTAGAAGAGCTGGTGCTATGCCAAAGCTCAGTGACAAGAGAATGGACATCACTGTCACAAGGGACACTTGAAGGGTGATGTCCTTAGACCAGATCAAAACTTCCTCCTGGTCCACTTGCCAGTCCCGGCGTAGGGCGAAGTGGCACTCACTGGCCCTGCACACAGGAACAAATTTCATTCTGTACTTCAATCCTTATTACTTAATACCTCAATTGTACTTAATGATGTGTTTTATTTTATATGCCATTTTAGTTTATGACTGTTCTCTTGGGTGGATTAATCTCTTATTAGCGCATCATGTTTGAAAGGCTTTTGTTTTTCCCCCGTTAAACAGTTTAATAGGCTCGACGAGACACTTCTGGGTGTGTGCTGTGCAGACTGCCTGCGCACGGCTGGGGTGCAGCCAAGTGCCCTGCACGCACCCAGTGGGTGCCTCAGGGGCCAGCTGGGGCTTATTTCCTGGTAGCAAAGGGACCCTATACCACTGCATAGTATGTAGGACCCAGCAGTAAGGCTACAGACATGCAGGAGAGGCTGAGGGAACTGGCGTTGTTTAGTTTGGAGGGAAGAAGGCTCAGGGGGGACCTTATTGCTCTCTTCGACTACCTGAAAGGAGCCTGTAGCCAGCCTGGAGCCTGTAGCCGGTGTTCTCTCACAGGTAACAAGTGATAGGCCCTGAGGAAATGGCCTCAAGTTTCCAAGGGAAGATTTAGATTAGATATTAGGAAAAACTTCATCATGGAAAGAGTGGTCAAGTTTTAGAACTGGCTACACAGAATCACCATCCCTGCAGGTATTACCTAAAAGACACACAGAGGTGGTGCTTAGGGACATAGTTTAGTGGTGGACCTGGCAATGTTAGAATAATGGTTGGACTTGATGATCTCAGAGGTCTTTTCCAACCTTTGTTATTCTATGACTCTATGCACTTGTCCTGCTACTTCATGCCACTGCCAGGCTGTCCTGCTCCTGTGAATCCTGTCCGTTCACAGGAAGGGATGCCAACCTAGTGTGGAGTAGTGGGTCCTGCATGCAGGGGAAAACCTTGGTTGCCCCACAGCCCTGAGCAGAGTTGGACACAGGGGGAGAGCAAGGATCCTGTGCACTCTCAGGTAGCATAAAGTTAGACTACAGCCAAAGTGGGAGGCAAATCCAGGCTCCAGAAGTGATCCCACCTTATACACACTAATAAATACATAAATAAATATTAAAAATATGTTAATAGCCTGTGGTAAGTAAACAAGTGAATTATCCTTTCTCAAGGCATACACAGCAGCAGGATTAAGTGTTAGGATTTCAACTTACTGATTGCGTTTGCCTTTACCTACAGGCATCCAAGTATAAGGATAGTTCATATTTGCGCTTCTTTTATATACAATGTGAAAAATAAGTATGAATAGATGTCTGATTTACAGAATAAGAGGTCAGCATAATAGAAAGACTGTGATTATTTAACCTACCATTACATCAGCTTTGCCCTTGGTCTTTTCAGAGAATTATAAGGCTGGAGGAACCTCAGAAGATCATCTAGTCCATTTTCATTGCTTCTACCCAGCAGAATGATTAGTTGGGGCTGACAACATGCATACATAGAAACCTCTTTTCTTATCCACCTAAATGAATAAGACTATGAACAAAAAGCTTATAACAATGAATACACTTTTACATTCACTTCCACACACGTGTGCATAGAGGAGGGTGAAACCAGCCATCTGCCAAGGGATAATTCATACTGTCTGCAAACATGAGAGTCCACAAAAGTGCTGACAGGCACAGAACACAGCGCAGAAGTATGAGCTCATTTCAAGACAAGCGTTTCCCTTTGGTGAGTGCATAGCTCCCAACGGTAGATGCAATTGGAGTTGGGTGCAGCCCTCCAAGCAATACCACACAGAACCAGATCTTAATCTCCCCTGCCCTTGAAAGGCCCTGATCCTGCAGCTGTTTGAGTAGGAAACAGAATTCTACAATGACAAGGTCCTTGCACCATGGGGAGTGCTGTGTATAGCCCAAATTTTGCACCTGATTCTATATGTGTGTACAGTTGTGCTCTGGGGAGATCCCCTGGACTTGTGAAGGGTTTGCACAGGTGCAGGACCTCCCCTGCACTTCTGGCTGCAAGACCAAGGGGAATTTAGATCTTCTGTAAAGCAAAGATGTCAGACAGCAGTTGGGAAGAGGTGGAAAGAAGGTATTGCTGATGTTCATCCAGAGATCCACCTTGGACAGCCCCACCAATGTGTGCTTACTCTGACTCCTCTGAAGAATCAGCTCTGATTAATTTGATTATTTCAGCAGACTGGGCAGGGAGGAAGGTTTCAAAGATAGATGAAGCTGTCATGAAGGTGACCATCTCCAGTGTCCCTTAGGCTTAGATCCAGAGGCCTCAGTTCAAACTAGCATTCAGAAGTATGCTAAAGCACTGTCACTTGCAGGAGTTTGAGCTCTAGGTTAAAGTGGAACACCTGCTTAAGTGCTTTTCTGCACCAAGACCATGGCTTTAGAGCTGGTGTCCAAATATTTGGGCAGGATGGATCTCAGTGAAAGCCTTCTTGTCCAAAGAAGGGCACTGAAGATGGTGATGGGTCTAGAAATATGTCTTATGGGGAGTGGTTGAGGGAACTGGGGTTGTTTAGTCTGGAGAAATGAACTTTCAGGGGAGACCTTATCTACAACTACCTGAAAGGAGATTGTAGTGAATTTGGGATCGGTCTCTTCTGCCATGTCTCAAGCGAAAGGATGAGAGAAAATGGCCTTACATTGTGTCAGGGGAGGTTCAGATTAGATATTAGAAAATTTTTTTCACTGAAGGAATGATCAGGCATCGGAATAAGTTTCCCAGCGAAGTGATGGACTCACCATCTCTGGAAGTGTTCAAGTGGTGACTGGTTGTGGTGCTTGGGGATATGGTTTAGGGGTGATTATGGTGGTACCAGGTCTACAGTACTAGATGATCTTGAAGATCTCTTCCAACCTTGATGATTTTCTTATTCTCAGAAGAAAATCATTGACAAGTGTCAGGTGGTTACTGCTTTTATAGCCACTGACTTCGGTAGTGCTTACACGAACTGCACTGAAGTGAGCTACCAGCCACTGATATCATACCAAAAGCAATCTGTGGGAACATAGTAAAACTGAAAAATGAAATTATTTATTAGATCATTTCTAGGAATGGAGGATTAATTTGTTTATAGCAGATATTGCACTGTGATCTTCAAACAATGAAAGGTTGCTTCAACTAGCTACCTTTTTCCCTCCAGAGAAAAGTTGGTTTCTTTCTTTCAATCTCTGTGGATCACCATGTAGACATTTATGGTGTCTCATCTGAAAAGGCAGAAAGCAGCAGTGCTGGAGCACAATGGAGCCATGTTCTTGAGCCAGACAGCACTACCCAGAGCAGCTTTGCAGCCAGAAATGCTGTAATGTGGAGCAGCCGCCTTAGACCCAAACCTCCCTCCAGCAGCCACTGCCTCCTGGCGGCTTGCACTCATGCTCAGGATTCCTGAAGCTCTGGGGATGAGCAACAGCAAGTGCAGTTTTATCAGCTGAGTTTCTATCCTAGTGGGAGGAAGACTTCGGGAAGAAGCAAAAATTTTGTTTCTCCTTTTTCCACAACTTCTCTCACAAGCAGCTGAACACTGAAAGGTGAGCTATGAGGGGGTCAAATGTTTTACCTGAGTCACACCTGTGAACTGCAGTTTTTCTCTTGTTCTGCCCCATTTTAGGTCATCCACAGGCCATCCCTTTTGGCAGAAATGTTTCCAAAAAGCGGGAAAGATGCCACAATTATCTTAGGAAAGGAAGCAGGAGCAGCGAATGGGCCTGGGCTTTGGCATAAAATTGCCTGTGTATTTGGCACACAATTGCCTGTGTATTTGGCACAGTCCCTGGAGTGGTTTTGGTAGAGACTCAAGTATTCTCCCAGACAGTGGCCAGGGCCAGCCCAAGGGATGGTATGTGTCAAGGACAACCAACAACAGATCTCTCAGTGCTGACCCCCTCTTTCAGAGACTTGAGTTGTTTTGCCCACTCTTGGCTGCAGGATCAAACAACCCACAGGACAATTTGTTTTCCAGTGCAGACGTTGCTGATGCTTCTGCAGAGGAAAGGTTCATTTTTCTGTGCTCCCCCCACCCCCATTCTTAATTATCCAGTTCCACGAGTGGAGGAGGAGAAAGACAATGTTTTAGTACGGTTTTCAGAAGGTCTGGTGGTGAAGTGCTTGTTTGCCAAACCTTTGGAATGTTTCGTTCCATGAAGCAGCAGGCTGCCTCTTTCCAAGTCTTGCTATGGCTGGAGGGAGATTAGGTACATAAATCCAAACCTAGATTAGGTTTAGGCTAAGACTCAGTGATTAGGCCAGGGGATAAATCAAAGATTTGGTCTTAGATTTGAAGGCACTGATTTTCATGAGAGCTTTTCTTGCAAAATTTAACCTCAAAATTCTTTCTGATACCTTCTGGCAGTGACATACAAAAGATCATTGAGATTACTGAGCCTGTTACATGAATATTAAATCTCATATTTAGTTCATCCATTCATCTCCCTCTGTCTTCTATTTCCTAAGAAGTTTCTGCCAAATAGTCTCGAAGAAAGAATATTCTTATTCCATTTTATTATTAAATGGGGATATGTTACATTCCAATTTTGCAGTGCCATCTCTCCAACCACAGAATTGGTAGCCATGTACAACATTCAGCCTCATTAGTGGAGTCAGTTGGAATGTATTTCAGTATCTGTTTACATCACAGTTCCTTTGCCACCTAAATCAGCCTGGCTAAGCTTGATCTGAAAAACGAGGGAGTGAAGATAGCCAATAAAAACTCTTTAAAAAGGAATGAAAAATGGAATCATGTTATTAGTAGCCATAGACCAACAATAGAATCATAGAATGGTTTGGGTTGGAAGGGACCTTTAAAAGTCACCTAGTCCAACCCCCTTGCAATGATTAACTAGATCTGGTTGCTCAGAGCCCTGCCCAACCTGACCTTGAATATTTCCAGGGTTGGGGCACCTACCTGGTGCCCTGGTTTCCTCTGGGAAACCTGTTCCAGGGTTTTACCACATGTTTAATACTGGACTCACTTCTTTTACTGTTACAGGGAGCTACAGAGGTAGTGGCATAGGGTCAAAAAGGGGTTTGATGAACTCATGGTGAGAGGTCCATAGATGGACACTAAAATGGCTGGGTGAGGTTGCTGGACGAATGTGGCAGTTGACCAGGAAGGTGACCATGCTCATATGCTCTCCTTAAATACCTCTCTTGCTGCTGTCCTCAGACTCTGGCTACTGCCTGGGCAGACCCCTGGTCTGACATTTCAGGTCTTTCCTTATGTCCTTTTACCCTTTCTGTCAGTGTCTGCTTGCGTGTGCACATGGAAAGGAGACACAAGGCAAAGCGAGGCCCAGTCCATTTTTGGGAGGTCTTTGCAGTCTCCACTCAAAGGTAGATGGCAAATTCTCACACCTGTAGTCAAATATGAGCATCCCATACAGCTGAACACAGTTCTCATGTCCAGCTCCTGCAGGAGGGTCAGCTTCAGGAGTGTCAGCTTTCTCACAAGTGTAATAAAGGTGCCATCCACATAAACCAACAATTCCATTTTCAAATACCTGTTTCTAAAAAAAGCTGAACTTGTGTATTTTCTCTAAAACCTGAAAAAGTTCTGTATATGTTGAACTCTGCAAAGTTTTAATTTCAGCAAGATTTACAAGAGATGTCTGCTAATTTTTTTTATTCTTTTTCCCTGTATAAAATGCAGAGGAAAAGAAATAGGCCAAATTATCACTGCCAAACACCACAACTAAGCATACTTCAACCATCATACGTGTCATTATCTTTATTATGGCAGCATTTCATGTGGAGTATAAAATGTCATACAAACGTCATTGCTCCCTCTGTCCAAAGATATATAACAATAATAATAATAATAATCTCTTACAAGTTTAATTTTTTCATCTGTGGATGTCAGAAGCTCTTTAAAAAGGTCATCATCATTATCTTCCCTTTAAGGCAGGGAGAAAATACAAAGGCCAAGCTGTTCCTTCTAGCTTTAGGCATCTAGGATCCTTCTGCCGTCAGCAAAGGCAGAGAGAAAAATAGGTATATGCAAGGAGATCTGAGTCACGTTTTGGAAGGGACAAGTCCTGTCTGTGACTCCCTTCTACCCAGGAGTTGCCTGGTGCTTTGCAGGGGCCTCTGTCAGGCAACTAAAGTCTGCAGGGTTGATTAAAGCCTGATCATTTGTGCCAGATTTCTGTCTGTTCAACAATAGAGAGCAAAACAGAGCCCAGCTTCTGATTCCCACCCTTGTGTTGTGTCCTCTCTCTTTCTGAAATGATGACAGTGTGCTTCCAGCATTACCCTTGTTGCCAGGCTGACATGGTATGCTGGTTTTGGCTGGGGTAGAGTTAATTTTCTTCACAGTGGCTAGTATTGGGCTAGGTTTTGGATTTGTGCTGAACAGTGATAATAAAGAGATGTTTTTGTTATTACTGAGCAGGGCTTACACAGAGTCAAGGTCTTTTCTGATTTTTATGCTGTCATGCTGGCAAGGATACTGTGGGGGGCATGGAGGAGACACGGCCAGGACAGGTGACCAAAAATGACCAAAGGGATATCCCACACCATGTGACATCTTGCTCAGTATATAAAGAGGGGAGGAAGAAGGATGAAGGGGAGGAACATTTGAAGTGAGGGTATTTGTCTTCCCAAGTCACTGTTACGTGTGATGGGGCCCTGCTCTCCTGGACATGGCTGAACACCTGCTGCCCATGGGGAGCAGTGACCTAATCCCTTGCTTTGCTTTGCTTTGCTTGTGGGTGCAGCTTTTGCTTTCCCTATTAAACTGTCAACCCATGAGTTTTCCAGCTTTTACCCTTCCAATTCTCTCCCTGATCCTGCTGGTGGGAGGCTGCATGGGGCTTGGTTGCTGGCAGGGGTTAAACCATGACAAATGGCTCCATATGTAGACAAGATTTAATGCTTTGTTTGGGGCACAGCAACTTTTTCCTGCTCATGCCTGATGGTGTAGTAGATAAAGCACTGAAAGAAATGTTCACTCAAGGTACTCCACAGCCCCGCTTTCCTAAACACCCAAACTGTGTGAAGTACTTTATCTGAGAAAACTGATCTTCCCACTGTGTTATATCTGGCCATGGCTCTACTCTGGGATGTGCAGGGGTGGGGGGATGGAATGTAAGGTGGGAGCAAAGCTAACATGCTCCTGCAACAGGTCCACACCAGTCAGAACAATGACAAGAAATTCATCTAGCCAATAGCCTGCTCTGCTTCCACCAAGGACACTGCAAACCAGCTGCTGGCCATGAATCATTATGAAGCATGACTATCTTTGGCCATGAAAGCGTCCTTGAATTAATTTCCTCCCTTGTGAAAATAATTCTAACATCGCCAGTGTTTCCCTAATTGCCTTTTTTTTTCTTTCACAGTGGAAGGTGTCAGCATTATTGCCATTAATTTCATCTACAGCACAGGCTGACCTGGTGCAGTGGTTTTCCCTATGTGTTTCTTGTACGGTTTTCCTTCCTGCACCTTCATTACGCTTTAGTTCTCCGGGGAAAATCTATCATAAATATCTTTTAAATACTCCAACTTTTGCAAAGGAAATGTTTAAGAAATATGATACTTACAATAGAGAAAATAGTAGAGCTGTTCATCTAATTCCACACATACTGACATTAGTGTTAATATTTTAATACAAATGTTAAGGTCGGTATGTGCAAAATACCCAAAGGATTCTCATAATGCACCTGCAGAGAGGATTTTGAAGCTGCTGTGCATTTATGCACACTGAATGGCATCCAACCTCAGAGAGGCCCCCAAACTTGGGACTTGGGTTGTGAAACCCACTTGCCTTGTGGTCAGCAATCCTGTCTGCCTGGCTTCTGGACTGGTTAACTCTACAGACAGGTAAATTCACTGGGCACGTCCACACTTGGTCTGACAGCTATACAGATGCCCATATCCAGTTTGGAGAGCTCTAACTTTTCAACTGCGCTAAGAGTCCTGATCTGTGCAGAAGGCCTGAACCCAAGCTTTGTTAATTTTGGAGACTCCTTAAAAGTCAGATGGGTAGTGGCAGTGTAGTGTGTCCTCCTCCTGCACACCAGCCAAGTGGAGCAGAAGTTGTGAAAGAGAACTTTTATGCTGTGCTCAGCCAATGAGAGATCAACGTTATTGATCGATGCTGGGAACACCGATGTATGAGTGAGGCTGAGTCATTGTGCAAACCAGACATGAGAGCAGGGAAAGTAGGAAGGAGAAAGCCTAACTTGGGCCTTGTGATCAGGGCATTCACCTGATGGTTTGGGGACAGGGAAAACTAAAGCTCTAGCAAACTGCTCTAACTCCGTAACTCATCCTACTTTGAGTAGGATTAGGAAGAAAACTCTCAGAATGCTCTCAGGTTAAAGAAAAAACTGAAGGTAAATCCAAGCCTTTATCATACTACAGTAATCAGTTTGAGGGGATTCATTGTCACCCATGGAAAGACTCAAGAAAATAACAACAATAACTGTAGTATGGTTTAACTGTACAAAGCAAGCTTCTTATACTGATCAATCCTCCTATACTTCTTGCTTCAATAGGTTAGTACTCATGGATCAAAACTCAAGGCATTTCTCTTACTGTGCCACCCTGTGTTTGAGGTTGTATTCAAAGCACTTGTTAACAGCATGCAGTGAAGGCCATGGCCTGGGGGCATATTTGTGGGTTCCTTCCAGACTCTGTGCAGCTTTGCAGAGGACTGCAATACTGACTAGAAGGACTAGTAGAGAATAACCCACACATTTCATTTTTATTATGGTTTTTGTCCACTCTATGCCCTTTTGTATGAAAGAGCACATGCATTTGAAAAATTAAGTAGCTGTTGAAGGATATTTAAGGTTCACCCAGATCCAATATTCAGATTATCTTTTTATCCTGTTGAAACACAGAAGATTGTCTGAAGAGCAAGGTCCAATTTGACATGGGTAAGAGCAGAGGAATCAAGGTCTTCATTCCTCAGAAGCCTGTAAAATACTTTGGTCCTGCAGTGCAGTGAAGTTCTGCTCTCTCTTGATAACAGCATTGTAACAAGGCTGATAACAGCAGGCCACATGTTGTACCTTTTGCCCAGCTATGAGTGCAATGAAAACGAAGGCCAAATGTCACCTACCCAGGTAAGGACAAGGCCATTCGACCACAATTAGTAGCAGAAAGCACGCCAAGGCTTTGGCTAACTGTGTGGCCTGATAACAGCCAAGTACTGGCATTGGACTACGAACTGCTGCAAAGCAAATACCATCAGTCTATTGTATTTAGTCATAAATAATTCTTATCTCAGCACCTCCAGAGCTCTTTTAAATATCAATCGGTTGATCTATACAATCTTCCAGTGGTGAAAGGGAAGCAGTGCTGATCTGGGGTGCCCCAGCCTGACCCTGGCTTAGTGCCCAGGCTCTGCTCTGGCAGCAGACACTGCTGGCTCCGCTGCAGGCTGCCTGCGTGGCCACGGGCAGTGTTCCAGGTCTGCCTGGGCCACTAGAACCCACCTGCCTCTGAAAGGCAGACTGCATTCTTTTCTGCCTCTCTTCTCTCTTCTTGGATGGCTTTTACAAAGGGAATTCTTCCAAATGACTCTATATTAGGAGTAGAGTCTTTCTGGCCTCCTATTTTGGGTAAAATCCCCTTTTTGAATAGCAAATTACCACTGGATCTCCCTGATCACTCTATATCAAATGTTTTCAACACTACAGATACTACCTGCTGAATATACCAACCACATATCCTTGAAAAATGCTCCAGTAACCAGCTCATAACAGATTTTACAAAACCTTTCTTAGTTATTTTTGGACTTTGCTTTATTATTTTTAAGTGCAGCTTAAGAAGAGTCACCAAAACACAGCACCCACTGAGCCAGGCAGTGGTGAGCCATGGGACAAACATGCTGCATCCCAGCAGAGAGCTGAAGCATCTAGTGGCTGCAAGGTGAGTGATTTGGAGCACTTGAGTCATTCCTAAACACCTGAAGGTGAGGTCAAAGCGTGTAGCTGAGAAGCGATGCAAGGTACGGTGCTGCACTGATTGCCTCTGTGGGGACTGGGTGCTGAGTGAAGCCCCAGAGCAAGTGTGGGACAACCCGGCTGAGGAAACATCCCTGGAGGCTGTACCACTCTACAAACACCTGAATCATAATCCCCTGTCCTCCTCCTTCCTCCTGGGAGTGGCAGCAATTTGCTATTCGTGTAAGCATGCCAGAGCAAACCCTAACCAGAGGCCAAGGGACAAGCCTCCACCCCATTGTCCACCTACACCTCGCCCTCCTGTTTTGGGAGGAAGGGAACAGGAAAGACTTTGGCTCTCTCCTCCACACCTGGGTGCCAGGTCTGAGCTGCTCTGAGTTGTCAGAGGTGGTTTTTCCCCAGATGGTTTTCTTCCTTCTGTTTTGGGCTTGGGTATTTTTGCACGCAGAGGAAGAATTTGTTCTTGCTCTCCATCCGTGTGTGGGCGTGCTGCCAGATGCTGGCTTTGGCAGCTTTTCCTTCAAGGTAATATTCCACCCACTACACCAGACCATCACCGGGTCTGTTCATCCAGCCTTTTTCAAAAGGTTTTACAGAGCAACTCTCCAAAGGAGGTAATACATAACTCTTGGTGATTTCCTCTTCGTAGCTGGAGCTGAGTGCAGCTCCTGGAGAAGGATCCTTCCATTTAAAAAAGCAGGTCATCTGAACTCATCTAGCTCACCAATTTAATAAATGAGTGGATAATAAATAACCATTTACTACCTTTGACTTTCCATTCTGGCAAGTTATGGAGAAGTGAGTGTCTATCCCAAATTCAGCATTTCCCTCCCCTCTGGACTAATGGAGCATGAGTTCATTCAGATACATATTTCTGGTCTCCCTGTTTAACCTACTTATCTTAAACTATCTTATTCTGTTTGCCCCACAATTTCTAAAAAGATCCTACCCCAGGACAAGATCATGCTTGTGAAATTTTTGTGTGTATTGGTTTAGTTTTGGCAAAGTTAGGAGGTAGTTAAAATGAGACTTATAATGGAAAGCTAGCTGCTAGCATCTCTCCATAATACATGTCTACCTTGCAGAAGAGTTGTGAGGATTAATTAATTTGTGTTTGTTAAGCATTTTGAGATCCTAAGATTAAAGGTTCTATAGAAATGCAAATTGTTATTATAATGATAAATTCTTTATATGAGCTCATATGTTTTGCCTTAGAGGCACAGTCTCACCCTGAGTTGCGTAGTTATACACGTAAATCTTCAAACATTATGATGAAAATGTACCTCTGAGGGCCTGATCCTTCCTTCTGCTCTATCACTTCATGTATAGAGATCCCCCTGACTTCTGGCAGGTCCCATACATGGGACAATTAAAGGATTCAATGTGTTTAGGAAAAGAAAAGACCATTGTGAGCCTCTGGGCTTTGCACTGAGACACATAACTTTCTGTATCACTCCATAAAGCTGCTGCTGCTGCCAATAGTTATGTCCATCTTGTTAATGAAAGGATTGAGCAGATGACAAAACTTGGATGTGAATTTTGACCCTCCCAAAACGTAGGTTTTCAAAGGTTTATTCAACCCGCTAGAGAACAAGGGGAGTAAGTAAAAGCCCAGCTTAGCTGCAATTGCTGCTGTCACTATCGAGTGTAAGATCCCATCAGCACGGCTGAATGCCATTCCTGATGCACAAGTTGCACCCGTTTGTCCCATTGCCCTGCGTGCTTTTGCAAGTGAATGAGGAATACAGGTTTTCAGGCACTCGCTGCACAAGTTGCCAAAGGGCAGCAGGGAGCAAGGCCACAGCTGCACAAGCTTGGCAGACCCATGTCCCCCTCCCAAAGAGAGCTCTCTGCTTTTCCTTCACCCTTGCACAAGCTTGGAGCACCACACTGCCTATCTCCTGCCTGTGAGGGCATTTGACCATTCTGGTCAATATCCTTGTCTGAAGCACTGGTCCAACACAGGGATTGTGAAAAAGATGGGAAGCAGGTTCTTGGAAGAAATGGTCACCCATCTTCCATCACAATATCCCTCTGTGCTTTCCTTGCCATGTCTCTGGCATGCAGACACCTCTACTCACACCCTTAAAGAACTGGGTCAGAAAAATGTTGTGAGGTTTGTTTGCATCACCCATGGGCTTATCTGAATGCAGAACGCGGTGCCAGAAACACCAGCTGCAAAGGAGGTCTCCTACCCAACCTCACACCCAAAGTAGGACTATCATCAGGCACCAGATTAGGCCAGACATGGCTTTCTCTAGCTTAAACTTGAAAATGTCCAAAGATGGCCACCCCACCTCTGTCTCAGTGCTGCACGACTCTCCTGGAGAAGAAGTTTCTCCTCTTGTCCAACCTGAACTGCCAATGGCACAACATTGCTTCTCATTACAGTGTCTGAAAATACTGAGAAGACTTTTGCACCACCTTTGTAGCTACCCTTCAGCTAATCACCTCTTAAACTGCTCTTCACCAGATTAAACTAATCCCAAATTAAACTCTTGTCATAATCCAAAATGTGACGTTTTCAGCATGAGGTTGTGCTTCATGGCTGTTTGCAATGGGCGTTGCATAGGTAAGATTGCAACTGTTACATCCCCCTCAATATGAACCAAAATCAAAGACACTACCTATTAAAAGTCTTGTACCGTTTGTTGTGTAGTCTCAAAAGATTTCTATTGAAAGCCTTTCCAGGAGTGAAATGTATGATATAGATACTGTACTATTCCCCTCCCCTGACATTGAAACCTTCAGAAGTTCTCAGTCTGGGAATCTGTTTGCAACACAATGTATACCTAGAATTACCACAAAAGGGAATGAATGCCTGTTACGTTTAACATATCCAGAATTTATAATCTTCTAAATTTTACACTTGTCTCTTTTCTTCCTCCAAATATTCTGGGCCCTGACACAGGTTGGATGCACCATTCAATACATTCTACCATTCACATCATCAATTCCTCCTACTAAAGATGATAACTAAAAACTAATATTGCCATAAACCCCAGGAAGCTGTGCTGACTTCTGACGGGCTTCTTATATTTTCCACTACCACAAGAGAAAAAAATGTCTTACACTTGTCAGATAGACACTTGTCTATCTGAAGACAGCAAAAGTCAGAGGAAGGCTGTGGGGGAAACTGAGATACTAAGCTTTCCAGCTGTCCTCACTTTTACTGTAAAGCACTAGTTTGTACCCAGAGCTCTGCATTGGAACACATATTACTCAGAAGACAAACTTTGTGGGCAAACATCAGTATGGGCAACATGCACACATAAAATCCTACAGGGCTGGGCTCTGCTCACCAACATGTGCCCCGGGCTGCTGTTGTCCTCTATCTCCTCACACCATTCAGTGGACTTCCCACCAGCAACTGCAACTTTGTTGGAGCAGTCTGTAATCTCACTGTGTTTGCACAACACCTGAAGATCTGATCTGTGGGAGAGATTTTACAATTGAAATCTGCAAAGTGTTAATTCCTGCAAATTGTGGTATATTTCAGGTCTGGGTGTTGCTCTCCTTGTCACACCTCATTCTCCTTTCTGAGTGGCAATTGCAGCCTGTGCCAGACAAGACGCATACAGGGGTCAGATCCAGCACCAACACTGTCAGTGGTTGTCATTTGATGTGACACTCAATATATCTACAAGCATGAACTGCTTCCTCTCCCAAAACAGCTCAAACTTTCAGGTTGCCTCTGGAGTAAATCAAGGTCTTGCCCAGGGTTGGCTCAGAAGCTGGCTGTTAGTTGTGTAAACAGTAATGCCCCTTGGTCCCAGCAATGTCTTCACTGTGGTAGAAGACAGTCCTTCACATGAGAGAGAGATGCAGTCTCCAGGCAGAGCACAGCAGTGCTGTGCTAGCAGGACCAGCCATTGCTTCCCCACTTGCTGGCTGTACACACAGAATCAGTCTGTCACTTCCATGGCTCCCTTTCCCACATTGATGCCACAGAACAGGCTGACCTCTGCTTTTAAAGCTAATGCTCAAGAGCTTGCAAGAGCTCTTCTCACCCTTCTTGACTCAAAGAATTTTGAAATTGTCTTCGTTGAGAGCAAAATGAGAAGTCTACTAAAATACAAAGCTTTTAAAAACTCTGCTATACCATCATACAGTGCCTACAGAATCCATGTATTACCCATAACAATGCTAGAGCCAAATATTATCTGGCTCACCTCTGGTGGGTGCTGAGCTCATATAGAGGATGATGGTGCTCAAACACTTTGATGTATCAAGTATATTTAACAGTATGCATATGAGAGCACTGACTTTTTCAAGTTCTTTTTTTTTATATCTCAAATCTGTAACTAAGAAGGATTGTAAAAGCCTCAGACACAAAAATCGTGCTGTAATGTCAGAGTTATGTGCTTCACCTCATGGCATGTGAGGTTTTGAACTTGTTTTGAAGATACTGGGACTACTAAGCCTAAAAAAGGCAATTCAGAAAGCAGATCCATAAGCATTTCTGCAGTTGAGCTGCAAAGCAAAGCTTTCCAGTCGCTTCACAAGAATTTTGGTCGCTTCATTTCCATTAGTTTAGCCACTGGAGTTATTTTAGTTCATTGCTCTGACTCAAAAGCATGCAACATCCCATTTGCAGCACTGAGTAGCAAGAAACTGCATTCAAACACCTCGAAAATGTGTAATAAAAGATGATAAAAATGTATCCTGGAAACGTATCATTTTTTCTAATGGTCTTTGTTGGATGATGGGGACAATTGGCAACTTTTTTTTTCCTGTGCAGTGGTCAACAAACTGAAAGGGAACAAGCAGCTGCTGCCCCAGGAGAGCTGGAGGTACCCCCACAAGATTCTCCCATGCACATATCCTGCATCCCACTGCCCACAGAGGATCTCCACCTTGCACAGGCCCACAGCTCAGCACACCCCTATTTGGATTTTACTCTCTATAATGCTGGGTAAATCACTGAATCTTCCTCTGAGTCACTTTTTCATCTATAAAGTGGAGGTACTATTTGCTAACCACTGTGAGCTGTCATGAGGCTTCATTTCTTAAGAAGTGCCAAGTCTCTGAATAGACTCAGGGGAAAGGAAAGCAGATGAGAAATGCAGGGCATTACCTTGAGGTTTCTTTCATCTGCCATGATGGTGATGGTCAGGGAGCTCATTCTTCTCCCATTGGGCAGCTCTTGTCACCTGGCCAAAGCTGAAGGAGCCTGGGGTTTGGCTCCAGCTCCTCCCAAATTCAGGGGTCCACAAGAGACAGGAGACCCATCATTCAGCAGGACCAGGGACCAACCATCAGGTTGCTGCTGCTGCAAGATGTAGGAGACACTGACAGCTGTGGGGCAGCCTCCCCATCCCCTGTTCCTCCACAGCAGTGAGGGCCCTGCTTGGAGAGAAAGCAAGGAGGGGAAACATCAGGAAGATGTGGTCACAGTCTCCTGCCAACAAATGCTTTTCCAGTGCCCTCTTCTGGAAAACATTTTTGGCCCAAGCAATTTTTTCAGGAAAGATAGTTTGAGACTGGTGGTGACTTGTGAGGAGTTGCAGGAGTATTCTCTGGCTCTTCACACACAGGATCTGCTCTGCTCCTAACACTGGGGGACCTGTGCAGCTCCTCATGCCCTTCAGAGTAGCTTGGCCAGACACCCAGGGCACTAGCCAGAAAACAGGCAGCAAAGGACATGCCTCCTACCCACTGGCCACTGCCCTCCAACCCCAGCCAGAGGGTAGAAAGCGAAGAGGGAACAACATATGGTACCAGGGAAGTGGTGGAGTGCTGGGACCAGGTGATGGCCATCATCCCTATATGGACCACAGCCCTTGCTTTTCTGCCAGCTCAGTGAGCATCTGGCTCCTGCAGTGGTTGCACAGCCCTTCACTTCCCTTTCGGGCTGATTTTCCAACACCTAAATTACATCTGCTGCCCATGGAGCCAAATCTAGGGGTTTGTGAGCCCCATTATTTGCCCTGTTAACTGGCAGGGGAGGTGGTGTGAAATTGGTCTGTTTTTTTGACGAGTTACTTCAGCACAGACAATGCTTGTGCAGGGACAGCAATAGCTGTTGAGAGCAGGTAGTGTCCTGAGGACCAGCTGATGTGGGTTCTGCACACTGAGACAGTTTTCCCTAGTGCCTGCTTGCTATTTAAAAAACTTTCTGTAATTCATGTGTGGATGTGTGGCCACATACACACCAAATATATGCTTTTAAAAAATATTTTAGGAGGTTTTGTTCTGTCTTCCATTAAATTTAACCACAACCAGCAGCTCTGTCCCCTGGCAATTCTTTTGACTGTGTCCCCACTTGCCTTTTGTTTATTATCTGCTTGATCTTAGTGTTTTCCTTTATTTTAATTCTTCAAGGGATTCTTGTATAGCCCCCTGCCACACCCCCCTTCCCCCAATCCAGCTCCAGCATCTGAAGTGTGTGGGGTGGACAAGGACATCCCATTGATCTGCTTCTGCCTGAAATACAGGGGGTTTTCCAGTTGAGCTCCGGGGGAGAGGTGGGAGGATAGGACCTCTGAGGCTGGTGAGCACAGCCTTTTTGGTACTTTCACAAGAGCATCTCGCACTCCATGGCAGCCAGCATTTCCCATTGCTTTTCCCTATGCAGGACTGAGGGTTTTCCCCACGTCGCAGTGCTCACCCACCAGCTCTGCAGAAGGGCAAGGGCTAGCTAGATGTCTCTGCCATTAAAATAGCCACCGGTGACTTGGAGATAGGGAGCAGGAGCACCCTGAGCTCTGTCCTGCAGTGTGGGCTGCAGAAAGGTTCCCTGCCTCACTTATAAATGCCCTAGGGACGGCAGGGTGTAAAAATCCCCTTTTCAGCATGGCAAGGGCAGCCCCATCCTTCAGAGCTCCCACGACAGGGCAGGGACTTAGTCCACAGGGGGTTGCTCCCACCGTGGGATAAAGCTCGAACTTCTTAAAGAGAGGGGAAGAGCGGCCGAAAGTGCCTGTCCCAGCAAGGGCAGACAGCGCGATCATTCCAGGGCTAAACCAGAAACGGGTTAAAAGGATCATGGAACTTAACACTCGTTTACAACTTCCACCAAAGCGCATTTTAAAAACAAACCAGCAATACAAAGTAACTTTACAATGGAAATAGCTCTCAGCGTCAGAGCAAAAGCAGAGGTGAAAAAAAAGAATTGGTCAGTGTTAAGGGAAGTGTTTTGGATAACAACCTCGTTGTGCAGGGATGGAGGCAGGGGCAGCACCGCTGCGGGCAGCAGCCAGTGCCGACAGGGCTGCGAGAGCCGCACAAACAGGATGGCTCTGAGGGCGGCAAACGCTTGCAGAGTGCCACCCCCCCGACAGTCCGGGTGTGACACTCGGGGTCCCCTGATTCAGCGGTGCCTTCCTCCAGCATCTGCTAAAAACATCGCTTGCGGCCGCTTTTTCACGCTAAGGCAGCGGTACCGAGCCGGGGGTACCGAGCCAGGGGCGGGGGCGGCGCCAGCCGTGCACCTGCTGGCGGCGGGCAGGGCTGGGGGGGTCGCGCACATCACTCCGCAGGTGGATCCCACACTGGGCGGCCCCACGGGAACATGGGACGCGGGGGCCGGGCCCGGGGGGAGCACCGCAGAGCTCCGACACCCTCACGGCACAACAGGGCCCGGGCGGGGCGGGCGGCGCCCTGCGCATGTTCGGCCACACGTCACAATAGCGGCGGTGGGAGCGCGCCCGGTCCCAGCCGATCGCGGCTGGTTTGAGCTGGTGCGTTGCCACAGCGACGCCGCTGCGCTATAAATAAGAGCGCGGCGACCGTGGCGAAGCTTTGTCAGCTGCGGCGCCCCGCTCGCCCCTGTCGGCCCCGCTCCTCCTCAGCCGGCCCGGCGCTCCCGCCCGGCTCCGCGCACCGCGCCCGGCTCGCAGGAGGAGCAGGAGGCGGCTCGGAGCGAGGGGATCTGCCGCCGCCGAGGCTTGACAGCAGCTCTGCCAGCGCTGCCCGAGGTGAGGCGGGCGGCAGGATGTGCGGGGCTGTGCCGGGAGCGAAGTGGGCGCCGGGATGTGCGGGGCTGTGTCGGGAGTGGGCAACGGGATGTGCGGGGCTGTGCCGGGAGCGGAGCGAGCGGAGGAAGCGGCCGGCGCAGAGCCACGTGTCTGCGGGGTCGCTGCCAAAGCGGCGCGGCCCGGGCCGGGCGCCGGCGCTGCCGCCGGGCACGGGGAATCCCCAGGGCCGCCGGGAGGCTCCGGGCGGCTGCGAACGGGCCAGGCGAGCTCGCCCGCTCGCCTGGAGAGTGTTGGCGGCGCGTCCCCAGAGCGGGGGAAGGGACGGCCCCGCCGTGGCCGGCGGGCTGTTTCCGGGGTGGGGAGAGGCAGGTGCGTGGCAGGAACAGGGCTTGGGGCGCCTGGGCTCGCCCTTGGGCCGGGCGGCGCCGGGGCGCTGCCCCCCCGCACGCTCGGCGGGACCCAGCCTGGGGCGGGAGGGAATCATGGAATGGTTTGGGTTGGAAGGGGACCTGGAGGATCATCCAGTTCCAGCCCCATTGCCGTGGGCAGGGACACCTTCAAGTAGACCAGGCTGCTCAGAGCCTCATCCAACCTGACCTTTAACCCCTTCAGGGATGGGGAGGGAGAGAGCCCTTCTCCCACGGGGCGCTGATCCCCCCGGGGTCTCGGGTAGGGGCCCAATCGCGGCGTGAGGTGGGTGTGCTGTGATGAAGGTGCTCCCCGGGGCAGAGAAATCGCAGTGTGAGGCTGGGGCAGCCCCAGCCCGGACGGGTGCCGGCTCCGCGCAGGGACCATATGGCTGCGCAGGGAGAAGGACCGTCAGTGAGCCCCTTCCGTGCCTGCAGCGGTCTGCAGGGTCGGGAGCACTTCGGGCACCTTTTCTAGACGCAGCTTGGCTATTTGAGTACGGAGCCTGCACGCATGACTCAGCTCTGTCTAAATACAGCTGCTGAATAAGGGAACGTTCTGGAGAACAAATTCTAAATGAGCACAAATTGCCTTTCTTCTGGGGAGCTGCAGACACTTTGCACGCAGTCCAAATAGAAATGTACTTTGGGAGGCTACAATTTGCACCTACATGATCATGTTCTGCCTATATTCTGTGTAATTACACTGTAGTTAAAATTGTGCAATGAGGTGGAGATGGAAAGCTTGCAAGAACTTCTTAACAAAATCTGCTGTGGCCAGTAAAAGTAATTTCCCTTTTAGATGTTAATAGGAAAAGTGCTGTTCATACAGTTCTTTGCAGAGGGGAAATTAAACTAAGTTCATCCTGATGGTGTTCACTTCTCTTAACCACAACTAGAAGTCCCTGAACTCCTTTCTGCGAAGCTGCAAGTCCTATATGATGTATCTTCTCCTTAGTAACAAGCACCTTCCTGAGAAGTGTTTAATTTGCTCTTTCTTAGGGTCCCAGAGAGGCTTTTAAGAGAAGACTTTAATCCAGCTTGTGGGAGAATTATCACTGCACGTGAATGAGAGCGGGGGGGAATGAGGCTCAATGGATTGTTGGATTTATTAGAGTCAAAGCTTAATCTAGCTTGAATCTTAAATCTGATTTATCTCTAAGTGAGAAATGATCAAAAGATGCAAAGGAATTCTTGACACTGGCAGTTCAGGTGCCATATGTTTCTGAAGGTTGAAATGATTGCTCATCTTTCAAAGTTATCACTAAATAAAATTCAATGAATTTTCTTATACACAGTGTATGGAGTGAATGATTCTGTAGGTCTTAGAACCTTGTTAGTTTGTAACAGCTAAAAAATGTTATTTTTCAATTGATTTATAGCCAGACTTTTTGCAAATAGAGTGAATAGTGATGTAACTAAAGATTAGTGAATAGTTCAGAGTTTGCATAATTTTCAGTCAAAATCTGTATAACTGGTTTGAGTGTAAAAAATGCTGAGGGAAGGAAGAGGATTGGATCCCGTTACATGAAACCATATCTTCCCTATGAGTCACTTGCAATGCCGAGATCTTTAAAAGGTAGCACACACGCTGCTTAACAGCTTAATGGAGTAGGCTGTCATTCTCTATTTGGGCTACCCAGTAAAAGAATGGCACATACACTTTGCCACGGACTTACTTCATAGGTCGTGGATGGCAGAGGAATGTGCTTTTGCTCTTTAGTTCTGGTTCTCAAGGGACTTTCTGCTTGGGAGGTAGATTTCTGTTAGCAATGAAGGTTTGTAATGGACTGCTGTAAAATCCTGTTCTAAAGTGCTAATTGGGATCACTGTTAAGACTTTGTCTGCAGGTCAGAGTTAGGAACCAGTCTCCTAGTGTGTATCTGCCACTCTTGACAGCTGAGATTTTCATGGAGCTTGGAGGTCACGAGTAGAACAGGGAAGCTCTAACCACCAACAGAGTAACTTCAGGGAAAACCCATATCTCATGTCTGCTTTATGCACAGTCTGAACTGTAGTGAGAATCCAAATATTTACCTGGCTTGGACCTAATGAGAGTTGTTACTACTCAGAAGTCAGTAACATTCTGGGATTCTCTGTGTAGAAACAAGTAAACTCTTTCTCCCCAAACTGGCAAGCTAAAATAGTGCTAAGAGTTGTTCAAAAAAAGTGGTACATAGACACTAGCCATAGTATTGATGTGGGGGTGAAGAAAAAGACAGAAGCTTCCAGGGAGCTAGACTAATAATATCTGACAGTATTTGTTTGATTGCTTTTTTCTTTGAATGTGTTGAGTACATCAAACAGTTGCTGAACAGAGAAGAACTTGCCTTCCAGCTAGAAAGAGTATTTTGGCATGCCTCCTTGGTTCTGATTACATCTGTTCTGTCAATTATGCAAGTTTCCAATCTATGCAGCTATTAGTGATAACTGTAGGAATTGTATAATTGTAAATGATAGGAGCACAATGTAGTGGTCATATAATGTCTATATGAATCCAAGTGAAGTAGTGAATGTAAACCATATGAATTTAAATGAAGTAACTAATGTTGGGTGGTTTTTTTCTCAGCAGGTCATACTTAAATCCTTTCACGTAAATCTGAAATCTTGGAAATCATGAGTAACTTCAACAAAGAAGAATTTGAGTTGACCTTCCTTGATGAAGGCTTTACTGCCAAGGACATCCTTGATCAAAAGATAAATGAAGTGTCATCTTCTGTAAGTATGATGGGAAAACCACTACATTTCATGATGCTACAAACTTATAAACTAATGGAACAAATTGTCTTTGCAAATGATCTGCAAGGCAGCCTTCTCAAGTGCTGACCTCTAGGCTTGTCCTGTTATCTGTTGTTTGTAACGTTGAGATGTGTGTTTGCTCTAGGATGATAAAGATGCCTTTTATGTTGCTGACCTCGGGGATATTGTGAAGAAGCACATGCGATGGCATAAGGCCCTTCCTCGGGTAACCCCCTTCTATGCCGTAAAATGTAACGACAGCAAAGCTGTTGTGAAGACACTTGCTGTGCTTGGTGCAGGATTTGATTGCGCCAGTAAGGTAAGATCTTGACTATGTTCTGATCTGTGATGTTAGTATATGTTCAGCTTTATAAGATGTGCTTATATAAGATTAAGCATAACCAGGTGATGCCGCTTTTATTGTTCTAATTACTTTATTAATCCATCTAGAAATATGTTTTACAAGTATAATCTCTTCTTTCTTCAGACGGAAATACAGCTGGTACAGAGCATTGGTGTACCATCTGAGAGAATAATATATGCAAATCCCTGCAAACAAGTATCTCAAATCAAACATGCTGCCAGCAGTGGTGTGCAGATGATGACATTTGATAGTGAAGTAGAACTAATGAAAGTTGCAAGGGCCCATCCAAAAGCCAAGTAAGTCACGCTAACTGTTCTATAATTCTTCCTTGGGTTCCCAAGTTACAGAAACATCTGCTGTTACCTGAAACTTGTTCTTTGTTAGATAAGATAGGCTGCAAAATTATGAGAAAATAAACATACTTCTAACCAGTGAGATCTAATCCTGTATAGCTTATTGGCACATTAGGCAGGGAAGCTTGTATCTTTAAGCTCAGTCTCACGCTGAGGTCATAGCTGCCTGATAATGATGTCTGTTCTACTGAAACTTAACTCCTCATTTTTTCCTATTTCTAGGTTAGTCTTGCGCATTACAACTGATGACTCCAAAGCAGTTTGTCGTCTGAGCGTTAAATTTGGAGCTACATTGAAGACTAGCAGGCTTCTTCTGGAACGTGCAAAAGAACTTGAGCTTGCTATTATTGGAGTTAGGTGAGTTGATAATGTCAAAATAGTCATATTAAATAAGTTTTCTTTAAATAGTCTACCTAAGGACAGAGATGCCTTTGCATGTGGTGACATGAGTTTATACAAGGCTTCTTGACTAATTTGCCAAGTAGCAACTGATATTTTGTATCTTTTCACAGTTTCCATGTTGGAAGTGGATGTACAGACCCAGAGACCTTTGTTCAAGCCATTTCTGATGCCCGCTGTGTGTTTGATATGGGAGTAAGTCTAATTCTGCTTTCTCTGGAACTACTGATCAACTGTTGTGGCAAAAGTTAATCAAGTGTGAATGTGTTACGGGGTTAAAAAAGCTGACTAAGTCACTGATTTCATGTTGGAATTTTTGAGGGCTTGATGGCTTACTTTGACCAATTTGGCAAAACTCATCTACAGATGCACTAAAATTGGCAGCTCCTACTGAAGTGACTGTTACTTGAATATGATGAGTTATCTCTGTTCCAAATATTAATGAAATGACTTCACATTACCTTTTAAGCTAAAATGATAAATTAACAACTGATTTCTTGACCATGTTGCCAATAATCTCATTTTAGGCTGAACTTGGCTTCAATATGTATCTACTTGATATTGGTGGTGGCTTCCCTGGCTCTGAAGATGTCAAGCTTAAATTTGAAGAGGTATAGCATTTCTAAAAACATTCTCAGGTTGTGGAGTCTTTTTGAATGTTGGTCTGGATTAAACAAAATCTTGTTTTTTCTGTTTGTATGCAGGCACATTTGCAAGAATGTATCTGCTTGGTCAGAAATGTAATTTAGAGGAAAAGAGGAATTAATCTGAAAACTAAAAATTAGATGAACTCATTAGATACTTAGCTAAATGACTGCATAAACATGCAGAGATCTCAAACTTGGAAAGCAGGGTTTAATTGCAGGCTTAATTCTTACTGGCATAAACTTCTTCAAGTTGATACTGTACTTCAAACTGTCTGGATTGGCACTGCTCCCAAATAGGGTGAAAAGGTAGTCCTGAACCCACACTGCCCTTATGGGTTGCAGCAAATTAGATCAGTGTCTGATTTGATTTAGAACTAACTTTTGGATAATTTTTAAATTGATCTCCAGTGTTCTTCAGTCTGCTTTCATACAAAAATAGTTCTGCTTTCAGAAGAACAAGGGGCCTGGATATTTATAGGACTTCCACTTTAAAGCAGTGTTGTCACAGCACCTGCCCCTCTAACCTAAGGCAGTGTTAAATGTTGTTACATATTAACACAAGGAGGCAGTAAGTTATACAAAATGAGTTTTCTGCTAATACTGTGGGCTAACATTGTTGCACTTGTGATACTTCATAATGAAGACTGGCTTCTCATAGTGCAGTATTGCCATTAAGTGCAAATGATATTGTCTTTGGGCTCCATGGCAATATACAGCCATGCTGCCATTGGAGGCAGCTTAATGGTAACTTTAGAACTTGGAAATAACTGTTGGTGAAGGCAACTGAATTTCAAATCCTGTGAGATGACTTCTTTAGGATGCAGTAAGATGGGGGATATTGCATAACTAGGAGAACTACAAGGGGACTAGAAATCAAATTTTGAAGAGTGAGAACTTGCAGGGCATTAATGTTGGTTTAATGAGTCTAGGAATGGTGATTTTCTTTAGACTCAAACATGAGGTGTTTTGTCACTTAAATATTAAGCTGCAATTGATGTTTGCCTTTGTTGCTTTGTGTAAATTTAATCACAAACAAGACTTTGAATGGGAAAATAAAGCAAAAGTAATCACTAGAGATTATAACAGGTGTTAATAGATGCTACATGTTTGACCAGTACATCATCGTGTACTTAAGAGTCTGACTTCATTTCAAGCTTCTAAAATAGCAGCTGAGTAACTGCTGAAATTCTAATATTGGCATCTAATTCTTCCCTAGATAACAAGTGTAATCAACCCAGCACTGGATAAATACTTCCCTTCAGATTCTGGAATAAATATTATTGCAGAGCCAGGAAGATACTATGTTGCATCAGCATTCACGCTGGCAGTCAACATCATTGCAAAGAAAATTGTATTAAAGGAGCAAACAGGTTCTGATGGTATGTAAATCTAGACCTAGTCTTAGTTCTAGCCGACTATGTGTTTCTGCCCAAGCATTCTCCTAATGGTGTCTCAACTTCTTTCAGATGAAGATGATGGAAATGACAAAACTCTTATGTACTATGTGAATGATGGAGTCTATGGTTCATTCAACTGCATCTTGTATGATCATGCACATGTTAAACCAGTTCTGCAAAAGGTATGCCTATTCAGAAGTACCACATACTAACTGTGTATCATGGATGTAGGAGAATCCTTGTCACAGCAGTCACTTCTCAGTTCACTGCTCCCTTCATGTTGCCAGAGTTTGGTATTTAACTTATGAAGCATGCAGTAGCATTAATTCAAAACCGAGGGTGAAGAAGGATTTGCAAACAGCTCTTCCTCCTCCTCTCTACAAGATGGAATATTATACTAATCATGATACTACTTCTGGAAGCTCTGTTTTGATAGTCAAATAATTATACTCCACTTTTCCTTCAGCGGCCTAAGCCAGATGACAGCTGCTACTCCTGCAGCATATGGGGACCAACCTGTGATGGCTTAGATCGTATTGTTGAGCGTTTCAATATGCCAGAGTTGCAAGTTGGTGACTGGATCCTGTTTGAAAACATGGGTGCCTATACTGTTGCAGCAGCTTCTACTTTCAATGGATTCCAGAGACCAACAATACACTATGTGATGTCAAGACCTGCATGGTTAGTAACTTAAGTATCTTGATCCATCAGTGCTTTTGATACAGATGACTGTAGTGAGTAGTCCATGTCAGCTGGCTACCCGTCAACAAGCAGAGCCATAGTTTTGGTGCCATGGCTCTCTGGTGCCAAAACCTGCTGGTGTGGAAGAAGGCAGTGCCTTTGAAGGTTTTTGCTGTGTGCTTAGAACGATGCTGACGCTGTTAATTTACTCTTTTCTCTGATGTACACCCTTCCAGGAGAGGTGCTTTTAAAGGGGTAATGTTAGAAGTTTTCATTAATTTGGGCTTCTGTCTAGTGTTTTCACTTTGGCACAACATACAGAATCATTATGAATTCTTTACAGTTAGCTTCTGTGACCAGTCGATCACAGTTCTAATAATATATTGTCTTGATAAGTTGGTAGCTTGCTAAATCCTGACTGCAGGACACTTAACAGTGCTGCTTCACAGTATGATCTGTCTGTTTATTTGAGAGCTATTCCTTGGTTTAGGTTGAGCTCTGGCTCATTGCTCAGTGCAGTGCTAGATCTCCACAGGAAGTTACTAAACAGGTAACCAAAGAAAGCAGGAACACCTCTTAAGTGCAGGGATACTGTGCAACTGCACCTTAAACAGTAGTTTAAAGTAACCTGGGTGCTCCTCTGTGCAAGACAAGATAATGGATTGCACCTTCTATAAAAGCAGGGTTTCCTGTAAGAGGAAGCCCTTACCTCTGTATTGACATCTGCCTACTACACTGGCAGAGAGCATTTGGGCAGCAGTGTTACCCTAAAGCATTATTAGCTCTGCTGTTGGGTTACTTTCAAATTTATTGAAAGTCCTTAAGTTCAGGGGAATTCCTGCCATGAAAATAAGAGGAAGCTTTCTCCATTCTTTTACTAGCCTTGCCTCTATAAGCAAGGCTAGTAAAAGAAAGCACTATTGTTGCTTTCCCTTAGTGAAATCTCCTGTCAATTGAAGCATTTTTTAAACCAAATGAAGCTTTTAGATTTCCTATAAGACTCCAGAATTGAACTAAAAATTGCTCTGCAGGGGAATAATTAGCTTTTTCTCTGTAGCATTAGGTTTCTGTTAAAATTTAATACTTGGTTTGAGGCATGCTGAGCTTAACTGTGCAGACATAACTGTCATCCAAGGCCACAGCCCTCTTTCAGCTCAATGTCACTGCCTGTGTTTTCTCTTTTGGCAAGAGAATTCTGTGATATAAGCTGGCCCTTAACTGAGGGGGATGCGTCAATGAGATTATGGTGCAGATCTTTCTAGGCCAGGTGAAAGTCTTTCGGCGTGTAATCTAATGTTATAGAGGTGTACAACTAAATTTGTGGCTAGAAACTGAAGGATAAAGGACAAGATGATTACATATGTTTAAGTAAAAGCTCGTAGTACATGAAGAGCCAGGTAGTAGCACAACTCTTTGCCATGCATATCTAAAATAACTAGAACTATAAGATGACACCAAGCTGAGAGGTGCTTTTGACACACCTGAAGGTTGGGATACTATCCAGAGGGACCTAGACAGGCTCGAGAACCGGGTGCATGAGAACCTCATGCAGTCTAATGAGACCAAGTGCAAGGTGCTGCTCCTGGGTTGGGACAACCCCCAGTGTCAGTCCAGGCTGGGGGATGAATAGATTGAGAGCAGCCCTGTCAAGAAGGACCTGGGGATGCTGGTGGATGAGAGGCTGGACGTGAGTCTGCAATGTGGACTTGCAGCCTAGAAAGCCAAATGTGTCCTGGGCTGGATCAGAAGCAGTGTGGGCAGCAGATCGAGGGAGGGGATTCTGTCCCTCTGCTCTGGTGAGACCCCACCTGGAGTGCTGCATCCAGATCTGGGGTCTCCAGCACAGGAAGGACATGGACCTGTTGGAACGAGTCCAGAGGAGGGTCACCAAGTTCATTAGAGGGATGGAGCACCTCTCCTGTGAGGAAAGACTGAGAGAATTGGAATTCTTCAGCCTGGAAAAGAGAAGGCTTAAGGGTGACCTAATTGTGGCCTTCCAGTACCTGTAGGGAACTTACAGGAAAAATGGGACAAGGCTATTTACAGGAGCATGTAGTGACAGGACAAGGGGGAATGGCTTCAAACTGAAAAAGAGTAGGTTTAGATTAGATATTAGGAAAAAATTCTTTACTGTGAAGGTGGTGAGGCACTGGAGCAGGTTGCCCAGGGAAGTTGTGGATGCCCCATCCCTGGAGGTATTCAAGGCCAGGTTGGATGGTGCTCTGAGCAACCTGGTCTAATTGAAGGTGTCCCTGCCCGTGGCAGTGAGTTGGAACTAGATCTTCAAGGTCCTCTTCCAACCCAGACCATTCTATGAATCTATGAGCTAAGTCCAAAAACTCAGTCAATTGAGGTTCTTCTGATGTTGTCTTTTAGTACAAAACCCATCTGTGTATGGAAGGAGTTGAAAAGTTCTCACTGGTCAGCTCGTTTACATTCCTAGTCTGACATCCATACTTCTACATGATTCAAGTTACCTAGAGTTGTGAGGGTGTGGGATAAGAGATAGTCAAGTTGTCAGGGATTTTCAGGACAGAAATTTTGAACTATTGAGAACTAAGTCAGTAAAATTGCATAGAATGAGGTATACAGATGTAGCTGCAGGTATATAGATGCATCTTTTCAGATCTAAATCCTACACAGAAGTGGTGAAACCAGCTTGGTATTGACATTTAACCTAAAGCCTAGGCAGCCACAAGTGACCTGCATGGATTCTGCTTTTATTATTTTTATTTTTCCCCCTATGGTAATAATGTCTGAATTGTAGGTGATGAATAAAAAGTTGATTTCATACTCCCTGACAGTAAAAAAAAAAGTACCTTGCTTACTATTTTAGGCAGATTAAAGTGAAACACTTTTTGACTTTCTCTTCTTTTTTTCTTTCTAGGCAACTAATGCAGCAGATCAAGGAGCAAGGGTTCCTAGCTGAAGTGGAGGAGCAGGATGTTGCTAGTCTGCCACTCTCTTGTGCCTGGGAAAGCGGAATTGAATATCCAGCAACTTGTGCTTCAGCTAGTATTAATGTATAGGTAATATTTAGTAATTAACTGCAAGGTTAGTCATTGAATTTAGGGCATTTGGGGGACCATTAACTTAATTCTTGCTAGGATTTTTAAGTGGTTTTTTTAAAGTTTAGGTTTGGCATAAATGCAACAAAAAATAACTAGGAGATGGGTCACAATTATCTGTGTTCCTATGGAAACTATTTGAATATTGTTTTATATGGATTTTTATTCACTTTTCATGTATGCTACTAAAGACTGACCCTCAACTGTCAAACAAGTATTTGTAGCTTGTGTATGGCAGAATGGGCTAAGCTTAGTGCTTTGTGACCTACCTGTTTTAAAATAAAGTATATTGAAATAACTGGTCCTGTGTTTGGTTAATCTATAAAAAATTAATGTGTCATGGCTGGTTCTTACACCATGTATGAAGGCAGACCAGATGCTGTAAGCACAGAATTTCTTAATAAATGAGTAACACATTTGCTATTTCCCCTACCATTGCCCTCCCAACTTTCTCAGAAGTGAAGGAAACCCTCAGTGGTTAGGGAAACTAAATGGTGTCTTTTTTCATATATGATTAGAAAAAGGTTGACTGTCAACAAATTGAATACTGTGTGAATTCATGTGGATTTGCATTCGTTTTTCACTACTGAACATGGACTTAACACAGTTGCCTATTGCAAGTTCAATGCAGTGCTGGTTTTAGTAAGTTAGTCTGTAAGTGCTGTGGCCAGGACTGATGCCTGTTTAAACACATCTAGTCATTAATAAGAGAATACAGCACAAAGCTCCATGACTGCCACTGACAAGCTCCTTGTTATGTGTGCAAAACCTAAAATATGTTATGGGAAAACTTAAGAAGCTGAAACTCTGTGGCTGACTAGCTCTCTGACCCATGTTGCCTAGGGCTTTAGTATAAAACAGATAAGAAATGGGACTTTGCATCTTTGGTACGTGCAATACAATTAGAAGCTCTTATTTAATGTTATGAAAATACATGCTGCCCTTCTGACTTTGGATTAAATGTGGTAGATGGCACTAAGTAGTAAGTGTTGGGAGCTAATACAGGGTGTGTTGATGAAAAAATAGTGAGTCTGCTTATTGAAGTAGAACATTCTGACTTCATGTTTAACCTGATGCTAGTCTGCTGCCACTTGTTGCACTAAAACTGGAAAATGTTCCTGACAAATTAATTGGTCCTAGAGCTGGATCTGATCCATTTGCCAGAAGGTCCTGGACTCCAGGCATGGCATAGCAAATGCCTGATGTATAAAGAAGAAAACCTTAATGTGTAAATATGTAAAGCTTAAGCTAACTTAGGCTAAGTGTTAAAATTTAAAGGGTTGTCCAAAGATTGGCATTGCTGATAGAAACAGTGGCTCTAGCAAGATGAGAAATAAGACTGTTTTCTTACAAGCAACTGTGAAAGACAATGTTTAACCTCCACTCTGTGCTTTTAGCTGAGACTGTACGCTCCACTAGCTGAACTAGTAGGATATAAACAGAAGTGATGGTAGCTCATTCCTGAGTCTCTTGAAGTGACTTTTTTTTTGCTTTATTCTTAGCTTCAAGCTTGCAGTTGAAATGGCACTCACCTTTATTCTCATGTATACAGCAAACTTCAGTACATACACAGTGGAGCCATAGCTTTAATCTCAAAGAAAGTCCCTGCATCCAAATCAGGGTTTCCTTTAGTTTGTCCAAATTCATCTAGAAACTTAATGATTCTTAACATGAAAGCAAAAGTAGCGAATGGTAACCAAATGCTAATACTGTAAAAATTCCACATCTAAATCTTGCCCTAGAAAAGCCAAGTGCATTTAACTGTGGAAAACACCTAACAGGTATGCACAAAAGTACTCTTTGAGAACCCGTAGTTGTCCAAAGGAGATGTAGTTGCTTTGTCAGCGTGCCTGTTTGAAGGCTGGGGCTGGTTGAGCTGACCACAGTTCTTTACCTTTCTCTTCTGTGGCAGGTATGCTGTAGACTTGGCTTATGCTCTGTAAGACATGTATAACAAGTGTTTAAAAACTGCTAATCTGAAGCATCTTCTGTGTGGAAAAAAAGCAATGGGTTTTGCTAACAGACTTTTAGTACTTGAGGGAATAATTAATATTTGCAGTAATGGTGATGTGTTTTTAAGAAAGACAACTTTCTCAAATTGGGTTATGCTGAGCAGATGTTCTGGGCTTTGAGATACTAAGTATATATCCTTCATCACATAGCTGCCCTGCTCCTGGCTTCCATAGAATCTTAGTTGTTCATTTCCACTTTGTTAATTGATTTTAAAATACCCTGAGTGACAGGAATTGTTCATAGGGTGACTGTGGGAATTCCCTATGCTCCCCAATAGGGAAATACGTTTCCTACTGGAAGCTGGAGCAAGCGCCGTATAGGACAGCAAAGATGTAACAAAAATAAGCAATGAGCTCATGGTTTAGTTTGACCTCCCTTTGATGGCCCTTTGGGCCATTAAAGCCTTTGCTCCAGTTGTTCTAACTGCATATCTTAATTATTCCTCCTTGGGGCAAGCTTGTCTGATAAGGAGGAAGGGAGGAGCTGTATGCCAGAAAAATTGAGATCAGCTGTATCTGTCTGATATAATTAGCTTAACAAATATTAAAGCTGGAGCCAAGAATAGCCTTTCAGTTCACTCCATGCTAACCTTGCTCTGTATGCTGCTGTCTGTCTCACTCGGGGCTTTGCTGGCCCATTTGCAGGGACTGTGGAGTTCCTGCTCCTGCTGAGGCTGGAACTCACTCCACTCCCTGGCGCTGTTGATGATGGTGTTGGTTTTCTTGGGATCACTCAAAAAAAGGAGTGATATCTAAGGCAAATACCAAGACATTTGCCTGAGGTGGCTTCTCATCACCACATTCCTCTTTTCTGAGCAGTGAAGTAACTTGAGCTCTAAAACAGATCAAGCTGAGACCTTATGTGAGTCCCCACATGGCTATACGTTCAGCTGACATCCTTTGGTGCAAATGTAGTTTCATACACCAAAAAAGTTGAGAAACACTGATCCTCTGAAATTACACCAGATGGAAAATCAAAGGTGGGAATGTTTTAAGGAGAGATTGAAGAATACTGAAACAGACTGAGAGAAACTAAGGGATGAGGGGAGAAGTTGCTGATGGCAGTGTATTGTGGGGCAGGTTTTCCTTGTCTCATTGAATAAGCATTTCATTCACATTTTAATTTTTGAGCTGCTAACTTGTAGGCTACAACGCAGGCCTTGCAGAAGAAGTGTCAGTGAAGGATTCCCCTTGGAAGAGTCAAGTCTGCCTCACTTTCACCAGCAGAGAAACAGAGCTGTGAGCAGCGCTGAGCCAGGACCCCACAGCTCCACCTTCAGGAGCAGGAGCTTCAGGAATGAGCCTGGGGCTGGAGAGAGCTCTTCTGTCATAGACCTCATCCCCAGAAAGTACTATCATTTAAATAGCTAAACACAGCACCAATTTGTAGTAAGATTGAAGTGGACAGCTTGCTTTCCAGGGCAAAACCAACCCTCTTCCACAAAAAAATAAAAAAATCATTATCCACAAGTATTGCGAGAGGGACTTAGATGAATTGTTATTTAATTGATGAATTTAAATGTTATTTAATTGACAAAAAGTAAAGGATCATCAATCACTGGAATAATTATTTTTCATTTTCTCTTGGAAGAAGCACTGATCAGTACCAAAAGAAATGAGAATAACTTGCTTTGTAGAAGTGTCCCTGGTTTTGACATGCGTCACCTGGTTTTCTTTACAGTTTGAAGGCAGTTTCAGTACCTATGTGTGCTGGTTTAAGAGTTAACCAGCAGGGGAAATGAACTCAACTCAAAGGAGAGATTATAAGTCAGAATAACAATTTATTAAAATAATACAATAAGTACAATCATACAAACAAACAGTTGGTCTTAACCCACAAAACCCAAATGTATAACCCAGCACCCTGGGGCATGAACAAAGTGGTGTTCCTTGGGCCCCGCTTGAGTCCAAAGTAAAGGGAGAGGGGAAAAACCTGCTGGTGGGAGAGCTGTTGCAGTCTAGTCAAAAGTGGTGATTGCAGTCCAGTTGAGGGTGGTGGTCTAAGTCTGCTTGAGAGCGATGAGCTGCAGTCTTCCTCTGGATCCCACGAGTGGTTGAAAATGTTCCAAGACTCCCAGATTATATATCCTCCAGTTCAGGCAGGAATACTCAGTGCTTCCCTCAGGGCGGGGAGTTCCACAAAGGGTGTGAGGACAAGAGCATCCTCCTATCTCACAGGCCTCTTAACACCTAGCTTATAGCCTGAGGAGTCAGGCTCTATGGGCAGAGGATGTGAATAGTCTATTGACAACAGTTTCTTCGAAATGGCATGGAAGGCTATAGAATACACAGTTTTGGGTTACACCCATACCATGATGAACTGGTCTCAGCTGTCCTAACTAGGACACCATGTCACAAATGCCTCCAGTTCAAATTTGTCTTTAATAGTTAAAACACTGTATTTGACTACCCTGAAAGTGCATTGAGAACAGGGAGCATATACGGGGCTGGGACTTACATTTTGGCAAGCTATTGCTATTGCTGTTGCTATTGAGCTGATTTGTAGTCCTCAGTACAGAAGTTGTTTAGAGCAGTTAAACCACAGCGGTGCCACTTTTGGAAGGGTGATGAGGAGCATCCAGAGGGGCATGACCACCAAGATGTTGCCCTTTGCAGTGTGAGTCCAAGGGCTAATGTGAAGGTGAGTGCGTTGTGCATGAACACACTGGCCCCTGAGTTCCCTCCATTTCAGTAAGGAGAAGCCACTGCAGTCTTGCGTGTGTCCATGTAGTCTTGCAAATATCCCTACAGTCCAATAAATATTAGACCCTTATGTGCATATGTTTCTTTATGCTTATACTGCAGCAACAATTTGCCTCCATTTCTTAGTCTGTGCCTAAAGACAAAAGTATTAGCATGCTGAATTCAACCCTTCCTTTTCTTCTCGCTTTAGGGAGCTGGTCCCAGTCTCACCCGCAGTATTCCCACAAAAAAGAAATGCCTTCCAGTTATAGTCTCTTCAATTCATGCTCTCAGAGTGCTTTGCAAAGGACTAATTGGTTCACCCTGCTTTTGTGGTACTGAGCCAACTGCCATGTTCCAGTCCAGAAAGCAGCCAAAGACAGGCTGTGCAGCAATTCAAGGAAGGAAGGAAAGGCAGAGACACTTTCAGACCAGTGCTTCCAGCTGGGTGTCTACCAACACCTTATCATTGCTAGGGAAGTGGAGAGTCAGAATATGTAGCTTGAGAACTCAGCAAACACTGCATACGAGCTGAGGAAGGGTAACTGCAGTAACTCAGTACAAAGAATTCCCAAAGTATTTTGTAATCACAAGTATTATTTCATCTGTCCTTAAATGGCTGTTCCCTACCTTGTGAGAAGAACAGGATCTGGACATTCAGTGGGCTTAAGCATCACCCTTTTATATTTGGCTACTAAGCTCACTAGATGCTAAGGAAAAGACACTGACAATCTTGCAAAGAAGAGGATTGCAGTGCTTGAATGGGATAACGTGGATGCAGTTTTCAGTAAGAAAACAGAGGTGCTGCTGCCCTTACTGTGAGGATAAGAATAGAATCATCTATTATGTTCACAAATTAAAGAAAAAAAAAAGCCTGTTTAAGAACTCCAGTCACTTGCTGCTAACTATAGTTCATCAGAAGCAACAGCATTTCACCATAACAGTTCAATAAATATTTCTCAGCAATGATTTTCCTGCAGTCAAAACTCGCATTAAACCATTAAAGCATCTTACTGAAGTGAAAAGCAAAAGAAAATCCAACTTGCCAGAGACTGCTGATTCGGGGGAGGGAGATTCCTCCTGTACCCTGCCAGGATGGTTCCCAAACTCTCCAGGAAGCAAGTGCTATGCAGAAGCACTCATCTGCTTCTGCCATTTGGGTTTCACCCTCCAGTGGGGAATTTGAACAGCCCGGTCTAGTGGAAGGTGTCTCTGCCCAGGGTAGGGGGGCTGGAAATAGTTTTAAGGTCCCTTCCTACCCAAACCATTTTATATTCTGTGATTGATTCTATGGTTATTCTTGATTGCATGCAAAGTGGGTGATGTTTCTCTGACGCAGGCCAAAGGAGATCCTCTAAGGACAAGAGAATGCCCACAAGATGGAGCTCAGCTCAAAAAAAAAGCATCAAAGAAACTCTGTCTCAGAGCGAGGGAGGGTGGAAGAAAGGAGCAAAATGGAAAGCTTTCAAATGAATCCCACACTCCCAATGTTAGACCGCAGTATGAGTGAGATGTTATTAGAGAGAACAAATGCAAATAAGAAAGTACAAGGGAAAAGTATGTACAAAGTAATAATTAAGCTATTGCACAGCTCAAAGAAACCCCAACCAAATAAAGCTCTCATCCCATCCATTCACAGAGATGGAGAACAGAGGGTTTGAGGTTTTTAATACACAGAAAACTTCAAAAAGAGTTAGGGTTTTTTAAATTATTTATTAAGGCTGTTACCTCAAATGTCCTGTCAGCTTCCAGCTTCCTGCTTGGAGCCCAGTCTGAGTCTTGGCTCTTTCAGTAGCTATTTCTGTGATGTTTTTTATTCTCCTCTCTTGCTCCTGGGGTTAATTTAGGTTTGCTGTTAGGGTTTTTTATTGGAGTAAGTGCATGGAACCAATTTATGCCATCTTCTGTAGAGCAGCTTTGCAGGACTGCCGATCTCAAGCGCCAGTGGACCCAAGCTGGAACCAGGGTGTCAGACAGGGTGCAGGGAGAAACTTGTCTCATGGGGACAGCCAGGACTGGTGGGGTTGGCCGGGCTCCATCTCTGGAGGCTTTTGAAACCTGATGGGTCAAAGTCTTGAGCAACCATGGGCTGATCTTGCAACTGATCCTGCTTGGAGCAGGAGCTTGGCCTAGAGATCTCCTGAAGTCACTTCCAATCCCAGTGCTCTTGTCCTCATCCTGCTCCCCAGTGGGTCTGGCAGTGCCATTAGCGGGGCTGAGCCCTGCAGCACAGTCCCCTCAATCCAGCAATGGGTTTTGCCAATACTTACCAGCTCCTTGGCTGCCTTCCCTCTTGTGGGGCTCTGCTTGGTGAGGGGCCTGTTCGCCAGTGCTAAAATGGATCTAAATTGGGCAGCAGCCTCTGAGGAGCTGCTGAGGGGAGAGGACCTGCTCCTGCCTTAAAAAAGTGAAAAAGTAGGGGGGAAGAACTGGTGATGGATGCTAAACCAAAGCCACAGTGAGGCTGTTGGAGCACAGGAAAGAACCTCATCCTTCTCCATGGGGTGAAGAAGGTTCCTCACCTGGGAGCCCTGACCCTTTTAAGGTGGCCTCTCATGTTGTTAAAGCAGTTTTCACGTGTCCCCAGCTGAATATGCTGATCGCTGTTTGCTTCTCCTCCTGGGTCAGTTGAGAGGTATAGATGTTGCAGGGAGCAAATGGCATCAAAAGCAGAGACCCACTCCCAGCCTCAGGTTTAGGACACTGGGCGGGGTGGTGGGAGAGCTGCTGAATCCAATATCCATGCCAGCATCAGGGCATGAAAGGTGTCTTCCCCTAGGAGAGGTGATTCTCACTCAGTGGAAGGAACCAAGCAAGCTGGATAGATACCCATGGGGAGCAGGGGAGAGCAACCAGCATGTCCTGCTCTCATGTGACCTCAGAGCTGCTGCATGCCCTGGCCCTGCAGCAGCTGTGGCAGCAGTCTTGGAAAGGGTAGGTTAAACAAAGAGACCTTAAAAGATACCTTCTCCTTGGTGGATCAGAAGAAGAAAGATGCAGAGGAGTAGAAACTTGCACAGAAAATAGCCGAAGAAGGTTGCCCGGGTGAGGGCTGAGCAGCGTAGGGCATGGCTAGATGGCAGCAGCACCCCGCGCTAGGGCCTTGTTTCTCCCGCACCCTCCTGCATCCCCAAACTGGGAGTTGTGTCTGCAGTCACCTGCTCCTCAGCAGTCTAAGGCCTTCAGCTCCAAGACCTTCCCAAGGCTGTGGTTACTGCCCGCACACTTCATTTTTGGGAGGAGAGAGGAAATTTCTGTATTATCGGCAAATAAATTGACCATCACTGGGGCAAGCTGAGAAGGAAACAGGGCTTGCAGGGAAAACATAATTCCTTAAATCTTGGGCTTGTGAGCTGGGGGGAAGATAGTAGGAAGGGAAGAGGTCAGAGCAGAAAGGCCCAGCGTACCCTGCCCAGGATGCCTCCCTCCAGGTGGGTTGCCAGCAGCTCTCAATGTCCTTCTGCCCATTGCCAGCAAGTCCAGGGGTTTGTGGGACACAGCAGAGAGACTCCCTGGAGTGTCTACAGCTGAGAGATGAGGACAGGCTGGTACAGTGAGGGCTCCCTAAAAACCTATGCAGGAGACGAGCTCAGCTGTGCCCAGCTCCCTGCACTCCTGCCCATGCCCACTTTCAAAACCACACAAGCACCTCATGGATCAAGGAGGGCTGGAGAAAAAAGTCTTACAGTGCCTTGCATTGCATGTGGGAAGTGGAGGTCACCTCATACCCAGGGCTGGACAGCTTAGTCTGGGTGTAAATTGAGGCTTGGAGGCACCCCAAGACATGCCCTAGGAGAGGCCCTGAGTTTCTCCTGCTGATGTTGTCTCCTGAGAAAATCACCCTGCTTTGGCAGAGGATACCAGTGGGGAAGTAGCAAGGCAGAGCACATCTCTGCTGGCCTGGCTTCCCACTACTGTCCCCAGTAATGCCCAAGGACACTTTGCAAACATCCTCTGCCATTCTGCCAATCCCTCTGTGCTTTCTGAGAGCCTGCACAGGCAGAAAGGGGAAAAGGAAAGACAAAGTGGAAAGGGACAAAAAGCTGCCCCGATCAAGCTCTTATTACTATGAGTGTTAAGTGCTGAACTGCTGGTGCCTAATGAGAGGTTTTTTCTGTCCTGAGCAATATCATGCAATAAAGTATAATTTATCTTTGGGAGAGATGGATGCAGCTGAACTGGTACCAGACTCAGGACAAAAGAGTATTGACGTCACTCTCAGGAGTCCAGTGGCAGATGTTAAGCATCATCTCCAGCCTCAGGCCAAAGGTACAATCCTGGTACACAAATTACCAAGGCAGATTCACTGGCCTGCATTAGCTGCAGGGTCAAGAGGAGCTGATCATAATGTTCCCTGCCCACATTAGGCAGCTGTGAAGCCATTTGCTGTTGGTCTACACGGGTATGGCTGACACTGTACATGATTTAGCTGGGTACCAGCTGCCATGCAAAGAGCTTCAAAGTTTAAATTGTCTAGCAAGGGGCTAAGGGCACACACAGTCACACAGACTGTACAGGGAGGACACACTGTGCCAGAGCAGAGAGGGAGGTTTTGGAGGCTCTTGTAACCACACATGATGTGTGCGGTGCTTGGGGAACCATTTACCCAGTCAGTAACATCCTTACCATAAGACTGCACAAAAGCTTGTAAGGTGAGCACTGAGCTGATATTTTTAGACTTCTGCCCAAAGTAATCCCAATATCATATTAATTTGGACCTCAGAGTGTATGAGTAGTTAAAAGTACTGTTTTTTAGACTCCATTTTTTTTCTTGTAGTCAGTATATAAGGTGACTTAACTAAGCTTTAGATAATGGGTAGCTTTATTACCTCATTCATTATCAATAGGGAGAAAAACTTCTGCAATACTTAGCATAATCTCTAATTATCCTAAACAATCCTGTATCACCAGCAAACTTCATCTCACTCTCTCTATTTGTCCATCTATCCATCCCTTTTCAGATCATTTAAGAATGTGTCACCTCTTCATTCCTGCAGAGACCACAGATTTATCAGCACAACTTCCACTTGTAAAAGCCTATTTTATCTCTTCCCTTTATACATCACACTTATCCTAGCATCTGCAATAACTTACAGCTTTGCTATAGCTTCTATCAATTTATTTTTTTCTGGTTCAGAGATCGGGCTTACTGGTTTGGAGTTCCTCAAACTATGCCCTGGAGTCATTAAAAAAAAATACTAATAATAATTCGGTGTTGTGTTTGCTGGAGGCTGATTTAAATGTTATGCTCTCATCCTTCTGCTCTTTGGGTGCACTCAGGCGGGTATCACCTGATCTAAGCAATTTATTTCTGTTCATCTTAGCAGGGTGTTGGAAAACCTTCCCTGTAGCATTTCTGGTGGCACCAGCTCCTCATCCTGGGTCACTGTCACAAACAAAAAAAAATTTACTTAGTTGCCATAATGTCTACAGTCAAGACGAAAACAGAGGAAAAAAGGGAAAAAAAAAAGGAAGTGAGGCGGCAGAATTTACAATTTTAACAGCAATGAGGAGACTGTAACTGTAGGGGACTGAGGTTGCAACTTTTGATTAAGGAAATGAAATGTTGAAGCTTGGCTTCTCACTGCCATGCTGGTGGCATAAATACTAAAACATTACTACTCTGGGACAAAAAAAAAATGCTAGCTACTCTAAGATACAGGGATAAAGGTGAAAACCTGCCTGGGTCAAATACATTCACTTCAGCTCTTGTCATCTGTATGAGACTCCAGCATACCCAGGCCCTCACTGAACAACTCCATCCTCTCTTCCAGGACAGGACAGGACAGGGTATGCCTGTGGGCTCCAACTCATTGTAAATCACTACTTAGTCATCCAAGATGTTTGTCCAGCCTGGTAAGGCTGTGGTCAGTTTGTTGAAGTACAAAAATCCTCTCAATTCCCTGGGCAGAGCAAGTGAACTTTGAGCTTTGCTTCCAGAAATGGCCAAGCCCACCATTCCAGCCTCTGCAGCTAGGTTAACACCTCCCAGCATCACTCTTTTTTACATTAAAAATAATTTCCCCGTATTTTTAAGGAAAAGGCATGACCTGAAGTCAAGGTGGAGGGTAAATCTCACCACTGTTCAATGATGCAGTTGGTTACACACCAGCAGTATACCTCACCCTTTGGGGCTTGTTTCCAACTACCTTTTGATTAAGCACTGAAATCTCAGAGGATGATGGGCAATCCAGAAAAACCCACTCACTGTGGCTGTGAGCTTCTGGTGCAGGTGAAGGCAGGATGCAGGCAGGGATGACTTCAACACCCAGGTAGCCCCCCAGCTACCTCTTCCAGCACTCAGAAACTGCTTTTCTATATGAATGTCATGCACAACACAGGGATGCGCCATTTTTTCCTCTTTGTGCCCTTTTCCTTCACGCATCCGCAACAGAGGAACCGACTGATTGAAGCTTGGCAGCCGCTTCTCAAAAACCCATTAGAAATTAAATCCATTTCCTAGAAGGACCTTTCTCTCATTTAAGGTGCTAATTTGTCTTTATTGCCACAAGGTGTGGAAATGACTAGTGATTGAAGGGTTATTTAAATCACATTACTGAGGAGGGAATTGACTAGAAGTCTTGCTTCAGAAAAGGTCTTTAAGATAGAGCTGTGGTGCTGATGGAGGGGAAGATTTTGAAGTGATTCATGCTTTAGGACAGAGATAGGAATTGCTCATCCCAGGGAAGAACAAGGAAAACTCAGAGGCAGGATATTTAGCTTTATCATTAGGAAAGTGCTTGTGAGTATAAAGCAATGCAGAAAGGAACCACATTGCCAGTGCTATCAGCTTCATGCTCTGCTGGTGGCATCAGCTGACAGGTGGACACTTTCAAGAAAGTCCCCTTGCTTAATGGTGTTAAATCCTCTATGGGTGATCTGCCAGCATGTCCACACACTCCACCACAGGCTCAGCTCCCACTGCAAGTCCTATCCTCTTTCTCATGCCTACTCCCCCCTCCCTTGTTTCTAAATGCTGCTGCTGAACTTCGCATTTGCACGAAAGGTTCTGGTTGCAAAATCTTCTTCAGGAAACCCAGGAGCAGGAGATCTTTCTGGCAAAACGTGGCTGCCGCCAGTTCCTGCTGCCTGCCTGCAGGTTCAGCTGCGAGAAGACTTGCTGAGATTTGTGGGACACCCAAACCAAGCAAGCATGGGCTGCTGGAGGAGTCACCATCAATTGGTGCTGGCTCAAGCGTGAAAAGGAAGTTTAAAAACACATACCACATAAAAGCACTGAAACTTGAAGCTGGGTGGAAGAAGTTTAACAAAAGCAGCTGGCACAGAAGAAATTAAAACTAGAAGAATGATGGTGAAAATGCAAGAAACAGCACACACCTTGCTGGCTGATGGAAGAATAATGGTCTGTGAGCCTTGAGAATCAGCTACCAGAAAATGAAAATCCATTATAATTGTCCTTCACAGTCCCTTTTGTCCCTTTCCCTGTATTCTCAGTCAAACTCCACCAAAAAATGCAGGGCAGTGCAAAGCACAAGTGCCTTGAGAAAAACTTATTGCTAGAACAGAGCAGAGAAAAAGAGGATTTTGGTCCCTTCCATTGCCTCCTCACTGGGCCATCCCATGTATGGTTTCACTCATGCTGCTGGCAGGGATATTTTGTCCCATTCAAGCATCCTGTCCATCATGAATGCTGTGAACTGTGCAGAGAAAGTGAACATGGGGGGGCTGCAAAGTCACCCAAAATAGAAAGTGAAGTTTTTCTTCAAGCAAGTTGCTTTGCTTTGAAAGAAAAAAAGAATTAAACTCCTGGCTCCTTTTTGTGTGTTGTCACAGCAACTGAGGCGGCCCTGACCTCTGCTGTCTGGAAAGCATCACCTTGAGTACCATGAGGTGGGCACAGGAAGGGCCACATGGAGGTGCAGTCAGGGTGGCCAGCATCTCCCTTCACAGGCATCACAGCAAAGCATCACACTGAAGGAAAAAAAGGAAAAAACATCTTTTTTTCCCTATTCTTTTTTTTTTTTTACATAGTTTCCAGCAGCAGTGGTGGCAGTTATTAAAGGTCTGGGCAGATTTGGAGTTGGCAAGCTGTCCTCCAGGTTTCACCAATGTGGCCCTTGATGTCTTGGTCCCAAAGGACTTTGAGATCCTCACGGGAGAGCTTGAGCCTCACAGGGGCCTTCCTAAACAGCCATGCTATTCAATGCAGCTGTCAGCAGGTCCCACAGAGGACTATTGGTGGCATGTCTGAAGGGTGGCTGATAGCACCAGCAGCTCAGTGAGAAGTGGATGTGGAATCCCCTGCCAAGTAGCTCAGAAGGGTTCAACAGCCGCTTTTAAGCTGACTTAAGCCACTCCTGCTTAAAAATGAAGTTCTTTTCTTACACATGATTATCTTTAGCCCATAAGGCTTCCCAGGTGGGGCACAGGGGGCTACCAAAGCTGGTTTCCCCAAAGACCACATTTCCCCAGTGTGGCCAGGGTGTCTGGCAGCAGGAGATCACTTGGGCGTCACCGCACATGATGCTGGTGAGATGGAGGATGGCACAGTGTGGGGGGACTCTGGTACCTGCAACCCATTTCTAGGCCATCAGTACTATCCACAACGTGCAGGCAGCCTTGCTCCTCGGTGTCACCAGACTCACACAGTGGTGACACCATCTCCTCCAGCAGGCATCGAGCCTGCTTATCATGGACCTTCCAAGTATTAATAATTCATCAGGAAAGCAGCAAAGGAATAACAATGGCTGTGCAACACTAACATCAAAATTAGCTGACTTTATTTTATTTTCACCAAGGAAAAGTGTGTGCAATGTTCATGTTTTGTTCCTCATCATCAATGGCATATTAAGTCAGTCGTTGCACTCACCTCTTCCCTGAGGAACCAGCTGCCAGCATTGCACCTGCTGCCCATGGCATCTGCTCAGCAGTGAAATTTGCCCTGAAAATGGTCCAGAAAAATATTGAAAAAAAGAATAAAGAGGAAAAATATATGTGTTCAGTCATTGCTGAAGCCCCAGGAGCAGGGTGTTTACTCACACCAGTTGGGTCCCACATCAGTGGGAGTTTTGCCACTGCACTTTTGCACTAGAGGGGAGAGCAATGGTCCCCACAGCAATCCTGGGGGAGCTGGAGATGGGAACCCTGCTGCTCCTGCTGGCTGCAGCAAATGAGGGCTCACAGTGTCCCTGAGAGGATGACACTCCCCAGCTCCATGCTGTGATGCTCAGAACATGGCATTTTCCCTCGCTGCTCCCAAAACACTTTAAAAACTCCTCAAAAAGACATCTTGTTCATGAAGAAACAAAAGACATCTTGTTCATGAAGCCCAAATGGAAGACAAATTCCAACTTCGGGCAGAGGATTGTCTGTACCATTTCTGTTTCTCCATAAGAGGGGATGGGCCAATATCCTAATGATATGAGGTAGCTGACACCCTCCTCTGAGCCTGGGTATCTCAGCATTTCTACAAATAAGCTCAACTTCTCTTGTTGGATGCTTGCCTGTTATTCAAATGTTTGCTTTAAGACCTGGGTGAGGAACGTCCCAGACCTGTTCCACGGATCCACAGCACTGGATCTCATGGTCACATGCAGGGGTGGCTGTCCCTGCAGGCATTGCCAAAGCAAAGATGCAGTAGAAAGAAGCAATGAGGGTCCTGCAGACATGACAAGGAGAGACTGCCTGCCAGATACCTCTTCTGGAGTTCTCAACCACAGATGCAGGCTCAGCACAGGACTGGCTATAACCCAAACCCCACAGAGGAAGAAGGTGTTTCTTCTTGCATGAACCCAAAATGAAGATACCAGAGAAACACGGCAGTTTGCATCTTTTTCGGCAAACAAGTCAAGGAAGGCATCAGAGGTACTTTAATACCTAGAAAAAATACATGGCTGCTCTTGTCAGTGAGGACAGGCTAGAGCAGAACCATGCAAGGCCACAGGGCTGGGATTTCAGACTCACAGAATCATGCAATCATCAGGTTAGAAAAGACTTCTAGGATCATAGAGTCCAACCATTAGCCCAACACTGCAAACGCCACCATCTACACACCTTCTAAATATCTTACACCTCATTACCTGCAGAATGGCCTGGGTGACAGGAGCAGGAATGCAGAGGCAAACAACCCAGGATGTAATTTGTCATATTTGCTATAATATATCTGAGATCGACTGTGTCAAGTTATGACTTGCCTTCTGCACCAAGTTCCATACTGCTGCTTGGAACATTTTAGGCAAAAGAAAAAAAAGTTAAGGCAAAAGAAGCTGCCAAGGTCCCAGGCAAAACAGTTGCACTGGTTGGAAAGGTAAAAATGTGATGGGGTGGGAGCCCTGGGAGCACAGCTGAGAGCTGACAGTGCCCAAAGATTTAGTGATGCAGCTCCCAGTGCCAGGTACAAGGTAGAGAAGACACCAAAGATGAGTTCAGAGCTACAGCCTAACAGGTAGAGTGGGTTTGAAGGAGCTGAGGATGATCCATGGTGTCAGTCTTGACCCACCCAAGCCCCAGCAGCAACAAACACCAAGGTGTAGGAAAGCGTGTGGAGAGGAGCAAGGAGGGGACCTTGCTTCTCACCTTCAGGTGAGGGACAATTCCCTCTAGTGACAGCCCAACCAGTAAAGATCTTGTTTGGGATAAATTGTTCCTCCATCAGGAAGAGCCAGCCTGCTGTTTACCTCTTAAAATAACCTGCCCAACTGGTGGTTATGGCCTTGCCCCCCCATCCCTGAAGACACCAGGCTGCTACTGGGACAGCTCCATGCCACCTTCGGGCCAGTGGTTTCTGACTTGTGTGACATGGGATTAACACGACCCTCCGGTGACACAGTGGTTGCCCTTTAACCACAGTGATCATGGAAGAGCGTTCAGAAGTGTGTCTGCATCCAAACCATCACACTTGATACAGGTGGGCAACAGGTAAGGTCTGCCTGCAAGGGACACTGCTCCCAGTGACGCCAGCGTCTCCAAAGCTTCTACACAGAGAGACGCTCTGCTCTCTTTCTCCCACTCTATTCCTACTTTTCAATAAAGCATCTCTCCTCCCAAAAGAGATAAGAGCAATTATCGGGTTCATCAGCAATATATTTGCCACGGTGCAACCCAGGGAGCTCAAAATGCCAGTCTGCCCACAGGACCATTAAAGTCGATGGCTGTTCTTAACCTTCGAATATGAATAAAGGGTGCCCTGCATAATGGATCGGGGACTATCCATGGAGACCATCTGCCCTGTGGCTCCAGAAATGCTCACGTTGTTCTTCACAGGAAGAACAGGAGTTTATTACTCAGAGGCTTATGCTAAAAATACATTGCAAAGGGCCTTATTTAAAAACAAAGGGCCAATGAAAATTTGGCAAGGGAGAAACATAAGACAGAACCAAAGCACCTCCGTCACCCAGAGTTAGGGTGCAACCAGACACAGGATTTAACTTAATTTGAAAGGCAATGACATAATTCTGAATTAGCTTAACAAGACCTGCAATTCATACAGAAAAGCCTGAATTTATGTAGTAATTAGCCAGGGCTTTCAGAGTGCTAGATATCTCCATGGCGAGAAAATAATTACATACCTTAATAAAGCAAGGTAAAAACGGACCCATTGGTGACGTTTTTTTGTGCCAAACTCTACTTATGCTAAGTTGACTCTATTTTTGATTAATCATACAATTTGTCAAAACACCAGAGTCTCTTAGCAAGTTGAAGTTTTCTATTAATCACTTGGACTTTATTTCCCAAGTGATTAACCCCTCTACACACCAATCCCTCCATGAAAGACACCCGTGGGAGCTCAAGGAGCAGTAAAGCTCTCTTAGCTTTTCATTGATGTCTTTATTGGTTTTGAACCCTGCCTGTATCAACACTCAAACGACATCCTGGAGGAGTCTGGAAATTGCTTTCCCCTCTGAGTCCTTGTTACCAGACAGGAAAGCAGAGACATCCTCCGAGGAGCTGTTCAAGCACAGTCAAGATGATCAAAGTTACCCAGTGACTGTGGATGCACAACTTCAGCCTCTGAAGCAGGTCTGAATTTAAGACAGCTGCTTGGCAGCAGCAGATAAACCCCTTTCCAGTACTTGGCTAGTCTGCAATTAAAAGGTTCCCCATATCAGAAGCCACCTTTGAACGGCTCAGCCTGGTTAGGCTTCAGAGCATCACCCCAGGATGCCATGCATGACCACCTTTCCTGAGCATCTTCCTTAACTTGCTTCCTGAAAGGCCAGCTGGGAGCACCTTACATGCTTTCTCTGTGTCAGCCCTGGTCTGAAACGGGGTTGATCCATCGCACTCTGAAAAGAAGAAACTCCTTAAAACCTGTGAAAGCAGTGAGGGACAACCAAAAAAAAACCAAACTTGGGACTGGAAAGTTTAAAGAGGCAAAGAGAAAGGCAGAAGATATTGGGTCAGGTGAAGCAGGACAAAATCCCAGTGTCTGCATGCAACTGCACAGGGCCTTGTCAGACCACAGCCTGCGAAAACTCCACTGTGGATATCTCGGCCCATTTCAGAGCAAAAATTGTAACATCAAAGAAATGGGAAATTTTTTACCTCTAAAATTCAGACTCATTCACTTTCTCTCTGCAAAAACAAGGTCAAAATGAGTTACTGCAAGGAGATAATTTTTTTTTTTTTTAAATGAGAAGAGTTTGGGTTTTGTTAAACAGCTACTTAAACTTGCTATTCACTACAGACAGCAGTGGAAACCAGAAGAGGTGAGATGTCAGGAAAATGTGGAAAAGGCAACAAAAGTCCCACTGCAAAACAGTTTTTACATCTTTGGTACCCAAGAAAAGGATATTGTGCAATGCCTGACTGAAAATATGCCTGACTCATTTTAAGATGGCACAAACAAGATTCAAATGCTGCAGTCCCTCTCAGAGGCACCACCCTGGGACAAGGGCAGAGATGTTTTTCCACTCTCTCCTGAATGCAGAGATGATAAAGTCCATGGTGGCAAACTTACATCTAAACAATTGCTACCCAGCCCATGCAGGAAGAGCCATTAGAGTAAGAACATCTGCAGCATCTCTAACACCCCAGCACCTTCTAGCAAACAGCCAGCATGAACACAAAAAGGCTAGAGACAGACTATCAGCAACCATGGAATTACATTTTTTTCAATAGTTTCCTTTTTTTTTGCTGGGCTCACCCAGGGAAAGCAGGCAGGCTTCTGATTAACCTCCTTTTCAGGGTTGCCTCATCAGCAGACTGTTGTGGTTGAAAGCACTGTCAGTTTAACAGCTCAAATTTGAATTTCCAGGGAAGAAAATGAACACACTCTTCTGCTTGGCAGCACCGACACAAGTCTTTGTTCTAGACACTGATCTAACAGTGTATTTCCATTTGGATATTGCAACCATTTCTCTCTCCTTCTTTTAATGTTAAAGTATTATCATCTAACTACTACTAGAACATTATACTCAGTAAAAATCCCTTAATTGCATACTCAGCATTAACCTCAGGCCAAATAATTTGTTGATCCTTTACTTTGCAGAGAGGACAGGCTTATGCAGCTAACTGCAGACCTGATGAATGTGGGGAAAACTGTCTTCCATGCTACCAGTGTCAAAAATTATTCCAACAGTACATACCTGGTATCTGAACAGAGTTTTATTTTGTAAAACCATGGTCACACTAGCCCAGCCAGCAGGGCCAGCAGCTTTTCCTTCACTGACATGAGCAGCTATGCATGCAGCAGAAATTGAGCTGTCACCTTCCTGCAGTCTTCACAGGGATTCAGCTGGAATGGAGCAGGATCCCACAGGCAGCACCTACAGGCACTAACACCGCTGCATTAACCCAGTGACAACAGCTGGCTCCCCAAACCCCTACGTACTTACAAAGCAACGTGTCCCAGATAAGATGGGGACATGTCGGGCAGAGAACCAGCCTCGTCCTTCCCCAAATACCTCACTTTAGGAACTTGTTGCATGGGTTAGACCAAGACAGGCAGTGACAAGAAAAGTAGTCTTTTATTTCAATTAATATTTCTTGGCATTAGGCAGATATTAAATAACACTGGAATGCACAAGACTATTAACATATCAACAGCAAAAGGGAGGAGGTGTAGCCAAGTTGAGAACAGCAGTGCCAGTCACGTCACCTCAGGGCACTCAAAAGCCATTTAATGCAGCAACCACCAGAAAGTAGGACTCCACTGAGAAATACAAAATGAGGATGAACTCCTTTCAGGTCTTTTGTTAATACAGTAACATTGGAATGACTGACAGTAAAAATGAACAAATAATTGCATTCAGGAATTAAACAGAGTGAAATATCCACAAACTGCTAGTCATGCATTTCTTTTGGAACAGCAATTTGCTAATGCATAAATATCACAAAAAAACAATCTCAAAGATTTGAATAAATCACAACTAGAAGAAACAAAGCTCGAATTCTATTTTATGCTTTAAATAGATGACCTAAATATTTAAAATTTTACTTCACCATATATATATAATTTATATATATATTAAAAGAAAGTAAAGACCATTAGATAAGTGCAAGCAATTTTCCTCAAAAAGAAAATTGGAACCATGCCCAGGAAAGCTGCTTTTTTTTTTTCCTTTTTTCTTTTTCTTTTTTTTTTTTAAACTTTCTACTCCATTTCAGTCCGCTGTCTTTTTTTTTTTTTTTAAACATAGTAATTTCTGAAGCAAAATAAATTATCTACCATCTGCTATGTTGGGTAAAAGTCCTACCTAGCATCTTCTCGGGAACTACTAGAACATCACCTTTCTTACAGACTAAGTGAAATGGTATCTCACCAGTGATTGAACTCTCTCGTAGCTGCATGTAAACATACCTTTCGATTAATGTTTAAAATGTGTAGAGTGAATTGTAACATTACAGGGAAGCAGAAACGGAGCTGCCGAAGGAGAACTGCACTGGTGTTATTGGGGGGAGCGAGGGCTGGTTCGCTCGGACACACACACATGATCTGGCAACGGGATCTTATCCGCGAAGTGTGGAGGAATGGTTGAGAAGGCATCCGTTTGCGAGCAAAGCTTGAAGGACACAAGCCGAGATTCTCTGAGCACACTGTCCGCTTTAATCAGAATTGACTCGCGCTACTGGGGTCACACTGTAACAACCGCACGATGGAGGGATCGCTCTTGGCACCTTTGATGAACTCTTCCAGGGACAGTTTACCTGAAAGGGAGAAAAACCCAAATGGAAATAATTCTTAAAACTTCAGTTGTTGCCACCACCATTACCGCAGCTTAAAAGAATCCCTCCTCACCAGAGCAACATACATCTATTCTAATCTATCACAAAGGCATCTAAGGGAATTTAGCGCAATGCACAGCAGCTAAATCCTACTCAAGCCTTTAAGTCCAAATACATTTTTCTTCTGCAAAACAATCCACAATAATAATTGTTATTTTTTTTTATTTAAAAAGACAGTCCCAAATAAAAAAAACAACTGTTCTAATATCATTTGGCAGCTTTTTGCTCAGAACCAGACCATACAAATAACATGACACATGAACCCAAGGTATGGTACCTGAACACATGTACACTTCGAAATGATGCTTGTGTTACTACAACATTTTAAACCTAAATATTCCAAATATTCACACTTTGCCCCCTTGTTTCCTGTGACATGTAGGGCTGAGCAGCGATGGCATCTCCAGAACCTACAAGGTCAGGTGGGGCAGGCCTCTGAGCAACCTGATCCAGCTGACAATGTCCCTGCTCATTGGAGTGGGGTTGGGCCAGGTGACCTTTAAAGGTTCCTTTCAACTCAAACTATTCTATGATTCTGTAAGCCACTTGCCGTGCCCTGCTGGGTGTACAGGAACAGGATGGGTTTCATGGGGCAGCAAGAAAAGCCATCCTTGAGGGAGCCACCTACTGCTATGTGTTGCTCCTGAGCACTTCTGGTTTATATATCTTCAGTTTAGGCCAGAGGCACTGAACTGGATGGACCCTGTAACAGTCTGAGGGTCTGAAAAGGTGATCTCTGGAGGAGCAATCATGAGAGGCAACTACAAGAAACAACCACCCTGACATCCCCTGGCTCCAACAATCCCATGCTATGGCACAGCACAGCATGGTACGCCAAGGAGTAAAGATCCGGTTTTTCAGACCTCATCCTGGGGTTTTTCCTGATCTCAGGACTACTCCCCTGCACAGATACCATAAGGAGCCTGTGAGCAGCCTCTGCCTTGCTTGTTATCACCAATACTCTCCTGCTTCAGCACTCTGAAAAGTGGCAGAAATAAGATGTAGCAATATTAATGAGAAATGAAACTAGGTTCCCTATGAACTGGAGGAGACAAGCATTTGTTGCATTCCTAACACCATGTCCAGTGATCTCTCATTTACCTCACGCACTCAGCACAAGCTACCCCTACCCTCACACAACACCCCAGGGCCATCCTTACTTAACCCAAACTGCTAAGCTCAAGACAGGACCCACGCACAAACATCTTGTACTTGGCAGTTGTCTGCTGTCACTTTTGGCCAAATGCACCCAAAGGGAGGGATGCACCAGCTCATTGTGCCAGTTTTCACCAGTCCCAGGATGCTGCCAGCCTGCCATGGGGATGGAAGAGGAATGACCTTGGTGGTCAGCACTCGAATCAGGTTGAATAGGGAGGAACTCTTCTCCCAAGTAACAAGCAATAGGACAAGAGGAAACGGCCTCAAGTTGCACCAGGGAAGGTTTTGATTGGATATTAGGAAAAGTTTCTTCACCAAAAGGGTTGTCAACAATTGGAACAGAGTGTGCAGGGACACGGTCGAGTTACCATCCCTGAAGGCATTTAAAAGACATATAGATGTGGCACTTAGGGACATGGTTCAGTGGTGGGCTTGGTCATTTTGGGTTAGTGATTGGACTTGACAATTTTAGAGGTCTTTTCCAACCTAAATGATCTTACGATTCCATTAATGAGCAAGCCTTCCTCTTGCAAAAATTACAGAAGTTCAAAAATCTGTGGCACACTTCTGTCCTAATTTCTGGCTAATGTTCCCAAACCAAGTGTTTTTATCAGCTTGAAAAAGAGTACTCCTAACTATTAAGACATTTATTAGTTTGCCCCTCTCCTTGTATTTCTTAAGCAAAGCACAAATCAAAACCTATTTGCAATGCCCAGCAGTCAGAAGGGGAAGAAGAAACATTTCCAGCCAGCAGAGCACACATGTGCAGATGTTATTGCTTGGCACTGCATGGCTTGCAGAGCTGGTATTTTACTGAGAATAGTATGATTTTATTCCAGCAACAACATGCAACAGATGGAGGATGTTTATATATAGCAGGTTTTGTGACCACTACTCTGTTGCACATCTGCACGCACTGCTACTTTCCACAGAATGAAAAGACTTTAATCATGTTATTTTAGGGCCCCCTGAATATCAAGTCAGGGGATGAAGTGCTAGTTTTGATGAAGTCAAAGGTAAAATACTTGAGGACTTCAGCAAGGCCAGAAATTTGCCTTGGGGCTGCAGCAGCAGACACCAAAATGCAGCCACAAAATTCTCTTAAATAAAAACCTCTCTACAAATAAGATGGTATTTTTTTCACGTGTATACAGATGTATACATGCCATGAATATGCACAGAAAATAAATACTATAGACCCAGGGAATTTTTGATTCGAGGACATGCATTACAGATTACAAGCCCTGGAGTGCAAACCTATCAAGGGCAATGGGAGCAAACCCTCATGCCTAGTTTGTGCTACACCCAGAGAAAATAATCCAAAGACAATGGAGTCGGGAATTTCAGAGGAGCCTTTACAGAAGGGGATTCAACCATGAAATATCAGGGAAGGACTGCTCTCTTCTCAGCCCCCCAGCAGGGAAAGTCTCTCACCTGCTTCTCACTGCCCACTTATTCATCCTATTTGTCATGGACAGATATGCTCACTGAGGCCAGTCAGAAAGCTGGCCAGAGACATCCCTGTCCTCTACCCCCTCTCCCCAAATACCATAATCTACCAAGGCTGGGCTAGAAAACCTCTATTTCTAGAGCCAAGGAACAGGTGCCGGTGGCGATCCTACCATCATTGTTTGTGTCCATTTGTCTGAAGATCTTGTCTGTTCGCTTCTCAGGAGTGGATTCATCCTCTGGCATTTTCATTACTGATGAAACCATTTTGTAAATTGCCTGAGTATTTAAAAGAAAAAAAAAGATATAGGAAAAACACGACCCAAATGATAAAACACCAGGATAGAGAAAAAGAATTTAAGCCTGTAGCAATAAAAAAAGGCAGCTGACCCTGGCAGGCAGCTGCAGGACTTTACTTTATAAACCAAAACAAATGGGAATATCTGACTGCAGCTTTTTTATTTTTCTTTCCTGTATTCATTAGCACTTCAAAAGAAACGCCGGATCAGTTTAACTGAAAGTCAGGGTCTAGATTAATGTGTGAGCAGAATTGAGCTAAAATACAGGAGGCAATGGTGTATAATTCTCTCTTCTGCAACTGGGCTAAGCCATCATCTCTTTGGCTGGCCCTCATCACACACTCAGTTACATGTATGCATGAGGGCTGCTATATGGATTATGGTGAATATGTATCTATGGGAATAGGGGTTGTTTTTCTTTGTGGATGGGTAAGGAAATGCATTTTCAGACTTACAAGAATGTGAATAAAGATAAATAAAGATAAGACCTCTTTAGGGTGTCTGCAGTCCTAGCCTTCCACCTAAATTATCCCACCTCAGCCATGAGGACCAAATGTCACAGCACTGACACATTACCTCCTTGCAGTACACAAGAAACATATCTCAGCTGCAGAGCAGATGCCAAGCAGCCCACTGCTGAGGCTGAGCCCTGGCAGGTACATGGGGTAGGGCCATAGGGTGTTCTGCCTTGCACACCCCCCGCTAGAGCCTGAAGTCTACGTGTCCTCTGCCTTCTGGAGACAAAGACATGCCACAGCCTTTCATCCAGAGTTCACACTGACTCAGATTTAAAGTTTCAAAGTATTAATTTTGAGATTTATCAGGTCAGTAGAATTTGAATTTAGGTTTTTTTGATCCCATTAACACCCCACTAAGAAATCCCCAGGGAGAGCTACAGGATTTTGGTTGGGGGCCAGCTTCACAAGTACCCTGTTCATGTCTCAAGCCCCTTCTCATCTGCATGTCATAGGTCCCACCACGGACACCAGTGTCCCTTTGGGGACCACCGGCTCAGGAACCTCCTTGAGGCAGGACTGACCCAGCTCAGCACGTTCCTCGTCTCCGGGTCCAGATGTCTCAGGGTGAAGAGGTTACAGCAACACAAATAAGACACACAATAGCAATCGTGCCTCACCTGCACTATTTCTAGCATTTCCCCACGGCTGATGTACCCGTTGCCATCCAGGTCGTACATACTAAACGCCCACTTCAGCTTCTGTTCCAGCTTGCCCCGAGAGGTGACACTCAGGGCAATGATGAATTCCCTAAAGTCAATCGTCCCGTCACCGTTGGTGTCAAAGGTGCGGAAGACATGTTCCGCAAACTTCGACGCGTCGCCATAGGGAAAAAAATTTGCATATATTTTTTTGAACTCTTCTACAGTCAAATGTCCCGTTGGGCAATCTTTTAGGAAGCCCTTGTACCACTCCTGCAGCTCATGGTCCGTGAACTCGGTGTTCTCACGCAGGTCCTGGAGCACCTCAGGGCGCAGCTTGCTGTTCTGCTTCCCCATCCTCTTCTGGGTCTGGGTTCAGCAGCTGCAAAGCAAGAGAATATCTGCCTGAGGTCCAGCCCCACCAGGCAGAGAGGGGCCAGGGGCTGGTAGAACCCTGTGAGAAACAGACCCTGCCTGAAGCAAGAGGGAAAGAGGAAAAAAAGGGTACTATAAATCACCAGGAAAAGATCTCATTTCATTTAGCCTCCTTTCTTCTCTAGGGTCTCCCAGTTATTAATATGCTGTGGAAAAGAAGATAGTTTGGGAGCAAATATTTGGGAAATATTAGTCCTTATTATTACTCCTAATTATTTGGGAAATAATAATCCTCATTATTTTATTTCTCTGCTTCAATCCCACTCCTCCATCATATGGTTTGTGATGCCCAGCTCCAGATTCCTACACTTGACCCACTCCAATAGGCTGATCTCCTGCGATGATCGAGCGGGAGTGTACAGGGACAGCAGCAGTGATGAAAAGTAAAATCTGTCTATTCAAAAGTGAAAGTAAGTGGGGCTGAACAAGGAGAGGAAGGGCAGGTGGCTCTGTGCCAGTCATGTTTGCATTGTACAGATGCTCTTTAAAAGCCCTTGGCTTACAGAGCCTCTCCTCCCTCCCTGCATCACTCACCCCACAGCAGCCCCCCAGTGCAGTGGTGCTTGGTTGGTGCTTCTTGTGGCACCCCGGGGGTCAGAGGAGGGTGCAGCAAGGATAACCTCAGCACAGCCTATACTCAACAGCAACACACTAGAAGCTTCCTCCCTCTTTCTCTCAACCGTGGAGGCAGCACGAGCAGATGGGTCGCTGTGACAGCATCACTGCCACAAAGGACTTCAGCCTTTCAAGCCCTACCAGACAATCAGAGAAAAGGGCTTTTTAAAGCCTAATGTTTGGCAAAGCAACTCCTTTCAGGTTTACTAGGGTTTATACTTTTACATAACCTTATTCATTAGGTTCAATATTCCCCAACAGGGGCCAAAGCGCATTTAAATTCAGGATTTCATCAGGATGTCAGGAAAGGGCTGGGTCTGCCCTCTCCCTTGACAATGGCCATGTTTTGCCACACAGGTGAGACTCCCCAGCAACAGGAAAGCTCCTTCGACAAAATGAAAGATGGTCAATCTGCACTTAAGCAACAACGGGAAAAAAACAAAACCTTGTTAATTTTTTTGCTTTTATCCCTTGGAACTTTTCATGGCTTCCCAGCAATATGAAACTGTATTGCCAGGCTAGAGATTGAGCAGCATCTCCTTCCCCAAACTCAAAAAGTTTATTCACAAGTTTGCACAAAGTCACACCCAAACCCTTGTGACTGGTCCCACATAAATGACAATTCTCTGCACAGCCTGTTATGCCCGTTAGGCTCGCTCACAGCCAATGCAGAAGAAGGTTAGTAACAGGCCAACATCGCATGACTACTTGGAAACCACAAGAGCTGAGCAGCAAAGCACACAGAGACCAGGAAAAACAGGGGCTAAGCACTTCCCAGAGAATAAAAATCCCAGGCATACATAAGAACCCTAAAAAAATTAAAATATTAAAAGTCAGTAAAAAATAAGTTGCTCTACAGTAGAGAGATTTTCAACAGGTGAATTTAAGCTTGTATTATCTGTATTCCATTTAGTCTCTGCATTGCCTCAGATATGTAAAAAATCCACATCCCGCTTTGTGGCTTAAAGCTCAGAGACAAAACCCAGCCAGTCACTCATTAGTTCAATGCATCAGACTCAACCGAAAATGTGTTATCATTAGCACTTCTGTTTTCTAGAAAATCTGGCAATGTTTCAATGCCAAAGCTTTATTTTTGTCCATTATATTGCAGTTTTCTCAACACACCTGACATACCTCTGCTTTCCCCACATGCAGGGATGCTACAGCTCCCAGTCCCTGCCAGCACTACCCCTAGGAAAGCACTAGGCTGCCCTCCAGTTAAACTACTAGCTCTCAGCTGCTGCCACTGCCTTTCCATCTTTGAATCTCCAATGCTCCAGCTATTCATCCTTGTAGCGCCGAAAGCAGAAAACACAATATTCTACTCTGCTGTAGTCAATTTGCAGAAAACAGCGGCTTGGAGCAAATAATGGATCAGACGTGGTCCTTTTTCTTTAGGAGCAGAAATTGTAACATTATGTTCCTGTCCTTGGGTGAGGAGGTGCCTTCAGTTTCCACCCTTCAGCAAAGCTTCACTTAATGATTCCCAGACACTTTGTAAGAACTAGTATCCAGGTCAAAAAGCAGTACCTGCCTCACCAGCCACTGCCTTGGAATTTCCTGGGAGAGGGGCAGAAGGAACACCAGAGCCCACTTAATGCAGGAGCTGGGCTTTAAGCAGGAATAACCTCAGCTTTAATGACACACAGGGTTAAGGACTGTAAAACTTCCAACTGGTAGCTACAAGAGGTTTGAAAAGGTTTAATGCCATTTCTCCCGGTTTCTATAATACCTTTATTATTCCTGTTCCCTTAAAGACCCTCTAGACAAAAAAAGAGGTAAGATGATAATTCCAATTATTAGATTTCACTATTTCTACTAGTGGTAAGATATATCCCGTTATTTGAAGAGATGATAATTTAATATCAGCTTCAAAAGCTTTATATGCAAGCCATCTTTGCATTCAAAAGATTATAGGCTATTTCAACCCTTCCTCGTCTTTTATATCATTTTATATCAGAAAATGTGCAATGCTCTGAACACAACCCTTTTTGCATATGAGCTTTCTGAAAGGCTTCATAATGTGTTCATCCCAAATGCAACCCTGCAGTTGTAATGAATTTGTTGTGAATAATCAAATAACCAACATTAACATTAATTTATTAAAGCCTATCTGAAAAAAACAGCTTTGATGTAAATTGTGTTGCAGGTAGCTCCTTCAAAACGAAATGCCTAAATATCTCATTAATCATGACAGCAAACCCTGCTGCTGGCATCCAACTGACATTTCATTCGATTGCTATAAAATGCTTTCATTAAATCACTTTCCAGAGGCTCAGCAGCTGATTTAGCCACGAGACCATTCAGAGGATGGCTGCTAATGGAAATCACATGGAGTGAGACTGGGATGCTCATGTCAGTCCTGTGATTAGGGCTATGGGGTTTTTTTGTTTGTTTGTTTTGTTTTGTTGGTTTTTTTGTTTTGGTTTGGTTTTTTGGGTTTTTTTAATAAGCCTTACCAGTGAAATCACTTTCTGCAGTGGGTGTAGAAGGTGAGACAGGAGAGACATCCTTGCACTCAGTGTTGCCCTGGGCAGTCAGCAGAGATCTAACTCCAGCACAGCCTGCCCTTCCCTTATTTCTCATCACACCAGGGTGAAATCCAGGAAAGTGATGCCACATATACTGCAGCAAAGTCTGTTTCTGCTTACCTTGATTAGCAAAAGCCCTCAGAGCATCTGGCACTATCATGGCAGTAAGAAAAACAATCACAAGAATGCCCTTGACGTGATCAGACAAGGAAAAGCTTGGTAGTATAAATACAGACCAGAGGACTTCACAAGTCTATCACTAATCATGAAAGCAATGCTCAGCCACGTAAGGCTCAAACAGGAGGAAATGCAGATGCACTTTTGCTCCAGTTTCACATAAAAAGTTTTGTTAAAAATATGTGGTGCTGCTGCCTGGCTGCAATTCTAGCCAGGCTCAAAACTGAGCTGCCAGAGAACTACCTGAAGAATGTAATCTCTGTCCTTCTAGGGTCAGCAATAATCAAGTAATAATCTCATTGCAAAAGCCTAGCAATGAGTGAAGAGGTCTTTTACTGAGGCCGAGACACAATTGGTGTTGTGGTTTCAGCTGAGACAGTAGCTGGCACAGTGCTATGTTTTGGATTTAATGAGAATAATACTGATAACACACTGAAGTTTTAGTTGTTGCTAGGTAGCGTTTACCCCAAGTCAAGGACTCTTCATTTTCTGATGCTCTGCCAGTGAGGAGGTGCACAAGAAGCTGGGAGAGAGCACAGCCAGAAGAGGTGACCCAAAGAGACCCAAGTGATATTCCATGCCACAGAACATCATCATGGTCAGTATATAAACCTGGGGGAGTTGGCTGGGGAGGGGGGCTGATCACTGCTGAGTATGGGCTGGGCACTGGTCACTGGGTAGTGAGCAGTTGTACTGTGCATCACTTGTTTCTCTTGGGTGTTATTGCGCTCTCTCTTTTTATCATCTCCCTTTTCATTACAATTATTGTCATCATTATTATAACAATATTTTATTTTATTTCAGTTATTAAACTTTTCTTATCTCAATCCACGGCTTTTACCTTTTTTTTCCCAATTCTCCTCCCTATACCACTGGGGGCACACAGTGAGTGAGCAGCTGTGGGTACTCAGCTGTTGGCTGGGGTTAAACCATGACACACAGTTATGCTGCACTACGGTAACTGTAGCAAACTCTGAAACAGCTAAAGTAGCAATTCTGGGTTTTTACCAACAGGTGGACCGGCTGTCAGCATCCAGGCATTGAAGTATTTGAAATACTCGTATTGGAAAGCTCAGTGCATCTCACTTTCACACAAACTCTCTGTCAACCACCAGTTACCACAGGTAGAATTGTGTTTAGAAAATGTAACCCAGAAAGCTGGAGACCAACACAGCTTTTTATGGCAAACCTTCTGAAGACAAAACCCCCTTGAACTGAGCCCCTGATGGGTTCCTCTTAGTGAATCAGTTATGGTTGCAAAAGCAGGAATGACTCCTTAGAGATGTATTTCCTTGTGCAAACCCCCTTGGATACTAATCTAGTGTTAATAAAAAGAGGAAAAACGATGAAATGCCTGTCTGTAGGATAGAGGTGCTCTCCAGCTGAGAAAGACAGTGTACAGAAAACAGAACAAGTACTCTTTATATTATCTGAGCTATCTGCTTTGTGGGGGAAAGTGTGGCACCATTTCTCTCACAGTGCTCACTTATAAAGCAGAACAAGCATGTCAGATCTGTTACAGTCAAGAGGCTGTAGCACAGTGCCTCCAGGACTGTAGGAGCACAAAGAAAACGAACAGCATAAGCTGGGCAGCAAACACTGCTCTGGGTTGGTCTGAAATGCTAGAACCATTTCAACAGGGGTGGAAGATTTTTTTAATTAAAAGACCTAAAGCACTGGATCCATCACTGATGCCTTCTTCATTGGGGTGCAGAAGAAAAGACAAAAGGATTTAGCCCACAATGACCCTCTGATCATCATGTTAAGAAAGGCTTTCCATGGAATAACTATTTTACAGCAATGGTGGTCAAACACTGGTGTAGATTGCCCAGAGAAACTGTGAAGTCCCCAACCTTGGAGACACTGAAAACCCAACTGGACATGGTCCTGGGCAACCTGGGCCTGTTTGAGCAGGGAGGGCTGGACTGGATGACTTCAAGAGGTCCCTGCCAACCTCAATCATGCTGTGAAATAGCCCCAATATCCTTTTTCTATGGCCAGGTGAAGATGAGAGCCATAAGGAGGTCCTGCAATTCAGAAACCATGGTACCTTGTTCTGAGGCTCTATTTTTAAAAGCTTGATCCTTGTATTAAGAAATCCCCACAAAATAAAACAAACAAAAAAACCCCCACAGCACTCCACCCTCTCCCCCTCCCCCCCAAAAAAGGCCCCAAAAGGCCAAAAAAACCTCCGCAGGTAGCCCAAATGAAAGCCTCACTCACTAAAGATCTGTGCTGCCACACTTGAGGAACACACCCTCTGGGAAAATGTTTCATGCTCTGGTAGCACCAGAGCTCAACAACTCAGCCAATGCACAGATGTGTTTAAGAAGCCTCCAGTTCCTGTGGTCCAAGCTGCAAGAGGGAGACAGGTTCTTGGGCACCTCAGCTAGTGAAAATGTTTAGTGGTAAAAAAAGATCATGTAGCAACAGGACGCAAAACAGGATTATAATGACATCCTCTGGACCATGCTTTGCCCAGGGCTAGTCAGTGGTTCTGATCTGAACTGGGAGGGGAAATGCGCAGTTACATGGGCTGGGACAGATAATGAACTCCTGAGTAAAGAGCAGATTTTGTTACATGTTTTAATGCCAGTATCCTAAGCAACGAGCGTTGCAACAGAGAAGGCACAGGATATACAAATACGTTGCTATAGATATCTGGTCCTGCCTGGTAAACCCATGTGAACTTCTTTCCTGCCCAGCAGCAAATGCTGACACCCACATACCAGCCACTGCAGCACCTGTTTCGTCTTCCCAGGCTGCAGATGTGGGGCCAAAAGTAACACCTTTCGATAAAGTCTGAAGTGTGAAAAGGAGGATCTTCACCCCTTGAAAAGCTAAATAATAGAAGCAGTAAGATAAAAGAGAAACCTCAATCAATAATGCTGCAAAAAAATTAAACCCTGCAGAAACACTGCAGGTTTGAGATGTGAAAGGCTAGTGTCAAGAGGGGCTGAAGCTGCTTCCGCTGCTGCCTTTGGGGAAACAGAAAGAGAAACAAAACCCATCAAGCAAAGAAGAGACCATACTAAATAAATAATCGGGCTTTTAAAATTTTTCACTTTCAATGACTTATCATGCTTTTATTTAAATAAAGAACGTTGCTTATTTGCAAATTATTTTCAAGTTCAATCCTTTTCAGAAGTATAGTAAAAAGAGTGGCTGAAGAGGAAGGACCACACTGTGTATCACCCACATTTCAGTTCCAGAAAACTCAGTAACAGTTAAGGTATGTACACAATGTCCTTCCAAAAGGTGAAGTGAACTGGTAAGAGACCTCGAGCCACCTTAAAGGTAAGTTTATCCATAAACACATATCCAGGAACTGTATGGTCTTGAAAACCTGATTCCATGTCTGGGATGAAAACTCATTATAAATAACCACCTACTACCCCCAGCTTGCCAAAGAAAGACATAATTACGAAGACTCCAATCCTCAAAATAGCTATGTGAGGGAACTATTTCCAGGCTGGCATGTTCATTTCACGGAGTCAGCTGCAAGGGCTGAGATACTCACTCACAGGTCTCTGGATTGCTCCCATCTACTGAAGTCACTTTACTCAGGATTATATTCGAGCATCAGTGCATTAACCTGAGAACCATTTTACATTCGAATCATCAGGGTGTGGTGAAGAGGCAGTTGCAGATCATAGTGGCAGGAGCTTCCCAGTTGCTGGAGTCACAGCAAGGTGCTGGGGCACACTGAAACCTGCACCTGCCAATACTGACCTCCATCACCAGGAGATGAGAGTTTGCCATTGAGGGCATGGTTGCAGACTCACTGAAAAGAAACAAAAGAAACACAAACCACCCCCAAACATTAATGAATTGCTGCTAATGGGGAAAAAATGAGACCTGTACCAGGACCAGAAAAGTGGCAGTTCCTCGGGGAGCTCTCCATAAAGTTCTCCAGCTCAGGGACGAGAGTTTATTACTATAAAGGGCAAATATTCCCAATGCAGTAAGAAAAGCACAGAAATATTTTGAGTAAATTAGGAAATTGGGTTAATTTGGGTGGGAGCAGATTGGGCAGCAATGCAGCTTGTGATTGCGGACAGGAAAAGAAAATCATGAGTGGATTTTCCTCATCTCCTCCCTTTGTCCTTTTTTTTTTAAACAAAACCAAGGCAGAAGCAGCCAGTCCTATTTTTTCAGACACTGTGCAAAGCTGGCAAGGCTCAAAAGAAAATTAGTTTGTTTACACAATATTGCAGAGCAAGGTAATAAACATGTCAGCTCAATGTCTTTCTTAGTGCACAAGGTCTTTTTCTAAGAAGGCTGGGTTGCATGAGGAAAAACCCACGTCATGTTCGCTGAATATACTATTGTGATACATAATTTTAAATAAAGCTCTGTGAATACTGGCCCGCAGGATAGGAGAAGGTGCCTGATGGAAACTAGGAAATAAGAGAGAACATTTTTAGAAAAAGGGAAGAAAAGTGACAAAAATTAGCACAGAGCACTATATTTTTAATATAATTAAAACCACAGAAGTAGTATGGTTGGGCTGTTTTTTCAATTTTAAAAATTTCATACAGTGAATTTATTTAATTGATGAAGGTAAATCACAGAAAAATTTTCTACAGAATAATCACAGCCCTGGGAGAAAAGAACCTGGATTAAATTTCATAAGAATTAGCCAAACTCTGGCAAGTAACAAGAGCCAGCCAATGGCATCTGAGCAAATCCTGCAGCATCAGAGACATTCATGTGGAAAAGATGGAGAGTTTGGGACAATGACACTAGCTAACGAGACAGTGACAGATGATAACCAGCCCTCAGAGGGCAGGTCTGTGAGACCATCCTCACTGATAATGATGCCTAAATGAAAAACAAGAGATCTGAGAGCCTTCCCTTCCCCAGCTGCAGATACTGTGCTGATACAGGTCTTGGAGGAATCAAGGGCATTTCAGGGTAGCTAATCTGAAACAGAGCAGGTAAGAGGGTTGGGTTTGCTTTCAAAGAGTAAAAAGAAACCTTTTTTTTTATAATTAAAAAAAGCATTATTTAGCAGGGGTATGCTTAGTGAAAAGATGCTCCAAAATGTGGCTTTGGAGATATGCCAGCTAGCTACCATCTTTAACGAAAATTCAACCAACACTTATTAACTGAAAGTACCGAAACACTGAGCAGGAAAAATATCAACCAAAAGAGAAAGATTCTTTGTCACTAACATTTTCAACCACCAAATGCACAGCTATTGCTAACAATTTCTACTACTACCTGGGGCTTTTTGTTCCAAAAATATTAAATATAAGATAAATGCATCCATTTATTTTGTTAATCTAGCTTTCTAAAGTACCTTTTTTTTAACATCAGTTATCACTTTAAAATAGTACAAAAGCCACTGGTTGAATTCCTTGTAAAAATGCACTCCACTAAACCAAAATTCTTCTCAAAACAGTATTCTCTTTCCCCTTCAGCAGTAACCACTAATAACAGCAATCGAATTGTTTCACACCTTTATTTTCCTGTTTGCTGAATAAAAAAAACCCACTGATATTTAAAATCTAATAGGAAACCTAGAGTTTAACTTTTTTGGTTTGGGTTTTTTTTTTTTCCTTGCAGAGATATAAACAGCCTGTGAAACAGAATCTCTGTAACATAACTACATAAGAACATTATCCCACCTGTAAGGAAGGAATCTGGTTCTCCTGGCTGCAGCAATTCAAGCAGAAGACCAAATCTTCTGGTCCAAGCTCTACATTAGCTAAGGATATTACTCAAGTTGGTGCAGGTAACTGTACCAACCTCCCAGGGATTTTTTAAAATTCATTTTTAAAATCAAGGAGCCAAAAGTGCAGCAACTACTATCCTGAGCAGGAAAGCCATGTCCCCAGTACATATCCTGGACCAGAGCACCACATCAGGAACATAATGCAAGGTTTGTATGTAGGTTAGTCTCGGGAACCATAAGCCTTCGTGCCTTGAGAATACAATGGCAATCACCTTGCACTGAACTCCAGAAACATTTATGCTGGGATGTGGACACCCATCTGGGCACCGTCCTGCTGTCCTCCCCAGGTGGCAAGGTCTGCCCATGCCAAGGCACATCCAGGCTGGTGGCTTCCCACAGGCAACGTGTGTGAGGGCACACGTAGGTGTTTGCCCAAGGCAGTGCCTTGATGGTACGAACTCCAGCCCAGATGTTCACAGGGATGAGCAGAGTGTTGGTGTTCCTGTTAGGTGGACCCTCAACACAATGTGCCCTTCTGACCAGCAGCGATATGACAGACCATCTCTCTGGCCCTGCATGATACTCAGTGACACAAGTAATACCTTCTCTCACCTCTTCAGTTTCCATCCTTAAAAATGGGAGAGTAGCTCTAGAAAACAGCAAACCGTATCATTTTGTGACTAGTTCTTAAAAAGTCCATAAAAAATGGGCACCACCCCTTCACTGAGCTGTCAAGAGACTGTGTTGACTGGACTCTCCTAGCAGTCAAGACCAAGGCAAGAGGAGGCTGGTGCAGTAGCACAGCAGGACACCTCCAGTCCCAGCCCACACATTAAGTAGTTGCAACTTCCATTAATCCTGAACACTCAACAGTATGATTTCCTCTTAAGTGCGTTCACTGTAAATTATGCAGAAGAGCAATGTAACTGTCTCCAAGAAAGGGAGTGCTCCATTTCAGAGGAGACAGAGTAGACTGGTATTTTTAGGGGCACCAAGAGCAGCCCTATGAAAATACTTTCTCTCTTCTGGCATTTCTGTGTAGCATTTAACACTCCAATGAAAATCATCTTGGAAGCAAACCGTGCAATCTGCACTCAAGACATCACTTTTCTCATTAACCTCCACCACAGGGCTCCATCCCCAGCAATATCCACACCAAATGTGCTTTTCCGAGCGCTGCGGGTGAAGGCTGCCTGGGGCTGAGCCTCTGTTACCAGGCTGGGTAAGACAGCAAATGGAAAATCAAATCTTATTGAATTTCATATTTATATCTAAGTGATGCCAATAGTGGCCGAATGGGTGTATTTTCTTCTCTAACTGGGTCCAGTAACAGGAAGAAGATCTGATGGTTTTGAAGCAGGAAGCATCCCAATAGGCGTGGGATGAGAAGAGCTGACCTCCACCTGAGACCACATATGTCCCACCACCTTGGTGCCGCATCAGTGAAGGTCCTGACTGGAAAAACAGGAAATGTGCCTTCTCTCAATAGTAATGTCGAAGATGGACATTCATGTTCATGTGAGGAGAAGGAGATGAGGGAGAAAATCTACTCCTGATACCCCCTTAAGCTCTCTCTCAGATGGCACAATCTTCATGAACTTCATTTTAGCAAAGACAAAAAAAAAAGCACCTAATCCGTAAGGTTTTAACATATCAGGCCACGGACAGATAAGCCCTCCTGGGTATGGTCACACCAGGATACTGACCTCAGCCACTTTGTGACCTTTTAATTTATAACTCTGTCTCCAACAAGACACTAAGCTACAACTGTTATCAACTATTAGTCTGCTTGATTTCTAACAGTGCTAAAGAAAATCCTACTAAACCAAACACCTTGACCAAATTCTGCATCTTTTGCTAACCAAGATCCACACTAGATCCAAAACATACTGGTTTTTGGAGGGCTTTTTGTCCTTTTTTTTTAAATTTCCCTTCCCCAAGGATGACATTATCTATTTTCCTGGAATTTTTCAGCAACTTTTCTGCAGGAGCAGAAGGTATCCTGTGTGAGAAACCATGTCAACAAGACCTTTCCGTAAATGCAACATCTGTGTAAGATCAACACAATAATTTATCATTTATTTTTTCCTCTTGAAAGGAACAGGAAAAAAGTGTTTAAAGGCCACAGCAGTGGTTAAAAGGAGGGCTCCGATGTGGAGGATGGTGCACTAATTGAAAGTTTCTGAAGTGATGCGTTCTCCTGGGGTGTGCACACATCACATTGCAGCACACAACAGCGAGGCCACTTCCCTTTGCCTTGAAGCCTGCTAACAGCTTTGTGTTGGCAGTATGTATGTTGAAAAGGGAAGGCCTGCAAAGGTACCACCTTTAGGGTCAAAGGCGTAAATTCCACAACCGATACAGACATTTGGAGTCAGATGGACATTGGAGAAGAGGTTCCTGCCAGAAGGCGAAGCTTTGTCTGCTCAGCTGAAGGCAGTTTGGACCATGGAAGCACTAGGTAGATCCTCCAGCTGACACTGCTCTGACTGAGACTGTCATTCAGTCTCTTCTTTCTCCCCTCTGCAAACACAGGCATGATCCTGTTGCTGGACTTTCCTAAACCCAGCACAACAGAAATAATCCCACATTTCCCCGCCCCTGAAGAGAGTAGGCAGTACCTTAAAAGCATTAAAAGCATTAAAGCAGTACCTTAAAAGCATTTCATACCCTTGCGTTCTTGTGGTTAGCACTATTTTTTTAGCTTCTTGACCCTCTATTGCAGAGATAACTTATCAGACCTACTGTGAGACCTCCTTCAAGCTTTACAACTAAAACTCAGCAGCAAGCATCAAATAGACTCCCAAAGAAAGGTTGACTCCTGTATTTTCTCTGCAACACCAACATTTCCAACTGCAGGAAAGATGGTGGGGCAGAGTGGACAGACAGGCATTTATACATCCCATAGCCCAGGGCAGAGCTCTTCAGTGTTTTGGTGCCAAAACTTTCCGTTTTGGAAAAGAAGAGGAGCTGCAGTTAAGGATGACCCTGTTGAACAATACTGCACAGCCCTGCCGTGCTGGTTTTTGGAGTGACTCCAAGCAGGGTGGGACTGTAAAAAAGTGGACAAAAGCTTTGGATAGTGATCTATGGGGAGGAAGCGCTTCCTACTTCCTGTACTCCACAGAAAGGACCAGGGCTTTAAATAAACCTCCTCCCAAGCTCTGCTGAAGACCAAAAGGATTGCTGCTGGAACAAAGTCCTATCTGGCTGGGACCTGGCTGAAGGCTGATGGAGCTCTCCCAGGGAATGTGGCCACCCTGCTGCAGTTCCCAACATGGGAAGGGGAAGGCTGGGCTGCCCACAGTCCCGTTTTGACTGGCACCATCTATACAAAAAAAGCCTGTAAAAGCCCAGGACAGGGCCCTCAGCTCTGCCACCAAAGGTGCAGAGCCAGATTTTGCTGAAAAAGGAAAATCAAAATGTACATGTAGACTTTGCAATATCACACTATTTCTCAGACCTATCTACCTTTTAGCCCTTTCTTCTATAGCCTATAGGGCTGCAACAGTGCCTTTATTTTGATGGACTGAGACATTCAACCTGATCCACCCATCCCTCCAATCTCCCTTCCTCCCTCCCCACCTCTGCAGCCACACTGGACCTTCCCCTCTTGCCTCCCTCCAGCCTCTTCCACAGTCCCACATGTAGACCATGAACACTGCAGCCAGGGTAACCCATAGGTTGGGCAAATGATAAGCAAGTAACTGGCATTGACAAAAAAACCCACCTCATTCCTAATGAATACCAACAGAATATTTACTTTGCTTGGTTGTAACAGAATCAGACCCTAAACACAGTAATATATATTTGCAAAACACGTAGATCTTACCTCTCTACATTACCATATCAATTACCTTATCTGTCCATTTTAGTGTACATATTCAGTTATAACAACCCTCACCTGGTCCGTTATCCACCCTGAGCATCAGCCCACAGCAGGAAGCCTGTTTGTCATTTTTCAACATATCCTTAGTCTGCTAGAGCACCCTCTGCTTATTAATCCTATAGAAGACGACTTGTTCTGTGTCAAAATTTCTTAAATCTACATCTCAGATATTTTCCATGGGCTGGAAGATTTAGTAAGAGAAAATAAGGGAGAGAATGAAAGAAACCACAGGTTTGGGAAATATAAGGCTAGACAGATTAGGAAGCAATGTGGAAAAAATATATTCCAAATTATATTCGCAAAACAAAAACAGAGCTATAGGCAAGTCAGAAAGAAATGAGTTGTGCACATATTTCTGCTACAGCGAGAAATGGCACTGCTCTGAAATGGGATTGAATAAACAAACTTCACATTCGTGGGGGAAAAATTATTTCATGATTGGCTTTGCACAAAGCAATTACCCACCAGTTTGGAACAGACATCTGTGATTTCGACCTGTTGAGACAGCCATCAAAACTGTACTTGATCCAAATTTGGGAGAGAAAGTTATCAACTCCTGCCCCATTTTACAAAGGACTGAAAGAGTCAAAACTATTTCTTGTAGAAATTATCTGCCACATCACTGGACCCAAAGATTAGTTCCGCTGGCTAAAGCATGGTGCTAATAAAGTCAAGGTTGGGGGTTCAATTCCCAGATGGATCATTCATTTAAGAGTTGGACTCAATGATCCTTGTGGGTCCCTTCCAACTCAGACTATTCTGTGAACTCTTGTGACAGCAAACTGCCTTCAGTAAATGTACAGTTCTTATAAAACTCCTGGATTTTCTCTAGTAATTCACACCATGGCAATATGGTGAGCATTCAGCTGAGGAGGTGACTCTGTTGGTTTGAAATAAGGCAAAGCACAGTAAGAAACAGCCCAATGACAACACTAAATTCATGGTCAAGAGTGAGGGGGCAGACCTGCTTGAGTGCCAGCCCTGGAGAGGTGGCATATCCACCGCAGGCATGCAGTGAAGCAAAGATGCTGAGTGCCATTGTGCCTGCAAATTCAACTTAGCTCTTACAGTTTATTTCCGTTTCTTGTTTCCAAGATGTCTTAATGTCCTATAAGCTTCTGTTACTCAGCTTTGTCTTAATAGCTTTAGTGCAGAAGTGAATATGTCTCAATACACTTGTACTTTAATGCAGTCAATACTCATTATTTTCAATATTCCCAAAGATGAGCTGCTCCTCTTGGAAATATCATGTTCAGGCCTTGATGTGGCAGATGTACCATCCCTCATATTCCTGAGCTTTACCCCAAAAGCTGGACAGGCTTTGCTCCCACCACCCCAGTCATGGCCTCTCTCCTACCGGCTCAAAATCATCTTCTAACTTCCAGCCCAAAGGTATTCAATGCTGGGGACTGCATTTGCTCTGGTCTTAACATCGACTTCCCTAGAACTTCCCCTCTTCTACACACACCAATAGAGAACCATCACTCCCACATCAGTCTTGGCTTTCCTGGTTTAACTAACCAGGCTCTTCTTATCTCCTTTCAGATACTCATTTTCCTTTCCCCCATCACAGAAATCCTCCCCGGCACTTGGTGCAGTGACAGCCTCCCAACTCCTGGCCACTGGCAGCACACGCACCATCTTGGACAAGGTCTCACCTCTACATCAAGTTTCCTTATGTGCACTGGGAACTCATCCAAGAAGGGGATTTGCCTTTTGACCTTAGTGTCTTGGGTCAATCTGTGTTCAGCTCTGCCTGGGCTCTTCTCTGTGCTTCCAGATGAGCAGCTTCTCTCCTGTTCAGAGATGGACTCCCCCTGCATTTCATGCCTTTTCTGTGCCTGCCATCCTCAGGGGTACCCTGCTCTCTCAGAATGATGTCCTGATCTTCTTTCATTTTGATGGCAAATGGCAGTGTCATGGCACCAGATACCTGGTCTGTGTACCCCCAAATGTGGAGCTTCAAAACCCATCTGCTGAGAAGGCCTAATGGAAAACACATAAAGCTCAGTGGGAAAATAATGTCAAGAAATAAGTGATCCAACATGTTTCTGGAACATCCCCACATGTAAAACTTAGTGGTGCAAGTCACACAAGGATATTCCATTTTCTCCTCCAGCTCTAAATGTCTGGTGACCAAGAAGGACTGCTTCTAGCACTCATCCAGTGCATGAACAGAGAATAACAGTGTAAACAGTGTATTTGTTTTATAAACAAAACAGGAGGGTTGTACAAAACCAACCAACCAACCAATTCTAACTACACCCTCAACTAGGGGAAACCACAATAACTCTCTATTTGCTATTCAATAGGATCTGTGTACTAGAAAACATTTTCAACAAGTGAAGCTTCTCACACACATATTTCCATTTATTCAAAATAAAGTTGGGGTTTTTTTCCTCCTAAAGGATGAGATTCAGATCTGACACATCAGAGGAACAGCTGTAACAAACAGAAAGGCCATCAGGCAGTTTGCTCTGAAAATACAATAAAAAAATCCCCCTTTCCTAGAGCAGTGAAAAAGGTGACTGAAAATACCTCTGAATGCTACAAGCAGGTTGTAGCCCCCTTGGAGTGTGAGGAACCTCAGGATCCACCGCAGGGGCAGGGGAAGCAGTTCAGCAAATGTGTTCATGCACACTTACAGACACATTGTGCCTGTAGTCAATGAGAGATTTGCCACTGAGAAAAGCACTTTTTCCCCACTTTTTAAAAAATTTTACATCAAGAGAAGCGTGTCCTTTGCTGCTCTAACCCATCAGTGGGATCACAGGGGTCTGACACAACTTCTCCCATAGCTCCAAGCAGCACTCGCACCAGAGCAACACAACATGACCTTCTGCAAACCAGAAAGGCTCTCTGGATTGGGTCGCTGTGCAACCAAACAGATGGGGAGAAACTGCACAAAAATACCACAAGTCTTCCAAAACTTTGGGCTGTGCCATAGTGGCATTTGGATGTACACTGGGACACGCAGGTAGCTTTGGCCAGGCACAAGTCTGCTCAGCCAGGCGCTCGCTTCGATGGCCCATCACTGCTGACGTGCGAGTCATGAAAAAGTGTCAAGCCCCTACATGTCTTAGCACGCCCCTGAATAAAATTTGTGTATGCATAAAACTCCCAAATCGACTTTTCCTAAGTGAAGTGACTGCTTCTCCACAGAAATTGCTCTTTCCAGCAGGGAGGGGAGCTGTGGCAGCACGTTCCTCCAGGTTGCACCACAAAGCTGCAGAGGTTGCTGGGAGCACCTGAGGCAGAGCTTACAGAGCTCCTCAAAAACAGAGCACCACTCTCTACCCACAAATAACCCCACTAAAACACATTCGATTTCTTGACGCTGCTGTTGTTGGCAGCATTTCCAAGCCTGCTGCTTTCCTGGAGAAATCCACGGCATGCCCACATTCCAGCCCATGCTACGTTTGATACGAGTAGCCTGGTTTCAAGCAGTTGGGGTTCCTATTTCTTTGCTAAGAGCACATCTTAGGCTGGTACAGGTTAAAGTTAACCACTGGCAAAACCTGCTGCTCTGGCTCTGCAAGGGGGATCACACCTGCTGGTGGCTGCCCCAACACAAAAGCAGGATGCTGAAGCGCTCCTGCTGCGATGCAGAGAAGTGGCAGCCGAGATCTGGCTTCTGCTGTGCCAGGCACCATGCACCGGGCCAAAAAGAGCCTGTTGTTGTGCCAAAAAGAGGATAATTTAAGCTGTAAGGCAGCTGATGGGACTTCCCTGCTTTGCCAGGCAGCTGTCAGCAGAAACACATCTTGCAGCAGCAAACATCACCCTGCACTGATGAGGTGGAAAGTCCTTTTAAATCAGTCCTGAGCAGGTCCAAGGACAGAGGCTAGGGATAAAGAGAAGCTGCCTGATAAATGGTAACACTTGGCAAGCCTAAAAAAAAATACATGCTTACTTTCCTTCAAAAGGTTACGGTCCTTTTTCCTACTGTTGCCTCCCAGCCCATAAAATATCATTAAATTTACCCTGACTGAACATACTAGAGGTCTCATGACTTAAACTTGAAGAACATTTTTTCCACTCAGACAGAGGAATTTTGCTTACCTTCACCAAGCAGTAGTGCCAACAGCTGTTAAAGTACAATATAAATATTAACCTTTGCCAGTAAACAAACACAGATTTTGGTACCAGATCTCATTGGAATAATCACATAATCACAGAATGGTTGGAGCCAGAAGAGACCCTTTAAAGATCATCCAGTTCAATCCCCCTTCCATGGGCAGGGACACCTTACACCAGACCAGGTTGCTCAAAGATCCATCTAACCTGGCCTTGAACACTTTCAGGAATGGGGTATCCACAACTTCTTTGGGCAACCTATTCCTGGTTCTCATCACCCTCACAGTAAATTTCTTCCTTATGTCCAATCTAAACTTACCCTCTTTCAGTCTAAAATCGTTGCCCGTTGTCCTATCACTTCCGGCTCCCCAAAAAAGCCTTTCTCCACCTTTTTTATAACCCCCTTTTATAATGAAAGGCTGCAATGAGGTCTCCTTGGAGCCTTCTCTAGGCTGACAAATCGATATCTCTCAGCCTGTCTTCACAGGAGAGGTGTTCCATCCCTCTGGTCATCTTCATGGCCTGCTCTGGACTCGCTTCAACAGGTCCATGTCCTTCCTGCGCTGAGGACCCCAGAGCTGGATGCCATACTCCTGGTGGGGCCTCACAAGAGCAGAGGGACAGGATCACTTCCTTCATACATGACAACACCTTGCAAGGAAAAGCCCAGTTGGGGAATACCAGCATGGATTGAGGAATCCTGCATGTGGGACTGAAGAATGTATGCACAGATACGCTGGACCACAGTAGCTAGAAACTCCACTTCCATGGTTTATTTATTTGTATTTAACAAACTAAAACCTTAAGTGCCAAACTGAAGGCTCAATGACAACTCATACTAAACAAATTAGCTCCTCAGATCATTAAAACACTTGAGAGCTGCTTTGTTTCCTTCTGTTTACGCTCTACTAATCTCTACACTTCTCTCAGTCTGACAAAGCAATTAAAAAAAAATTCATTCCACTTTCAGTTTCTGACCAGAGAAAGCACCGTGGGTTCACGAGCTACCAGAATTTTTTTAAATCAGAAATATTATTTTTCATATACTTTCAGTAAATAATCCCAGTGAGTTTAGGTATGAAACAGATCTGCAAAATTAAACAGGCAAGAATGTAAACTTGGTGCCTCTGCTTTGAAATACTTCCAGCCTCACCCAAGGAGTGACTTGGCTGAAAAGTTATTTATTGAAACAAAGAGGCCAAGTGATGCAGGAGTGCTGAAGGCAGGCAAGGAGAGCAGGGAGGATAACGCCTAAGTCAGTTATGTAAGTGGGGAAGCACAGGGTGAAAGGACAGGAGGACTCTGTGGGATGCATGGCAGCCAGCCGCAGAAAGCTCATAAAGAGCTTTGGCAGGAACCGGCTGCCCTGCCGGTGACAGTGAATCCAGGTGACAGTGAATCCAGGCTCCAGCACTATCGGCTGCAGGACCCCATGCCCGGCACCCTGAGCTGCAGCACAAAGCTCCCGGTGGTTTGCTGCCGAGCTTTGTGCTCAGGGGCACAAGCATGGAGCCTGCAGGATGCCAAGGAAAACAATAAAAGGGCTTTGGTGCTTTCTCTGCTATCTATTTGGGGGCTTAATACTGGTTTGGGTTTTTTTTCCCTGCGTTTTCTGCTGAAGTGCCTAAAGACAATGAGACTATTGAGAATTTACTACAGCATGAGATTAGTTTGGGTTTCAGTTTCTGCTGAACCAGCTCATTTCCTTCCACATTCTTGCAGGAACAGATGCTAAAATATAAATGGGCAGTCAGCATCATAAAGGCAGAAAAAGGAAAATCCTTCATACAAACAGCATGAAGTTAAAAATACTTCTTCACAGCTTTAGCCAAAGCCATTCAGTAGCTTGCTCCCCTGTCTAATTACATTACATTAAAGAGGCAAGGAGCTATTATTTTTTCTTTTCTTTAATAACAAAAAAGCCCCAAACACATACACATGTCAAATATCAAAACCCCAACCAACCAACCAAACTGGTTAAACTAGCCAGATTAAATGAAGTCTTCAAAGGAGTTAAATAGAAAAATTACTTTTGTCCCCTCCCATCATGCATGATTGCAGTGCTGTCTTCAGACACCAAATTCAACTGCTGCAAGTAATTAGTCACAAAATTCAAGGTGAGTTGAAACTGCCAGATACACCAAAGGGAATCCCCATGCTATAACCAGTTCTTACCCCACAGAGGCAAACCAAGGAGATGAATGATCTGCAGTTAATAAAAAGCATCCCTTAGATATCCCTGGGCTGCAACAGCAGCAAGGACAAGATGACGGCAGCCCTTGTTAAACAAACAGCCAGCCCTTGTGCCACCACTCCAGTCAGTGCAGGAGCATCTCTTCCCTGGATGCTTTGGCACTGAGTGGCCACAGCTCAGAGCATCCCCACAGGGCCATGCAGTAGAGACAAAGCCTCCAGGGCTGGGACTTTCTTTAGGGAAAAAATAGGTGGAAAGAAACCCAGATTGCCCTGTTCTACCACACCGGCCATGCTTCTCCTTCCACCCATGGTCACTCCCTTCACCATTACTCACACAAAACTAACTACAGTCTTCCAGAAACTAAATTGTATCCGCCAACTTTATCCTTGCTCAGAAAAGTCCCAAGTATGGCAAGACACTTCACCATGCAGCTCTGCCATTGAGATGCTTTGCCAGCTAGATGTGCATCCTGAAACTCCTCCGGGTACTTTTTGAAGTACTTTTTACGTACAGGTATAATATGCATCATCCTCTAATGCTTTCAAAATGTCAGATGCTTCTTACCAGCCACCCCAGATGTGTAACCCACTGCTTGGCAAGCCTGTACCTCCATGGTGCCATTCCAGCAGCCCACTGCTGAACCTGCAAGAACCATCTCCTTCTGGCCGGGGGAAAAATACATTAATACAGGCCAGAAAGCTGAGATCACAATGGACCAAAGCCACTGAGTCCTCCATCAGGCTGCTTCAGTGCTCAGTGCAAATTTTTCCAGGAGGTTTCTAAACCTCTGAGAACTACCAAGCTGTGAAGTATAAATATGTAATGTAAATACACAGATGATACATATGTCCGTGGGACTAACGACACAAAATCACTGATAAAATTCAGGAGAATTTTCAGACAAATCTTTCCAAATCATCAGCTTCTGGATTTAAGACAAGGGAGGTGGGTTCATGGAGGTTCAAATAAAGTTCAAATTTAGCTCACATGGAGAACATAAAGGTCCCTGCTGGCAGTTTGGGCCAGAACCAGTTCTGCAATGACTTACTGACACAAGCTGGAGGAGTTTCAATCCTGCCTGTAAAGAGCAGAGAAAACGATGCAACTTCCTATTGCTTTTGTCAACTTATTCATCAACACTTTAGTATTATGAACATTTTAATCACCTGCACATTGCCCACACAGTATCATTAGACGTTCTTAAAAAACAAACAAACAAAAAATGTTGTAGCATCCTTCATGAAAAAATAAACTCCCAGGGCAACTCTTGGTGAACACAGCTGCCCTGTCACTTCAGCATTTCTCGCTTCCCATCTGCAGCTCTCCTAGCACCGGTTCAGCAAACCACCCAAGCATCCTCTGCTCCTCTCGACCTGCAGAGCAAATCCCTCTGTGAGCCAGCACGGCTGCTGTCAGATGGTGTCCTGATGGCTCTCAGGCCAAGTTTTGGTGCCAGTTATACCACCCTAACACTACACTGCTGCATCAGGAGAGGCTGAAATAAAAGGTTTTTGATGGCTTCACAGTTGCTCTGCTTCTTCACTCAATTTCCCCTAGAGCTCTACTTAAACTACTCTCTGGGATTTAGGGTTTAAAGCCAACCCCTTCCCTCACTACCAAAACATATACTTGGAGGACCTAAACGTTTACCCACAACAAGTATTTATGGGCATAGAGGGACTTCACGCAGCCACCCCACGCAGGACAGACACCCACAGGGTGCCTCCATACCAACTGATGCCAGTGTCTCCCCCGTGCCACCAGCCCCACTCCCCACTGGCTGCCTAAGAGGATGCTGGCTGCCCCCACTTTCCCCCTCACCTTGTCCCTCCAGACGCCCTGGGCTCAGACAGGAGGGTCTCTGGGCTGGGCTGGCCACCACATCCCTTCGGCTACTCCTCTGCAGCCCTGTGTGAACCAGGAAGTGGAGGCGAGCCAGCAGTTTATTTTTAGCTTTTTTTCCCCCCCTTAAATAAAAAGCAAAACCACATGCATAAACCACACGCTCACTCTCACTCCACCCAGTGATGGGTTTTACATTTTACATCCTTCTAACAGTCAAACATTCCTGGACAATGATGGAGAGCAGATGTCACTGCATCACCCCACACATTTCCATTATGCTCCTCAGTATCCCCATTCCTACAATGGCAAAATAAGAGTCTCTGAAACACTGAATTGAGTTTCTCCACGAAGCAAGCAAAGCCTGAAGAGAGAGAAAGTGGCTCTGTTCTCAGTTTGTATCCCCCTTTCCCTCCTCCCCAAAAACCATCCAGGACATCCAGGAGCACGGGTAAAAGTTGCAGCTCACACCTCCAAAGCTTTGTTGCAGACATTTCAGAAAAAGAAGAGCTAGTGTGGGATTATGTGTCCCTCCCCATAAATTCAACCACAGGTCTGAATCTCTACTAACCAGGAGCTGGCTGTTGCTTTTCTTCTACACCTCCTCAGATGTCGTTACTTGCAATATCTTTGAGTGTTCACATAAGTTACAGGATCTCAAGCGACACCCCAAACTTTAGTTTCAGAGGTGCAGGCAGGTAGAAAGAGTTGAAGGGTTTCCGAGCAGCTGATAGTTTTGCAGTCTACAGCTCCTCAGGTTGAATTTTTGGAGTTAGGAGGAGACCACCTGGCTGGTTGCCCATTCACCACGGCAACTTTTGGTACAGAACTCAGACTCCTCAAAGGTGAAAGTTGAAAAATCCTGCTTTTTCCAAAATGTGTCTATTGAAACTTCACAGTAGTTCTTTAAGTAGAAGGGGAGCACTAGGTCAGCATACACATATCTATGCCTTGAGCAGCAAGACTTCTGCATCAAAGAGACAAAAACTTTCAAGGAGCAAATACATTAACCAAGACCCAGTTTGTGCCCACAGCCTGATGTGGCTACACATTCAGTCTTTAATGGCAAAATTACCTGTTTTCAACTTCTGTTCAAAGAGAAACCTCATGCCAGCAGAGTGCCACTTAGACATGAACATTGTTAATATAGAAATGACTGCTTCAGAGCTCTGAAAACACTAATTAATCACAGCACTGGTTTTATAAGTGATCATTTGCAAACGCCACGCCAGCTCCACACCACCCTGACAATGCTGGCAATGCCTCATCCCAGGCAGAAAAATGCCTCACTACTTGCTGGATACTATACTGCTTGGACAGCAAGTGTAAACCATCATTTTGATGAAAGCAAACTTGAGAGACAAAACTTGAAATCGTAAGAGGGCATCTGCCTCAACTTTAGTATCTCACCACTGACTTTTACCTCCAAGACAAGAAAAATTTGGTGGGTATACCATTGCACAACAGCTCAAGGATGGACTGGACAGCTTCAAGCATTACAAGACTTGAAGACATAAGCTTTGTTCCACAACCTCAACAATAATAAGATGTTTGTGAATATGAAAAAGTGGAAGCTAAGACAGCTGAGTCACTCCAACCACTAAGTGTTCTTCTATGCTAGGATAAAAACTAGATTCAATGCAGCCTTGCAGATAATTAATTCAAAAATCTTTTGGAAAAGCTGGCAAATATTTTTGTGCATTTTAGGAAGCAGAGCTGAAGTGGAACATCTTTTCCCAGTCCAACCCAACAAACACATGGTAAGCTGCTGGCTTTAGGACAGCAGATTACATTAGCTAACAATCACCACTTGCTTCAGTCTCACTCAGCCTTCTTGGCCCACCTCAACCAGCCAAACTGGGTTTTCAAAACAGGTCAATGTATTAGGACTCCCAGAAGGGACCAAGAGGCTACAGGCTGACACGCCATTCAGACATAATGCAGCCCAGATTCACCTTGACCAAGCAGCTGAACTTGCCCTGTCAAAACAGTGTTAAAAATATATCTTTATCCTGTCCTGGATAGAGGCTTGGCTTTCTTCATGGATGCCAGGATGGGGATTTGAGCAGCACCGCTCCGTTGCTCCAAACCACCTCACCCTGTGTGATGCTGGTAGCCTCACCCTGAATGCCCCGCCACAGAGAGCAAAGCTTTCCACAGGCTCTGCTTCTCTTATTGCCGAAAGTTTTCCCTACACTGTTAACTAAAAATTAAGTCTTTTGTTGCAACTAAGATAAAAGAAGAGGATATTGCTGAGAAGAGCCCTAGGCTTTTGCTTCACTGGAGACATTTCACCAAAATACTGCAGCAAGGTTGCAGGTGTCATTAGCCACCTTGTCCATGCTTTATCCAATTGTGTACAGCGCCCATCCAACACCCTCCAGCAACGTCACAAGGTGCCTGGTGCTAAGTTTAAGTATCCCCTTGCTTAAGAACTGCAAGTTATTTTATGAAGAGCGATGGAGAGGTGTATTTGAGGTGTATTTGCTGGGTGAAGGGAAAGCCTTATACTGTGTCCCAAATCCTGAAGGAGACTTGAATTTAAACCTACTTAACTAATGAAGACCATGCTCTGCAAGGAGCAGCATGCTTACTGCGAGGAAGCATTGCAGAAGCACCAGTCAGCTAAAATTTCCTATTGCCTTGCTCTCCAGAAGCAGCATCTTCCCTCTCCCACTGCCTGAGGCTTTGTCTCGCCCCTTTGCCAACAGGGTGGATTTGAAACTGCAGTGACACCAGCCTTCTGCTCCCTTCCCACACAAGACCACCCATAACAAGAGGGGCTTGTTATGCTCCCTCTTGTCTCACCACAGAGGTGGACACAGACACCCTGCAGAGCAGCACACTGGGCTGAAACAGGCTGCCAGCCCCTCAAGGGACACTGGCACAGAACCCCTGTGGCAAACACCATCAAGTTCCCAAAGGAAAGGCATTTATGTGTCGACCTCTCCTTCCCAGTCTCTAAAGAAACCTACAGACTTCTCCAGCAGCCCAGCTGACTGTGTTTATTGCTGCACCATTCACTTTACAGGCCAACATATACCAGAAAGCCAGCAACTCTCAGCTAATCAGATTTCCGTGCAGACTGACAAATGGCTCCCAATAAGAATACAAAAACCCAGTAAAATCAACAGTCTCTATAATCAACTTGCTTTATGCACTGCAGTAAGAACGCAGAAATCTCATGCTTTGTTAACACATTTGATCACACTTTGTGGCAGGATCTGGAGGGGCTGTCAGAGGTGGGAGGACCCCAGCCTGGACCAGCTGCTGGAAGGACCGTGTCTTTGCTCTTTGTGTTCCACTAATGCTATGTTATTTTGAAACTAAATTCGTGGCAATTCCTTGACATACCATTAGTGTGCCTGCCAAAAGCCAAAGCTTAAAATCAGATCGTGAACACACACACAAAGGAGGTCCTCGCTCTGCCACTGGATTATCCCAGGCTGGAGATTTCTTATAGGTGAGTCCTTCCTATCTCCTCAGCCAGACCTGAAAAAAACATTAACTGACGTTGCTGATGGGGTGCGTAGATCTTTCCCACAAACACCAAGCACTTTGCCTTGTTACCCTGACCCTGCGGCTCTGCCACACTCTGTCCCTCCAAACTCCAGATCCTATGCACTTTACCCCAAAAAGCTCACTCATCACTAAGAAGAGCTTCAGAAGTTTAATGACATCTCTGACATATACATGGTGTCCCTCCTCCTTCCCACAGCAAGGGTCATGGTGACAGCAGGGCACTGCATGCCCCAGGAGCCAAACAGCCAAACCCAGTGAGTCAGGAGAGGAGGAAATGATGTGCAGAGATGCAGGTGGAAAATCATGACTTCCTCCTCCACAATGGTCCTCAGACGGCTTTAGAAGATGACCAGGATTTCCAACTAAAATACTGGTGCTCTCAGAGGTCTGGCACCTGAGCTGCTGAGCAGGTAAAGGGGACGGCGAATCTGTCAAGGTCCCTGATTAGGTGTGAAAGAAAAGTCCTGTGCACACAATACTCTTACTGCAGCTATAAATAGCCACCACTGCACCAAAGTTGTGCACACTGTATTGACACCCCTGACTTAATAGGATTTCCTAGGTAGCCCAAACCAGCTCGAGCTGCTGCAGGGCAGCCTTGCTGAGCTGTTCTCACAACACACGCATACCGGATGGTGCTGTGGCTGGGGGGAGCATAGGTATAATCCCATGTTTTCAGTGCCCTGGTCACCCTAAGGCAGGAGAAGACTGTGAGAAACTCCTAAAGGGTTGTAATGAGTTTGCATGCACAGCATAACAGGGAGAAAACTTCCAGGCTGACCTTTTCAACACAACAAGCTTATCTCTTATTTCAGAAGCTTCTGTTCTTATTACAAATGCAGTTTCTTTCTCCTTTATATTCACCCTATTTCATAGTGGTAGAGTAAGATAAAAAACAATACTCTAATAAAAAAATATATTATAATACCATTTTTATGTCAAATAATGTAAAATATTATTTTCCTACTCACGTTTATCATGTCATTTCACTTCCTGTAAGTTAATAAACTCTCCGAGTAATAACTTTTCTTTGTATTCAAACAAATATGTAAGATAAGAATTTACACATCTCATTTATATTACTATATTCCTCCTAAAGAAATCCCACCCTGTTTGGGTTACTGTCTGTTAACCTGAGATGCTGACCTGAGAACTGTTAACCAAATAATCTTTTACTGTATCATTTCCATCACATCACCTTTGCCTTTGTGGTGCTTCACAGTCTGCCAGTGGTGCTAGGAATGTGCAAGTTTTGCCTTGACCCTTTGAGCACGTATCCCCTGCCCTCGCTCCTGAGGATGGGCTGCACTGCTGAGCCTGTGCCTGTCTTCCCAGACACAACCACAGTATCACTTCACCTGGCCCTGCCACATCACTTTCACCACCTGATAAAATACTCTACAGGCTGTTCACCCATCTGCTGTGGATAAAACCAATATTGACACTTTCTTGCCCAAAATGTGCAAGTAGCAAGGGCTGTTTACACCAGAAGGGAGCAGCCAGTCTCCTGACTACTACCCCACTAGTCAACCGCCCCACTTGGCCCCAGTGTTGCAAGGGTTGAGCACCACCTGGCTGAAAGCATCACCCCAGCACCTTGGGGCCAGAGCCCCAGATGAGGAGGCAGCAAGACTATGTTGTACAGACGAAGAACAAAAAGATGTCTTCTGGCACCTTATCATATCATTCCCATCATCACTGCCTCACAGGCACAATCCTGAGCAAGGAATGATGCAGGACAGTTTCCTATTGCACATTCCTTACCAACCCCAGCTTCTTCAACTGCTACATCACCACAAGCAACACGGGAACCACGCAAGGCACTTGTACACTGCCACCCATGGGCTCCGTATTTCTGGTGGCCGACCTGACTTGCCCAAGACGAGCTCTCAATTGTGCCTGTCACTCTGGGCATGCTGTGTCTCCAGGGCTTAGGGATGCAAACTCCCTCCGCAGCACTTCTGTGTTTTTCTGGAATGACGTTTGGCTATATGGAGCACTGGGAACTCGTAACACAAGAAGTAGAAATAATAAAGTTGACCTCAAGCTGGTTCAATACACTCATTCTGAATATAAAGTAGCTAAAACACAGTGCATCATTTTTTCCTACCACAGTCTTAGCTGTTATGTAAACTGCAGCAATGAAGAAAAGAGCTGGCTCACGAGCTAACCTTACCTGTCTGCACCTCATCGGCTTCTTAAGTATGCTCTGTACACCACAGCACAGATATACATAGTGTTTGCATGGCTATTTAAGAACCCCAGGCAGAAGTGATTGCAGAGAGACATGTAGTTTAAAATTTCATTAAAGAAATGGCTATAACACAATCACAAGCCACTCAATGCACTGGAGGCAGAATGTTGCCAAGGAAAATTATGAACCTCCTCCTGTAAATATCCTTATCTACCCACAACAGAGAAAGAGCCAACAGTTTAACAACATCTATATTCAGCACATGCACTAGACCAGAATAAGGTGATCATTAAATAGTTTAAAACAAAGAAGCTAGCAAAATGTAATGAGCCTCAACAAACCAAGTGAAACAGGGCTAAGAGGCTCTACCAGCTATGCCTTGAATTTAGTAATCTCTTAGGAAACGTTCTGTAGGAGATGGAAGGACAATCAGCTCCCCAAGAGCTTCCACACAAGATAGATGATGGACAGGTGGCTCCTTTTGTAAAACCCATTTTCTTTATTCTGCACAGTGGATAATTCAGCTCAAGGGTAAAGAAAAAAAAGAGCAGAAGGAGGTAAGGGAAATGCTTGAATGTCAGAAAAGGCAAACTACTGAGCTAGAAAATCTAGATTAAATTAAGCATTCCTGCAAATTTGTAATAAAGAAATGAACGGTTCCCATCTGGAAGCTCAGCAAATTAACTTGGATCCTGGTTAAGATGACAGCACCAGAGCCTGTTTCCAGAAATGTAAATATCCAGTGTGCATTTGCAATCCAATCACAGGCTAAAAATATAAGACAACTTGGAGTGGAAATCTGATTTTGTGTCTACTCTCTTAATGGGGAATAAAACAATAATTCTGTAGACACAGCAATCTGGACTGATTCTTCCTGCTTGCAGAGATGCTGCAAGTTGTCTTTGCACCAGGGAAGTCTTTCAGCTGTTTCTGATTGCAAGGCCACAGCTCACATGTTGGAGGCCTGACTCTTCTCGATTGTACTCTGCTTCCCTATCTCCTCCATCCTGTGTCCCCAGCTGCTCCACTGTACTGTCCTCAGCTCCCTGTTTATTTACACCACTTTATTTGATTCTTATTACTAAGAGTATTCTAATTCCTTTTTACCCCAGAGGTTTATCTCTGGCCTTTCAGTAAGAGATGAAGTGCTCTTGCTCTCAGTGTGCAGATGGAGAACTCAACCACAGGCATGAACCACGCTCAGGACTAAATTTAGCCCAGAAGAGGACAGTCTCTCTGCTGGTAGACTAGGAAGGTAATTTGGAGCAGGAACCTATTTTAGATGCTCCCTGGTGGTGCCTACCTCCCTCTAGGCTACAGAGAGAGCCTGAGGAGACCAGGCTTAGACTCGGAGCCTCATCCCTGAGGACTTTCTTTCAATGCTATAAAAGGAAGGAAAAGCTATTACAAGTTAATGTCATCCATATGGCTTAAGAGCTGGCACTGAAAGAAGAGTTTTAGGATGTTCCACCACCAGAAGGCATTCATGGAAAAAGGATGCTTCTCTGTGGATGAGAGATGCCCTTCTGTGATCACAGCAGGCATGAGTTTTAAACTAGAGAAAAAAAACACCTCTAGAGACAGCATAATCAGGAAGATAAGTTAATTCCCACATCTGGTTTTAATAAACAGACGGGGGGAGTGGTAAGCATGGACAAAAAAGCACAGAATATCCAAACATAGGAGAACAAAGACTATATTAACATCAACAGCAGCAGTCACATAGGACAGTAGACAATCAATCAGAAATTCACAGATGATGAGTAAGAAACAAGATCAAGGATTATCATACTGATACCGGGAGTAAGAGCAATGCAACAGAAAAGTCAGGTAGCAGAAGAAGGAATTGCAGAGGACTGCAGTGGTATGGGGTCAACACTGCCTAGGAGAAGGAGGGACAACAGCACAGATTATCCTACATCCTACAGAGTTTGCATGGCAGTGCAGTGTAGTTTGCAAAGTCCACAGCAAGATAAAAGTGCTAACAGGGCTTATCTTACTCGGGGACTGTAACTTCCCAAAATACTCAACTGAAGAACCCACTAGTAACGTAACGAGCTGACCACATATATTCCTGGAAGCAGCAGACAGCAATTGTAATCCTCCAGATGCTGAACTGGAAAAGGGCAATTCTAATTTAGACACTGTAAGTAGCTGTAAGTGCTCAATGAAAGTAACTCTGGAGGCGACTGTAATCATGAAGAGATGATTTAGGTAGAAGAATACTACAAAGGGAAGCACAAAAATTAATCTTTTCAATTTCCCATAAGCTTTGAGGAATCAAAGGAACTCAGAATGGACGTCAACTGGACAACAGTATTCAAGAACACACTTGTAAAAAGCTTAGAATATCTGTATGGTAGAAATGAAAAAAAAAAAAAAGGTAGTACTGATCAACCCCAAACAAAGTGGGGTTGAGAATCATCTAGGCAATGATTCTGAATCAAGTAGAGAAAAAAAAATATCACCAAAAAAGGGATTTTTAGGACTAAGCAGAGTGAATGTGAGGAATGGAAAGGAAGGGCTGCTCAGCAAAGACAGCTGTGTCAGAGGTCAGGAAGCAAAAGGGTAAAGAGAAATTGCCAAAGTCAAGTTGAATTAGATCACGCAAATAAAAATAAAAAGCAAAGACCAAAATGTTCTTCAGTGACACAAATTAAAAACAAAAAAAAAGAGTAAGGAAAGTGGCAGACTAGGTGAACAGAAGATGGAAAAAAATAAACCCACAGCACTGGCAAAAAACTCATTCAAACTATTAAACAGCCCATTAGCAAGTTAAAACTGAAAACAGGGCAGTTTCTAGTCAGGAAGGGAGGTGAACAGCCTGTCCACAGGGCAAGCACCCGAGAGGGGACCAATTTATTCAGGTTGGAAGCCTATTCCCTCCTTGCTGCAACAACCCGAGATTGGGCTTTGCAATCAACACGGCCTCGTGAAATCTGCTGTTTTGAAATATGCTCACCACAACCAGCTCACAGAGTAACCTCAAAAACAGGATGATGAGAGAGTCTCACGATGTGTGTAGAAAAATATCTTAAAAATAAGATTAAATGGGATTAATTGCCACCTGTATCCTCATCCCACAGCACCCAGAGGCAAGGATGCTCTTGGTGCTCTCCTCCAGCATCTTCACATCCCTTTTCTGACGTCAGCAAAGGTCTTCCACACTTGGAGGTTTACAGGAGGGGAAGGTGGTTACTTAGAAGCACTGGTCATTTGAGTCTTTTTTGAAGAAGAAGGAAAGATACATCACCAAAACAATAATAATCTATTGCTGGATGAAAGTAGTCTGTCTCATGTTTACCTATTAAAATTTGGTAGCAAATACATTGAGACAAAAACCAAGCTTTGCTCTGAATAACCTTAACATAACAGAGATATCCCTGGAGTTCACTCCCAAACTTCAGCATCCTGAGCAAATGCAAATTACATCATTCATAAGCACTGCAGGACTGTTTCTTCCACCACATGTAATTAAGAAAAGCTGAGAAAGCTGGGACTGTAAAAGTGGGCAGTATGAGCTAGTGTTTAAGTTTTCTCATCCTCCAATAAAGGATTGCTGTCAGAGCACACAGTTGCCTTTAAGGGATGAGAAAATATTCCCAAGTGCAGAGAAAATAAGCTGTTGCTCCATCGAGTCATATTCAATCATGCACGCAGCAGCTGGTTTTGTTCCTGCCGTTTATTGAGAGTTAAACTCAAAACCTCTGCCAACAACAGAACTGTCATCACACAAGCCAGAGAAGCAAACCTATTATTGTCCAGAATTATTATTATGTTGTATTATTAACCAAGACAACTTAAGGAAAAGGTAAGAAGCTATGAGTAACTCCATGACTTATGTCCAGCTCCAGGGCTGGTCATCATCTCCAAGCCAACTCAACTGGATGTACAACCAAACATATCATTGCTATTCAGAGCAATGAGGAACAGCTTAGCCTCTAACCTCAGGTCAGATTTGAAGACATCACTTTAAACAGAAAGACAATTAAAACCAGAACTAGCACATAGGCAGGTCCATGGCGTCAACAGGTGTTGGAGGATTCTGAGTCAGTTGTCTTGATGCAACGTGGTACACAGTGTTATAACTCATAGCTGTAGAAGTATAAAAATGTACAAGTTTACAGAATGGATGAGGAACCAAAGTGGAATCTTCTCTCCAGTCTTCCCTTTTCTCTCACAAATCATTGCATTTTACAGTGTTTAGTCACCTCCCCAAATTCAGCTGCAGGCTCAGCTCCTTAACTAAGCACTGGGAAGTTCTCCCTCTGCATAACATAGCAAAGGCAGAGATCTTCTGAGAAGAAAACCAGGATATAAGTAGGTATTCCCACTACAAGGACTGCTCCAGACAATGAGATGACCAATGAATATTTTCTCATGCTCTGCACCTGATGCCACTAACACAAAGAAAAATACTTGTAATCTCCCATCATCAAAATCTTTCGAGCATTGTTATACGCCCAGATTAAGAATGCATCTAAGCCCATGAACAAATTCAGTAAGCCTCATGATAATTTAAGCATATGGGTCAAATGAAATACAAGACTGAATGTTCTGAATGAGGGCAGACTTTAAACCCTTTCATTACACACTTTTCAGTGCAAGACAGAAGCCCAACACTCAAGCAGAGGAGACTGAAAGAGAACCAGGCTACATATCACCATTTATTTTATGATCAGTGTCTTATCTTTCAACCAGGTTTGCAGGGAAAGAACAGCAGGGAAGAGGCTTAAAAATTCTTTCAAAGGCACTACTGCACCGGCTGTCTGCTAGTAGATCAATCATTTAGTGTCAATCTAGCAATAACTGTAATTGTTTTGGAAGACATCCATATCACAAAATTGTAATAGCATATAGTAACAGTGAATTAAGTAGAATCCAACCTTTCTTCATTTAACATTTGCTTTAGATGCATTTTCTCCAACACAGAAAGAACAAACTTCAAGGAAAAAACCCATCATGTAGATTAAAATTTATTGATTACCCAGACACTAATTCCAGGCCAGCTATTTGAGATCTCTCCAAAGGGAAAGGAAGAGATAGTATTTACAGAAACTGCTTCTAATGAGAAAACCTTAAGGAAAGAAGGTGAACCAGAGAGCAGCGAGCGCCAATTTTATAGAATATAAACAACTGTTTGCTCTTTTGCTCTTGTAATTGCATTTCCCTTTCTAACTACAGTCCCTATTCTTCCTTCAGAAACATCCACTGCTAGGCAAGGGTGATCAAAGCTCGGTTACATCACTGTAACTACAGGCAAAGCATGTTACCCCTTGCTTAAGCTACTTTTTCTCAGAGACAGCCTTAAATGTATCAGTTTAAGAAAAACATGACAACAACCAGTGTCATGGAGGGACTGTTCCTTTTCCCCCAGTGATTTAAAAAGCATAGTTTTGCACAGAGTTCCATAATGAAGAACTACTTTATTTCTAAAACAAATTCCAATATCTCAAGCAGAAAAATTCACTTCAGAGAGGGCACCAAGCCCAAGTTACTGTTCTTAAAAAAAAACAAAACAAAAAGACCCCAAACCAAACCAAAAAAAAAGAAAGAAAAAAAGCTACTTTTTCCAAGTCTCCTCTTGACAAGTCAGTTTTGTTGAAGGTAATGATGAAGAAGTCTCCCTTGTTGGCTAAGGACTTGGGGAATCAACATGGGTCTCTGCTCCTTCATGGAGTTTCACATGGTTTTCTGCAGGCAGAAGACACTCACTGCTGCAAAGCTAATCCTCGATACACTCCCTGTGTTACAGCTACGGGATGCCAAGGGTGCTGAAGCTCCAACACTCGGGGTAAGCAAGAAAACCCGACCACATGGCTGTCGCAGCTCCTAACAGCCCTTGGCTCTGCAGGTACTGGATTTACCTTCATCAGATATGAAGTCCATCAATATGTTCCCCCGTCATCAGAGAAAGGGTGTCAAAAAAAGCAAACAAGAGCAGAAAGCAACTATGGTTTAAAGAATGCTCTGAACTGAGCTACAGCTGAGCTTGAACGCAAAGAGATCTGGGTTTCACAGACAAGCAGCAAATGACAGGAGAGGAATTAAGTCAACAGCCATTTGCCAAATATAACTTTCAAAAACATTTTGTCAGAAAACCGCAGCTTTGGTGGAGTGAAGCAATAGGATGGAATGGACATTCTCACAGCATCATGTTTTTATTTAGAGAAGACAACCAAGAAAAAAATTAAATACAACTTGCAGATGGCCTGTCTCAGAGTGGCCTCCATAGAACCCTCTGTGCCCTGACTCCAGGCCAGCAATATTCCATCTTCTGCATAGCCTGCAGAAGTATTAGCAGTAATTAAGAAAAGCCAACTGTAGTGATAAGCCAGATCTCTATAAAAGACATACATGCAATACTGATATAGATTTTTTTTCTTTCACTTTTTGGTGGACTAACATGGCACACTCCTTATAAAGACATTTTTCAAGCACTTCACAGTTGTTCCTCCACCTCTGACTCACTGAATCCCAGATGGGACCCTTGGCAACACTCATCCCACTAGGTCTCCAGGACAGCACCAAAGACTTCACGTGTGGTCACCACGAAGATATTGCTCTTTCAAATCATAGTGCAAATGTGTGAAGCACAGTTCCTGGGAATTTGCTGTGATCTCACTAAAAGCATTGAGAACCACTGACCTAGTCCAATACCTCTTTGCTCAAATAATTTCTCCAAGAATTCTGGCATCCAACCACCACCCATTTGGCCTATATCACCCGTTTTCAAGTGATGCACCCCTGACCTAAAAGCCTCCAAGAGGATGAGAACCCACCATAGCCAGTAAAAATTTACTTCAAACAGTGATGTTCTTCCACCATTAAGCAGGCAAACAGTGCACAGCTTTTTGCTGTGGTAGAGGTAGGAAAAGGAAATTGATCACTTTTTGTGGTCTCTCTCTTTGTACCACATATAGCTCAGTGCTCACTTGTGCGGCTCACTGAAAGATTAGTTGGCTCATTCAGACAGGCAAGGGTAGACTCTTAAGACGTTTAAGTGATTTGGGGCAGGATGATCATCTGTCTCTTCCCTGCTCATAATTAACTGTTCCATGGCCCTTGTCTGTGCAAAGGCTGAGCATGCTGGGGAAGCTACTGAAGCAGAGGAGCTGAGCTCCTTCCAGCATGATCAGCAGCATCCCTTCTCCCTCAGCTTTCAGTGGTTGAAAGGAAGTTGGCACAAAGGGAGTCGATCCCATCGATACTCCAGGATCCCACTTATTCCATCTAAAGCTCAGTGTTTCAAACAGCAGGAAAATTAAACAAAGCTTTGCAGTAAGCTAATAAATTGTGCTGTGTATCTATGCTCAGATGGTCGTAAGGAGCATGACAAACTGAAACAGCCTGCAAATTTCTAAAATTAAACAGTTCTTGGTGTTACAGAGGTCAGCCATCTGTTCAAGTTCATGTCATAGTTAATTTAACCCTTCTTCTTCCACTCTTCTCTCCTGACTCAAGCATACTCCCTAGGAAGAAGAGAATATGGTTGAAGTCACCACAACAAGACAGCCTTCCTCTTCCACAAAGAGCTGCCCACAAAAAACACGTTTATGGTTAGGACAGACTATGGAAGCAAACAAGAAAAGTGGTGGCAAGGTATGTTATCCAGGTCTCACAGGATAGCCAAAGCCTGCAGAGAGTCAGGACTGCAGGTGACATTCAGAAGAGAATTCATCAGGTTCTGAAAGCTGCACTCAACACCTCTGGACCTCCATCCCATCATTCCCAAACTCTGCTCAGTCTTGCAGGGCTCCTAGAAACACTACACAGTATTGCAACATCCAGCTTTTTAAACTGTCATGTCATGACATGGAGAAAGTGAAATATGGCTGCTCTCAACAGATTTCACATACATTTCTAATGGAACTGCTTGCTTTATAAAAAAAATCAGAGTTATCTGGAGTTATTCAGCAACCAAGGCCAGCCCCAGGCTAAAACTGAGTTTATAGGGAGAGAAGTGGGCTTTAAGTTGTGTATGGTGTGAAGAGAGATGATGCAAAACCACCGAATTCTGCCGTTTGGCATCTTTTCACAGTCTGGGTTGTCCTGTCCTCTCCTCTATTCCTGGCAACAAGAGACAGAACAAAATCCCTGATGAGTTCTGATAAAGATGAAGAATGAGGTGGACAGGGAGACAGAAACAAAACAAGCTATTTTCAGAAGAAATCAAGCCTGGGCAGGGGAAAAGTAAAAGTTAAAAAGATGTGAAAGTGGTTGACTGAGAATGGGTTGGTTTTTTGCAACCATCAACCCTCTTAAAACATGTCTTCAAGGAAACCAACAAACACATTTTAAATCATTGTCCTCCAGGACCTCTGGCACAAGGGAAAAGGCAAAACATGCATCTTTACATCTTCAGCTTTAGGCTGGCAATAATGATTTCAAAGGAAACAAGGAAATACGTTGCTTTATTTTGTATCATTTTAAACGAGCAGGAGTTGGAACAGGTTTTGATGAAGAACTTTGGATAAAATTCTGTATAACAGCGACATTGTACAGAACTACCTACTCAGTTAAACACAGCTGAGTTTACACGGAGAAAAGTGTCCCCATAATAACTTGGAAACCCATCTTGGAACACATGTGAATCCTTGGTATTGCACGTGGGTTATTTCAGGGGAATAACAGTGCATGAATTACTGGAAACATTGCCATTCGTTATTTTCTAACACTTCCGGTTTAAAGCCTAGCAAACGCTTAGCAGCCTGACCTTTGGGAAGAATGTAAAGCAGTGCTACAGCACCAAAACAAAATATTTTCCTGGTTTTTTAAACTTAATAGGACCTGTTTTATTTGAAGAATGGTAGCCTAAGGGAATCTGTTTCACTGCAAAACCATTTAGGCAGCTGTCATTAGTTTAAAAGCCCATTTTTGTTTAATGACTGCAGTTTCACATACTCCCAAAGCCATGCATCATAACTGTCATCCCTAAACCTCAGATTTATGAAAGCATACAGCAGCAGCATTGTACTCAGGGGTCTGCTGATATTCCCATTATTAAACCACTTCTTACAAATTTTGACTTGAATTTAAGCGCAACAAATCCTGTATTCTGCATGGGTGTTGTCATGGGAGGTGGATGCTGCTCCATTCCCCCAGGATGCCAGGATGTCCAGGCAGAGACATCATCACCGTCAATCAGAGCATCCTGCAGAGCTGGAGGGATAAAGATGCTTGAGATGCAATGAGAAATAAAAAATAAAATTTGCATTTGTTTAGGTGGACAACTCCCTTACCATCATGGGAAGGATTTGGGAGGGATGGAAAGCATGACAGGGCCCACTCTCCTACTAAGTCACACTTTATTCAGGGTACAGAGAAAACATATGGCTGGAGGTGAACACTACCACAGAGTTGTTAAACATCTGGAAACAACCAAACAACCAGATAACCTGCAAAACCAAACCTCTTTCCTTAGAGACCCAGCCTATGATCTTTAAAAGGTCACTAATTGAAGAGGACAACCTGAAGTAATTTCCCAGGTACTCCAAAAAATACGTCATTTAGTATCTGACTGCTTTGAAATGCCTTTTGCACGTGCTATCTTCTATCAGTCCTCCATTCAGCTGCCACTTTCCTGGTAAATTCATCTTTCACTATCTTTATAGTGATGAACAGGGATCATTCAATCCTCTTACCTCACTCTGTAACTGAAGAGCAGAGTCTGTCAAATATACTTGGTCAAACTCAAAACAAAAAAAACAACTAAAACCCAAGCAAAACAAAAGAAAAAAAAGCTCTTTTCTTCAGATTCAAAACATTTAGAAGACAAAGGAAAACTCAAGGAAGGTACTCCTAGTATTTTCTGAAACCAATCAGCACAAGGTTTTACATCCCAAAGTTTCTATTTTGAGACACTCAAATTAACATATCTATTGTGCTCCTTGTTACAGTGTTAAAATATTTAATTATAATTCAGAAAGAAGGTATTTTAACCTAGAAAAAAACTAAACAAAAAATACTTAAAAACAACCTGCCTTAGTGATTTCAATACAAATGATCAGAACTAGATAACTAACCATCCTAACATATAGGTAGTAATGGTACACAACAAACAATGAGACACGATATATACCCATAAAGACACATGCCTTAATACTGACAGGCCACAAAATAATTTTTTGATGGTAAATCCTTAAAATGAAGTTTCCTCCTCTAAATTACAAAAGACTAATATTTTTCCTAAATTATTTTTCCACTGGCATTTCATTGAATAAAATGTCAAATTACATTCCCTTTTAAATTCAATGAAGACCAAACATCATATTTTGTGGAATGAAAAATTCTGTAGCTGAGTCCATTTCATTTTTACTGTAGCAGATTTACTACATTTTGTGACCACACTCCATTTGCTGATGAAATCAATATGAAGACAATTAATTCTCAGGCTTTAGGGGGTAAGACAGCCAGTCAGCAAGCATTTAGCAGAGATCTCTCCCACTCCTCTTGTACCAAAGCAGTAACACAGGTACAGGTGGGATCTACAGCCCAGTCCTCTTCCAGCTCTCCAATCCTGCCTGCACTTGAACAGAACAGAGTAGTTCAGTTGTAAAGGAACTACAGTGATCATCTAGTTCAACTGCAGATCCTGATGCTTCATTCCAGACAACAGCAAAATCTAGACAAGGGACTGACAAATACATCTGCATTGCCCAGGAATGCATGTCAGCTCTCTGGAAGGGAGCAATTGGGATTTTGACTGCTAAGTGACCAGGTTTGCTGGTAGCTCAACGGTGATATTTATAAATACCAAACACATAAGGAGAAGGAAACAAAACTGCCTGGCTTAACTGAGACTCTCTTTGTTCACACAAAAATCAGTGTGCACCCCAACAATGCTCCACTGGAACTGCACCAGGTCACTATGCAAGAGGAGGGCAATATCTGGATATAACAGCAGATGTACATGCAACACTTAGTGGTGTTGGGGGGAACTGCCCCCTCACAAAAAAAGGCCCCAAACCAAGCCCCCTGAACAAAATCATTACTAAAGCCATGGAGCCCAAGCCCCAGGCCCTAGCAGGGATGCAGCAAGACAGCTGCAGCAAAATGCTCAGACCTGTAAGTCTGCAAGGGGTTAGCCAGTTAAATGGTTAATTTTGCTATTGAAACACTTAAATATAGTTTAAAATAGATGTTAAGTATAAAAAGGACAAAGAACCAAACATACTAGATAGGTCAAAACCCTCAAAATAGAATGTGTTTTTCAGCCTTCACTTCAAAACACCTTTTAATTAACATAAAGAAATTTTTCTCTGCCCTCCAGCCTGGCTATGCTCAAACCCAACGTGCATCCCACGTCAAAAATTATCCATGCATTTTATTATGGCAAAATTGACAGTTTATGTTCCTCTGCCCTAAATGGCATAACGAAGATCAGACATCATCAGCTGATTTCCACACTTAATGCAACAGCTCATGGTCAGCAAGACTATGCAAGAAGCTGGCTGTGGAGCTGCACTGGTAAACCTACAGCATCTTCTCACCCCTTCAGTGGACATGCTGTGCTGCCCACACTGAACTGTGGAGCATCCTGCCACTGGCACTGGCTTTTTTTTCTGTGAAAGTTAGTAGTCAACTAGTTATTGAAAGTTTTTCTGAGTTCCTGGTAATTAAGGAGAAGGCTGTAAAAATTCCCATCATTAAATGTCTATTTCATTTCAAAGGAAGGTTTGATGGGAATTGAAATGCTCGTTCTGTCTCTCTGAATGTTCACAGTCACACAACTGTAGACCACACTCAAAACAACTGTGGCTGCTCGTGGCCACGTTCCCATCAGGATCCTGGCACCTTTGGGTGCCACAAGCCAATTACAGCAATTAAGCTGCTAGCCAGCCAGGGTGCCCTGGGATCCAGAGCCCAGGAGGATGTCCACATTCAGCCTCTCTCTCCAACACCACTCCTGTCAACCATCACCTCTTGTTCCAAATGCCGATGAAGGCCAGAAAGATGCCCAGAAACTCTCCCTCAGGAAACAGTCTCCCATCCTAGCAAATCCTACAGGTGGGAAGTTTAGGGCTGGCAATGTCTTTCCTGCTGAGCTCCCCAGGAAGGGAGCTGCATCCCAGCCACTTATAGGAAACACTCCCTGGGCTACTGTAACTCTGCTAGGTGATTCCTAAAGCACCAAAGCAATGTTGTGAAGTCATTTTTGCACCCACCATCTCTGCAAACCATGCTATTAGTGGTAACTCCTCTCAGACCCATTGGAATCTCATTTTGATCAACTTCATATTTGTCCCAATTGAGGAAAATCACACCTCTTCTCATTGCATTCCCTTTTGAAGAAAGGCCATGATTATTTTTTTTCCTGTCCCTCTGGAAACACAATAGTTGGCAGCCTGTCCAAACTGCAGGGATCCAGACAGACATGCTGTCTGTAGATATTTCTGACTGCATCCCTCAGCCAACCCCACATTTAGGATGTATGTTTATTTTTGCATTACCAGGGTACCAAGCTGCTACAGGGTAATGAGGAAGAGCAGAGTAAGATATGGATCGACTCCAAATTACCACCATTTTTTGACTAAGAGGGGTGGAGCCTGATGTAAAAGCCAGCGAGGTGGAGGGACAGGAGTGCTGCTATGATGTCCAGGGAAGGTCTCATTTGTGTGAACTAGATGGCTCCACAAGGGCTCAGGTGGATGAAACCCACTGCACTCTCTTGGTGGCTGCTCAGATAACTCCACTGAGCATACCCAAACCTGCCTCCCTCTTACACCAAAGCCCCCTGCTTATGTCAAAGCTGTTCTAAGCAAGTACCAAGTCCCTGACACCATAAGCCAAGGCACCCTCTTATTTTATTCCAAGCCTGGCCAACATGATGGAGGTCACACAAAAATTAAAAGTGTAACAACTCACCATAGAGGAAAGGGGGAAAAAAAAAGTGATGAGTTCATGACTAATCTTTGCAGCTCTAGCCATGGACAGGATTTGTACAGCCATGTTGATTTTTTGTAAAAATAGTAAATCGTATTACACCACGCTGCAAGACCAAAGATTCACAATGATACCTTAATACAGCTTAAATAAAAATAGCACTACCTGAGTCAATCTGAGCATGATAATGCTTTGTAATCCCACACTCTTAGGGGATGAACAGTTGTATAGCAGTGAATCAACACGAGATACTTGCATTAAGAGACACTCCTTTTTCCATGTTATATAGCAGCATCTCTACAAAATGTAGAAGGCAGGTGGTGTTTGTGGGAGGCACAGTACACAGTGGGGAAAACAGGGCAAACACAGAACCCCACTATCTTCCAGACTGGAAATGCTGGCTAATAATTTACTTTTCAAAAAGGAAAGACAGCTTTTAAATTATCCCCATCCCAGTAAAGAATTAATGAAAAAGTCTGAATTTTAGAAGTTTTTGAGAAGTGAGCAAGCCTGTGTGCACTCATGTAGAACATTCATTCATAAAAACAAACACAGATGAACAGCAGTGTTGCATATTCATTCTGGGTTTTTTTTCTTAATATCCTTGAATGAGCAAACGGTGTATATGGAAAGCAAATGTGCAATACAACACAAAAAGCCTCAACAGTGAAAATAAGAGCAAACCTATTTATAATTAAAATGTAAAAGACAAAGACTCAAACAGCAATTTTTAAAGGTGGTTAAGAAGAAAAATGCAAGCTTTGATTAATGACACACTAAATCCTAATACATTCTTCTCAACTACTTTGTTACATAAGCCACTCACACAAGGTACTTCGTTTGCTATTGTGCTCCCCATTTGTTCTTTTTTAAGACACATTTTCCAATTAATTGCACTTCCCCCTTCCACTCCGCTCCCGCAGCATAGTTTTATGTATGGCAGACATCTGGCCCTTACAGATCACTCCAGACAGCATGGAAAGGTAATAGGAAAAGTTAACAACACTGCAAGGTCTTCCTTTCCCCAACAGGACTTGAATTTGAATCCTGAGACAAGGGAGTTTTCCAAGGCTGTAGCACAGATGATGCTGAAGGGAAGGAGAAAACAGCCTCCAATTCCCATTTGTCTTGCCTGCTCCTGTCTCCTGCTCTGCCCTGGTGCTCAGCCCAGCACTGCTGCTGCTTTTTTCTTCCTGCAGAGCCTGAACGCTCACAGGAGGGGTGATCCCATGGGACCCTGGATATGAGGACACGGGTGGGCTATAGAGAAGGCAGGGAGATGCTGGCAGGGGCAGCAGAGGAAGAGACATGCTAGAAGGCATCGGGACTCAGGGATGAGGACATCCTGGTGAGGGGAGATGTTCTAGTAATGGAGAAGGTTCCAGAGCCAAGTCATGGGGAGATGCCCTGCTCTGTGCACAGGACATAGAGCATATTTCCAAAAATCATCCCAGCACCAATGGCAAGAACATTCCTCGATTTCCATGCCTTGGCACAGGTGGTACTGAGATATCTCCAGAAGCTCAACCCGCCAGTACTGCATGCAAACTCCCATTCAAGGGGACCCTCCTTTCCTCAAAAACAAACACCGCAGAGGTTTCAACTCAGCTTTCAGTTTAAAAATAGAGTGTTTCTCACAGCCAGTTTGGTAGGGCAGATCTGTCAGTCTTTGGCTGCAAAATGTTTCACTTTCATGTTCCATCAATGCACACCATTTCTGGACCAGAGAAGAGAGGAGCCCTGTTTCCATGTCCATGCAAGCAACAGGCAGTTTCTGCTGTGGATCACACCATTTCATGCCCCACTCTCTGCCTTCCCTGGCCATGGGTCACAGGCACTCGTGCTCCTCCAAAACAGCACAGAGGCCAGAGCAATGTCACTTCTGTGGCCCCACTGCATCTCACCTGGGATGGAGACAACCCTCATGCCCACATCACATCTCCAAATCTGCAGCACAGTCACCCCAGCAGCACCCTGAAACAAGACCTCCCAACACAGTTGTCGATTTGGCCATCCTGCCCAGGGTGGCCCTGACACGGGTGCAACTCTCATCGTGTGTCTGGCTCCCTGGTCTTCCCTGCCCAGAGCTGCTTATGCGCTTACAGGCAAAAATGCAGGTAAGCAGCTTGTTCACTCAGAGTCTGTGGTATCCCAACAGGAGAGCACCCGCGTGCCTATTCCCTCCTTCCCTGGCCAGCACCCTCACCTCCAGATGTGCTCAGCTGGGGCAAAATTCAAGCTACTTTCAGGCACTTCCATACACATTTTGTTTCCGTGATGCTACACGTTGCTCTGAAGCCACGCATGTGCCACTGGCCACACATTACATTTTGGAAAATGCCCACCTGGCTCAGCACTGGTCTGTCTTCAAGGCTGTCTCTTACTACGTGTTAAATATGAACTGACACAGCCAGACCACTGTAAGGCTCCATACAAGAATTGTTACTCTCTGTAGATGTACCTTCATACTCCTATGGATTATGTAAATTCCAAGACTGAAATCATGGACATACCTGAATTTGAAATGGCAAGGAGGAATACAGACCATTAAAGCAGCAAAAAATGTGATGTATAAACACTCAACACCTCCAAACTGTTTGCAAAAGTGCATCAGGAGCCCAAGCTGCCACAAAAGACCACAGAGCTTCATGCTTTTGAAAGCCCTACCCAAAGGGTCTGCCCAGGAGAAAGAAACATGAACTATGGCAAGCACAGTCTGGAGTATCAACAAGTGGGTTTTTACTTATACCCTGTTTGGGTGTTACCTGAAACAAGAAGAAAAGAAAGTCTAATTTTAAGTACAATTTAAACAGACAGTTTAAAACTGTCTGGGCTTTACACACGTGGTTTTACAGTCACCAATCTCATACTCTCCGCTGTTCTTAGAAGAGAGTTTATTTCATTTTTCAACATCTCAAAAAAGATCCACTGAATATTCAGGTCCCAATTCAGCAGTTAGCAGTACAAACCATGCAGGTCTACAATACAGATCCCATCATAGTTGTGGGGACAGGGAAGAGGAGGGGTTCATAAGCTATTGTTCACAAGAGCATTTTGACAAAAGGCACATGGAATTCATGATTTGGCCTTGTAAGACATAAGCCTCAGTCAGAAAAACCATTTAAGGGTTAAATTAGCTTTCCCTTACACAGAAAATAAGGAAAATACAGCTTACTAAGTAAGGGATGCTTTCACTGATGAAAGATGTAATGTATAACAAATACATTTATGGGGCACTAAGTAAGCCCCTTATAAATAAAAACAATTTTCTGGCCAAAATGAACATGTATTTAGGGTGGACAGAAGCATCGCACAACACACCAAACTCCATCATCCTCCCCTGCCCTGAGAAGTAACCAGTGCAGACAGCTACATTTCAGCTGCACAAACAATTCAAATCAAACTGGGACCATATGTATCAAAAGGCATCTGATCTATGGGAAATACAGAGATTTGGAAGATGGAGAAGTCGATTAGAGGTTTGGGGCATTCCGACATAGTTCATTAGTCAGTCTGAACACAAGAGCTCTAATAGCTTGTATCCTGTGCACTAGGGAAATGCAATGCAAGGATGAACTTCCTGAGGAATTAATGGGTAATGACATAATTTGGTTAATCTCATTGGAAAGAAATCTAGAAGTGAAAGAGGAAACAGAGTATGTATTTCTCTAGAAAAAACAAAAACAAATTACCAAGCAGAGTACTGGCTAGCACCTGTCAGAGAGATCAGCTCCACCAGAGGAAAAGAAATTGCACTGATTAAAATCAATGTAAGAGGTGACTTTGCACCTGCAATGCCACCACAGTGGCAGTTTTCAGCAATCTCGTTCTCCTGTAGCTCTTGACTGATTTAATGTTTCACTTACTTACAAATAAGAACCTAATGAAGTGCATACAGATGAAATACATGGAAGTCTTCAGTGCAGGCAGGACAAAATCAGTCACATGTGGCAGAGATTAGCATGGGTTATGCAGCTCATTTAACCTTCTGGAAGTTGCATTCCTTTAGATTAACACAGACAGAACAGAAGGGAAAAAAAACCCTAAGGTTGCTTTCTGACACAGAAAACACTGTCCCACTGGAATGTGAAGGCTTTTAGCAAAAAATACAGTGTAATTTGTACAGGTTTTCCCTAAATTCAAATATTTTTGAAAATGTAACGTTTTAGTTCACTTTTCAAGTCTCAAGAAATTCTTTTTGGTGCAAAGGTGAAGCTTAACATTTTGATGCCAAACTCCTGCTCAAAGATTAGCCCTGAGAGCTTTAAAATTAAAGCATGCCATCACCTCAGCAAATGCAAACTTCTGCACCCAATGCAGAACAAAAACCTTTGTGTTTTCTATTCCTCATTTATTTTTTCAATTACTAATATAAAGAGTTCCTTGAAAGGAGCAGGATCTGAAAAGTACTCACCACCTATCTTGGAATCTCTTCAGAGAAAGTCCACAGAGCTCAAGTACCTGGAAAAGAAGACACAAACCAAACATACTTTACATTACAGTTTTCTTAAAAGTGACAATCTTCACACTCTCAGCCTCCCCCTAAAAGCAAAAGAAATCAGAGTAGTCTAAACATGCAAAAACCCATCTCCAGTTCTTACCCTACACTGAGAAACAACTTTGTTGTGAATTTGCATTTTATTATTTGTCCTGAAATAGAAAACATTTCCATGTTGAAAAATGCACAGATTTGTCTTGAATTCAAACAGCAAATTTTTCTGACACTCAATAATCTGTTGAAAACACTCTTCTTGCTTTAAATCTTTTTCTGTAAAACTCATTTTTCGAAATAAGCAAGTATCAAGTTCAGAGTCAGGTTTGCTTGACTCATACTACACAATATTGCCATACTAAGACCTAAAAACTAGAGAAAAATAAAAGAAAAATATGAAAGAGCCAGTTTCAAGTTTTCTTGAAGCCATTAAGCATTGCTCTGAAAGGTTAGAAATCACCTTCTTTCAGTTGAGCACGTTTCTCAAGGAAGCAGAGTATAATAATTTGCATTCCTTCAGCATTTGTCATCTGTGAATGCTGAGGGTTCATCAGCCCTTAAGGAGTCACAGATAAGAGCACCAGGATCAAGCTCACCTGCTCCTGCAATTCCTAATCTCTCAAAGTCTGTGGATTAGAAAATTGAAAACAAGTTACTTGCTCTGATTTCCACTCTCTCACAGAGCTGACCATGATTTTCCTCCACCACCTATGCCAGGCACAGCTGGGAAGCACTCATCTCCTCCAGCCCAACACACCAACTTCTTTCCTGCCAGATCCCTGTCTGACCCAGTAATCCTCTAACTTCTGCGAACGAAATCCCACCAGGTTTAGCTCCCAAGTGCCTCCAGCCCCTCCCAACACACACATTTGGTCTGCCCAGTGCCAAACCCCAGCCACAGACATTCCAGACATTACCAAAGCCTCCCAACAATCTTCTTCAACACTTCACCATCCCTGCAACCAGGAGTTCCTTTCTTTTGTGACATCCCTCACACTCATTTCTACTGGCCCTAACCCCTCCAGACATGGGACTGAGGTTTCCTGTTTCTTCCCTCAGAGCAGGCTGCCTGACACTGCAAACTCCTTGTGCCAATCCTTCACCTTCTCTCCAAGCCAAACACCCTATTCCTTCCCATCTTGAGTCCTGTTCTTCAGCTGGCCTTCCTCATTTTCTCTCCATCTTCGCTCAGGTGCAGTAGTGCAGTGCCCCATGAAGGCTCCAGTACTCCAGCAATGTCAAAGCACCAGGACATGCAACACAGGACAAAAAGTCCATCCTCCTGTTCATGGAAGGACATGTCTATTGCTTTGGGGCAGGATGATCCTGGTAAAGCAGTGTATCCCAAGACGTTTTTCAGTGGAGCCCTCCAACCAACCCTGAGTAGTCTGTACAGTCAACCCATTCACCAGGGAGAACTGGAAGCCCACATTAAAGCCTTTGGGCGCAAATGATGGACCCTCCAAAATCATTATCTGATTCTGTCCAAAGCTATTTGAAAATCCAATGACTTTCCCAAGCGCTTGTAACATCCCCTAGTTCGGTGCTACCTGTTGAGTCTGAACCAGCATTTTCTCAAATGCATCAATTACAATGACCCAAGCCACAGGGTCCACCTCTGGAAATCTTCACCCAATACTTCTGAGCTTGATGACACATGGAAGCTAGGTCTGGATCATGGTCAGCACACTCACCTTGTACCATCCATAATGCAAAAGTTTCACCAAAATTTGTTTTCCTTAGTTTTCTTCTATGAATATCAAAACAGTGCCAAAAACCTAACTAGGACTGAAGTACATTATATCATCTGCTCTTTTTCTATCCACCTGTTACTCTGCTCCAGAAGATGCTTAAGTGGGAAATAATTTATTAACTTCCAGAAAAACACTGTAATAAGTCAGAGTGACTGTACTGCAATTTCGTCTCCTCCTTTTAAAAAATTTAGCACTATATCTTTTGCTTATTGATTGTTATGGTAACATCACAAATTCTCCACCGCTTGCTTTTCTGAAGTAAACACCATGAAGAAATTGAAAAGAAGTCAAGCAGCCAGCTGAAATGCAGCTCCCTCTACAAATCACAAGAACAAGACAAGTGTCACAGAAGTGAGGTCACGGTATCCTGCCCTGATGTGGAGTCCCCAGTCAACCCCTGAAGGTGCCCTCTCCCCTGATCACTGGTGATGCTCGTTGAACAGCTTTTACTGAAGACCAACCTTCCCATATGCAGCTTCCCAGCATCTGAGGGGTTGTTTTAAACAAACCCTTCCCTAAGGCCCAGAGAGCCTGGAAGAAAACATAAAGAAAAAGAGAAAACCCTTAAAGTGTGTGCTCTCTAAATGACTGCGTTCTTATTTTATCCTGGTATCTTCCCTCATCAGTCCAGATTTCAACTACATCAGTCTTCTGCTCACAGAAAGGAAGTTCAAAGACTCCATGAAATTTTCTATTACTCTTGAGATGCCTGGATAGGCACTCACAGATGTGGCAACCTGGCAGCAACACAACCATTTAAGCAAATCATTTTAGATTCAATACCTTTTTATGAAGAAATCTTAGGATCCTCATCTCATACAGAGATGGATATTATCTCTCCAAGCTGCAAACCAAATAAAACCCAATGGAAAGGCAAGGTAAGGACTGAACTTGGTCACTGGCAAAATAGGAAACACAATCCACAAACTCTTTTAATTTCTCTTCTGTGTCGCTGCTACAAAATCGTTGTGCCTTCCCCGTCCAACAAACCTTACAGAATAGTGTAAGATTTTTTGACCATATTTATATGCTCACAGTAAACGTAATTTCACGGTCCAGATGCTAGATTTTGGCATCTCAAAAGACTTTCAGCAAGAAAAATGGCTACGTAAATTCTTATAATTATACAAAACCTTTGTTCCAACCTGAAGGAGTAGAGGGTAACTGGACAGCATAGGTTAATTTCTATGTTTACAGTCCGTGCAGTATTCAAATTCACTGCCAATTAAAAGGTCAGTATAATTGAATTAGCAGAAGCAACTTATGACAGAAATTCAATTACAAAGCAGAATTAAAGGAAGAGATGTCAGAAACTTTTGGAGGCTGGGCAGGAAGAGGTGCATCAATCTACTATTTTCAGAGCAGCTAGCAAAAAGCTTAAGGAGGAGACTGCTCCAAATAATAATTTGTAAATATCCTCCTTATAAAAAAAGCTTCATTGACAGACCAGAGAAACCAAACTAACAGATTTTTCTTTCAGACCATGCTTTGACCTATCTGGTAGGGGTAAAACTCCCTCTCAGTGGTCAGACATCACCCACCTCTACCTTCCCTGAATGCACTGCAGCTCTGCCATGTCCTGTACAGTCCTCAGACCTGCCTTGGCTTGCACCAAAACTATTGCAGACGCTTTTATTTTTCTTTTGTTTTTCTAGGTGTTTTTAACCCCATTCATTTTCTTTGAGTCATAGACATTATATTTTAAGTAGATTTCTTTCTACTTGATGAAGAAGCCTCAAGTGTTTTGGGCACTTTTCTTCCTTTAATGGTCACTATTTCACCCTGCCCTATTCTAGCCTCCATATGCCCCCCTTTGGCTGATACTATCCTTGATCAATCTTGATGCTAATTACCAATAGGGCCCTCCCACACCTCCGAGGTTCATCTTTAATAACTGCATTAAGACAAATCAATACTGTTATTAACCTGGCCACATGTGTGGATGGTGTTACTTGCCTGCAAATGCCATATGCAGCAGGGGAGATATTCCCAGCACTATATGAAGTCTCTGTGCTCCCTTATTTGCAATTTCTTTTTCAACTAGACTCTGCTATTTTATAAAAATGGGGTGGGGTTTTTTTCTCTTTTTCTTGCAAATGCAAACTGATGAACGCTTGTTGGATATTTTGCAGTCCTCTTCACATGTGGGTAGCAACAGTCCACAGACAGCCACAAAACTAATTGTCCTGTCACTTGGTTTGCAGTTGGGCTCAGTGTTCATTGTAGGACCCTTCCAACTGAACTATTCTATTCTACTCTAACTTTACTCCAGTCACCCCTAGCCAGCCCACTCATCACCAACCACAGTACCTGAACTTTGGCTGTTCACTTCTACATACACTATGGATGCATCCAGACAGCACGTGCAGCCATGCCAGCACTCATACTGGCTGTCCACCTGCTCTGGAGTGTGTCCACCCAACCCCTTCCTCCAATGCACAATCTCTTCCCACTCACATCCCACTCCCTTCTCATCTTTCCCACCAGGCCCATAAGCCACCATGCTCTGAGCCCACCTGAATTCAACCCACAATGCAAGGAAAGTCCTAGAGGGCTCTAGGCCCCTACTTTCCAGAAAGGGCATCAGTCAGTTCACCCTGGCAATCAAAGGACAATCACTACTCAAGCACACTGCCAACCTTACCAGGGATCATCCTACTCAGTGGGACGCAAGAGAGCCTAGAGGCCACTGCAGCCCAGCACAAGCTCCTGGACAGGTTTTCCACCCCATACTGAGCTCCATGGTGCTATAACTAGAGAATTAGACACTGGCTAATGTAAATGCTAATTCAAGTCTTCTAAATGTCCTGTTGTGGCTGCAGTGCAAATACATCTCAGACTGTGTGTCCACTGAGAGGCTGGTACCGCTGAGAGAGATTTTTGTTGTGTCCTCAGCATAAACTGCTGCCCCTCCTTTCTTTGCCTCCGATACCTCTAGTGCCACCTCTTCCATTATCATTTTGCCTAAGCAATATGCTTGCAACACCCCCAGTAATTATAATAATAGTAATAATGCCAGAGCATGAAGGAAACACCGAGCACTGACAGTAGCAGGAAATGGCAACAGGGAGGAGTTCAAAACATTGCTCAGAGGCTGTGTGTGCTTATTTGGAGCATCTCCTGCACCTATTGACTGAACAGACTGAACAGGCTCCCAGGCTACTTTAATTTCACATGCTGTAAAGCAGCCTGCATTTTCAGAAGCTATCCAACTCCTGCCAGCTCTCTGCCTTCAGGGTTTCCCTTCTGCAGTTTATTTAGACAACATTCCAACATAAATTTTTGCAACCTAAAGCCTGTTGCAGTAACACTGGTACTTACATCTGCTCACAAATCCACCCTGACTGCTTGGTGAATTTAACCTGTAATACTGAGGTGCTAAATACAAAGCCAGGTCCAGCTCTCAGCAGAGAAGAAGGAAAAAAGAATGGTGGATATAGAATCATGTAGTTTGTCATATATATCATATGGATATAGTTTGGGTTGGAAGGGACTTTTAAAGGTGATACAGTCCAACACCTCTGCAATGAGCAGGGATATCTTCAACTACATCAGGTTGCTCAGAGCCCGGTCCAATCTGACTTTGAATGTTTCCAGGGATAGGGCACCTACCACTTCTCTGGGCAACCTCTGCCAGTGTTTCACCACTCACTGTAGAAAACTTCTTCCTTATATCTAATCTAAATTAACCCTCCTTCAGTTTAAAACAATTACTCCGTATTGTAACATTAAAAACAAAACAAAAAAACAAAATTTACAAAAAAACAGCCAAAACCCGAGAAGAGTGGGGCTGCTGGGTGTTGCAGGGATGGAGATATAATCCCTGCCCTGTTTTCTTTCAGTTTCCCTTGGCACTCAGGTCTATCACGTAAGTCAACAAGTCCTGAGAGCACAAGATATTCACCTGGGTGCTTAAAAGTAAACTCTCCAAGTGAGTAACAGAACCAGTGTTTCTGTCTATAAGGCTGTGACTTATGGTCCTGCTCAAGCAGGGACATCCCACCTTAGCTGTGGGATGTCAGAGTTGGGCTCACAGAAACCACAGAAACCCTACCAAATGAACACATCTATCCCCTTGATTTTTCCTGTGGGCTTTTAGAAAATGCTCCATGCTGCCCTGTACATGTTCACTGCACATCTGCCATGTTGGAGCTCTCCTTACAGCACAGAAACACTTGGAGTACAATCCAAAAAGGTAAGATCTACTTTAGTAGGTTAGGTCTACAGTAACTATTGTTCTACACCTTCAAAAACCCCATTCTGAGTATTCCCAAAGGTTCATTTACTAAATGATTGTAAACACAATTTAGTGGTTAAACCATTGACAAAAGAACAGCCTGAAGTCTTCAGAACAAGAATCTTATCTCTGACTGATGCTATTGTAACAAGCAGTCATCTCTGCCAGATTCAGGGAAACAAGAGGGAAATCAACAGAAGCCAAAAGCAGCAATGCAAAGGAGAAACCTGCATGCCAACAAGGCCTCTCATGAAATACATCATGGGCTACACCGCCACAGATGCATGGTGGAGGCAGAAGCAATTCCCCTGGCTTTGGAGGAGTTTTGCTCACTTCAATCCAAAGTTTCAGATTGCATTTCTGCATTATATGTCAGTTTTGGCTTCCATTCCCTCCTGACTTCCCTTACTGAATTGCAGCCTTGTTTAGATGCTGGGTTTTTTTTCCAAAAAAGACTACTGACAAATGCCACATACTGCCTGGTCTGACTTCCACACAAGCAATCAGCCTACAGTTAAACAGTTGGGGATAGAACAGTGCCAGTTACTTACTCTATTTCCTCTTAAAACTTTTTTCCAATACAATTAACTAAATTGTGGCATTACACATTCGTTGTCCAGGAAGTTTCTCTCTTCCCCTTTTTAGCCTCCTTTTCAGTTGCATTTCCCTGCTTCACAGGATGCTCTAAACTAAACATTACATTCAAGTTACACAATAAAGATTTGGGAGGGATGGAGTGAACGAGGAAGGTCACAGGAAGGGAGGTATCTGCTAAAATAAAATTTGCTAAGCAGCTACGTCGGACCTAGTGTCAACTGCCTTTTATTAAAGAAGACTGTTGTTTGTATTAGCTAATCTACCAGGTGGAGGGACATAACAGAGCAATAGTTGAAATAGTTCAAAAGCTTTCTAAGGACTGAATAAAGCCTGAATTAATTCAAAAACCAAATTACAGTGATAAATGCTGTTATGGCACAGCCAAGGTGCCTCCTATAACCTTAACCCTCTCTGTATATTGAGGCTTTTATGTTACATAAAACCACACTCCAGCTACAGAACATGCAGATGCATTTAAATTAAGTTTATCACAAACTAGTGCTCCTGGGCAGATCACTTATTCATTTAAAAAAATCTACACATTGTCATCTTTATAATTATAAGGGGAAAATCACCTTGAAAGCAAAGCAAAAAACAGATGCACCGGTGTCTTCTTAACCTCCAGAGAGCAGGAAAAGCAATGTTAAGTGCAAAACTTCCTGCACACATCAATCATAGCTTCCAAGGCTGTAAAATATAAAGCTCAGGTGACAGAGATTTTTCCAAGCTGATAGGTCTTTCCTGCTCCACCAGGACAGGCTGCTGCTTCCTCACAGGCAGCCCTCCTGCAGCCCGCAGCTTACCTTGGCACAGGCTGTCCCAGCACAACCAGGGGACGTGCAGATGGGTTCAGCCAGCAGCAGGGCTGTCTGGAACACAGCTGGGCAAACCTCTCCTCAGGAGCCACAGGGACACTTGGGTGACAACGCTGGAAGACACCTACTCTTTGTAGTTGGTGGGAGCCACAACCCATGTGAAGCCAAGCACCTGGAGAAGACTGATGGGTGACCACCGCAAAGTCTACGCCTTGTCACTGTTACTGCTCCAGTTAGGCATTGTTCTCTCTTCTTCCACCCACTTCTGACTAACAATTAAGAAATGGGTTTAAATGGAGGCTGATATTGGGAAGCAAGAGCCTGGCATTTCCACTGCTTGATGTGGACAAGAGGGTGAGCTGAGGGAGGAGAGGAGACAACCAGTGGCAAATTGGCATCTTGCAAACCGCACGTCACAACAGCCACAGGCTGCAGCCAGAGAGGCAGAACCTGGCATGGGGATGTCACACAATCACAGACATGGAAAGCAGAAGGCACAACATTATACCCCTCATGATACTTAAAAGCCAAAGACAGTTCATCTTTCCGTCTAAGGACTGCTCCACCAGAAGGCATCCTTGCTACAATTCCCCGGGCAGCCATCCAATAGTCAGTCCGGCCTTTTGCACGCATACAGCTCAAGAATATCAAAACTTTACCCCAAAATGTTTTTGCAATGTTTTCCTGAAACTGAGCAAGCAATGCGGAGCATTTTTGTTAGAAACATACCTCCCTACAAAGTGTAAAAAGCCATCAAACCCACTAATGATGCAGACAAGACCTCAGCACCAGCAACAGGCATCAAACATCTGAAAACAAAGGTTGGGACCAAGATGCAACTAATTCAAAATGTCCCAATACAAATGGGACTAGCCAACACCTGGCTGTCAAGGCCCTGGTGCTCAGAAGACAACGGCTCAGCCAGCTTCTGAGGAAGATCATCCTTGAATGTGTCCTGTAACAAGTCAGAGCTCTGGAAATGGCCAGCAAGTGCACCTTCACTTCCGAACTCTGCCTTCTGAATTACACCCATAAAAATGACCACTCAGTAAATTCAGCTGTTTCTGGTGCTATCAGTTCAGAACAGCTTGCCTCACTTAAGGGACAGGACTTCTGGAAAGCTGCAGCACACACCTCGTGAACAGCCTGCCAACAGACCTTAGCAGGGGTGATGAAAGACAGGAGGTTTCCCATGGGGACAAGCCTGGCTAGGCAAGTCAGCCTGCAGATTAAGGGAATTCTTAAGGAGATGGGAGAGGAGGCTAGAGCATGAATTAAAAATGGTGATCTTCCCTCACTTTGTCTATCTCCTGAGAAAAACACGGCTCTTTGAAACAGCGCTTTAGGGCCAGATTTAGGAATGAATGCCATTTTAAGTAGCGTGACACTAGCAGAACAGAAAGTTGTGGCTGCAGTCTACAGAGCTGAATCTCATTTGCTTTCAGACCATTACCACAGCTTCAATTATTCTCAGCTGGAATGAAATCTAATTTCCATTAAAAAAATTTATCTTTTGATACATCTTCTGACGACCCTGGAGGAAACCCTAACTGGTCCTGGCAGAGTTGCTGCTCCTCGGATGAGCCTGGCACAGAGGGGTGCAGCACCCCCAGGCTCACACTGTGCTCCCCAGGGAGGGCAGGCACATGTGACCAAACCCTTGTCCCGACAGAGAAGGGGCCTCAGCCATCACTGAGGATGCAGCGAACCACCATCAGCTGATGCGGAAGGGAACCAACTGAACTGAAAAGGTCTCCCACAACTGATTTCAGTCAGTTTGCTCCACATCAAACCTAAGCCAAAGGAAAACACTTGCCATAGGCTTTGGGGGAATCAGGCTGCTTACACCAGGGACAGGCTTGGTTTGCCACAATACACCGGATGCAACCATCCAGGCTTCATTGCACAAAGCCACAAGAGAGGCTGGACACAGGCATATGCTCATTCCCACTTAAATGGTTCTGGCTTTCAGAGACACATATGATTCCATGAGTGTCAAATATCTGCATTTCCAACCCCTGTTTTATTTTATTAAAGTGCCTCCTTTACACAGGAGTACCCACTTTCTGGAAAGCCCCCCAGAATCTCTCTGAAGCAAAGCTGACATGCTTGAGCTCGAGAGCAATAAAACTCAGCCTGGCAAAAGTCATGGTGTCTAACCACAGAGGGCCTTTTATGCTGAGCCTGCTTTTTTCTACCCCTTCCTCTGTACAGCAACTCCAGCTCTCTCGGTACAAGAGCTTTAGGAGGGTGGACACCAGGGAGAGGAGATGAGAGAGGTGACTCAAGACACAGGTGTACTGATGGTTGAAGAAGAAACTTGAATTGGAAACCGGAAGGAAGAGCAGAAACCCTGTCTTGTTCCAGGATGGTGCTTTGATCACTCTGCAGAGGATGACAACAGGCAGCTGCCTGCAATACCCACCTGCCAAGCAGCTCCTGCCAGGTCCATGGTCCCAAGCCTAAGTTTCAAGCTGCTCCCTTCCCTTCAGCTCTGGTGAAGGGGACACAGGGCTTTCAAGCACCTTCTACTGAACAGATGTTGTTCTTAGGCCCTTTCCTAAGTACGGCAAAGTACACTTGCTTTTTTTTTCGAATACACATTTCATAATTGAAGTTGGTGCTAAAGGTTATGCATCCACAATGTCCTCCCTTGTAACTCCCACTCTCCTCTCACGCATAAGCGGCTCTCATCAACAAGCCTCAAACTGCTCTTCAGAGGAAAATCTGTTTCTCTCTAGGTAAGTTTTAAGAAAGAGAAAGTCATATGTTTGGAGAAACAAAATTTACCTCCTAAAATAAAGCTTAATTAAAGAGAAAATGGAAAGGATGCCCTGCAAATGCTAACTGGCTTTGACAGTGGCTATCTGCATCGTGACCAAAATCGGCGAGCTTTCTCCCTTTACATGGTGGGCAAGCTGCCAAGAATAGAGCATCCTGTGCACAATGCCCTTTAGAAAGAAAAAAAGAAACATGAAAAAAATTCCTGCTACCTCCAAACAAGGAAAAGCTTCCTTCTGCAGAGACAGGCTATTCTGTGCGGAGCAGAGGTGAATGAGAAGCACCGCATGGAAGGCTGGTGAGGAAGACTTGCAGCACGCCCACATGCTGGCTCCCAGCCCCCTGAAGGCATTTCTTCTCCTCCCTCCTCCCACCACCGCCCCTGACTATTCTAAAATGAGCCACGTGCCAATTTCCTGGCACCAGCACCATGTATTTCCTTACCCTGTGCCCAAGCTATACCATCCATCACGTTGGTATTTTCAAGAGATTACAAGAAACTGGGGCTTGCACACTAAAGGACACACAAGCATACATGGTCCCATTCCCCACGGCACTCAGTGTGAAATGCTCTTGCACTTCCATTGCCCAGAAGTGCCCGATCCTGGTGTGCTGCATGGTTGGGAAATCAAAAACAAACCCCTTTGCCACTCTGACTAGTCCACCGGTTAATTCATTACGATAAACCCATTGTCCAAAACAAAAACATAATTTAATCGCTAAACCAGCTGCCCAAGTTTAGCTGTTGCTCTTGGCAAACCTGTCAGGATCTCAGGACGCCTGGTTTTCAGCAAACATCTCTGTAGGTGCAAGCCATGCCTTCTGCCTTTCAAGTCTCCAAGTGTCCCTGTCACCCAAATCCAGTGTTTTCCAACCCAAGCGGATATTTAAAGGGATATCATCAGCTCAAACACCTCCCTGAATACATTAAGATAACAGTAACTGAAATACTAGCAAGCATCCTTTTTTTCCCCAGCTGTCAAATGTGCATTTATCCAGCATTTATCCTTTCCCATTTAGGCAGCCTGCTTTCCTTTGAAAACAGAGGGCAGAAAAAGAAAATAAGGTTAAACACATTTGAAGAAGTCACCAAAAACATTGGCACAAAGTCTCAAAGGCTGATGCATGAACTGTATGTAACTACAGCTATGTCTAAGTTTTCTTGCTGTTTTTTCTCCCCAGCCAGATTTCAAGTACATTGTGCCACTTGAGACAGGCAGCTTGATCACTGGGGAATATGCTGCGTGCAAGAGAAGAAAGAAGCTGGCCAGGTTGTAGCTGGCATCTTTTGAACAGAATGCTGCTGGCATGAGTTTCCAAATATCTTGACTAACATAGATCATCGAGGAGAATTCCTTAAACTACTCGCTGCTTTCTTTGATTTTAAAAAGATACACACCTATGGAACAAGAAACGCTGAAATAGCAAAAGCACCATTGCCATGTCTTTCACACTGGTTACTGACAGGTATCTACAAACCTACTGTACAAATGATAAGCAGCATTTTTTTAATAATAATAAAGGCATATTTGAAGCAGTGCAATCCAGAAGAACCATAGTGTTTCTTACATTACAAGACTGATCTGCTCCCCACCCCCCCAGCTCCTGCCTACTAATTCCAGCACAATCAGAGCAGGAGAATGCATAATTCGTCCTGCAATCGACCCTGCAGGTCTTAGTCATTAAGCAACATAACACCAAACTTCCAGAAAGGTCACATTTCCAGAAGGTTCAGCTAAAGGTTCTCTCCTATCCACTGAAAGACTGAGAGGTTAAGTAAGAAGCTCCTCATGAAGTATTTGTCTGCATTGTTCATGGATTCACATTTACTTTGCTATCAGGGCATGACAATAGACAGAGGATATTTATCTGGGGAAGTCAAGAAATGCAGAAATCAATGGGTTAATTTGCAGATTAGCAAAACACAACTGACTTGTGAAAGCTTTTATACAGCAGAAGGCTGATGAAGTGAAGATAATTGTTGGCATTCTTTATACTCTCAGGATGGTAGAGGATTATTGGAACAATGGAAATTTCAGGCATTGATTCAAAACATTTTCTCATACTAAAGTCCAAAAATTTTGCAAGAGCAAATTCTTCTACTATCCATGGGTAGGATCCCACACAACACAATAATACACTTAACACAACCTAAGATAAACCCCTTGCCAAAAAAAAATTAACTTCAGTCTGAGTTAAGCTCAATGAACATGCAGAATTTGGACATAAACAATTTTCTAATACAGTCAATGAGCAAAGAAACTGATCCAACATATAGACATTATGGAAAATGTCCTAGGAACATGAAGAAAAACACATAAAAAAAAAAAGGTCTGTTTTTCTTCCATTAATTGGAAAACATATTGCATTTGTTCCTGAATCTGACCTAAAAGTCACGCTTGAAGGAAATACCAGCAGTTCTTCGGAAAAGTGTGAGATCCTCTTCCCATGAGCATCAGTGCATCTTGCACAAGCATACAGTGCAACCTTATTGCTCACAGTTTCACACCACTAAAAGCAAGAGAAAAACCCAATGATAAAAAATTTTAATTCACATTGCCCCCTTAGTCTACCAGCATTCTTGTCTCATCCATGTCAAAGTGATCAACACTCAAAAGAATGTTGTCTTGCTTGTAAAAAAAAATAAAATCATGTTGCATGAGTATTTTTAATTGCAACGATTTCTAAACCCAGATCACATGCTTTTTTTTTTCCCTTTTCTTTTTTTTTTTTGTGGAGTCATAATCCAACTTTAATGTTGCTTAGGCTACAGATTAATCTCTATCCCCAGCTCCCAACAACTGGCCCATGTTACTGCCATGCCCATGAGCTCGGGTGGTAGAATGGGGGCACCACAGTGCCAGCTGCGACACAACTAGCAAAGCACCGCCTGCACCAACACAGTGACAGGCTCATCTGAGAACTCAAAAGGTTTGTCTGCACAAGTTCCTGCTGGTGCAAGCAGCCAGCAGCAAGAGCAAACCCCACTCCAGCAGCTGGCAGAACTCTTCTCACCGTTGCAATTCCCTGAACGGACTAAGCTATGCCAACAAAAGCACTTTTTCTGCTAGCAGAGCTGACTCCTCAGCAGAGCTGCTGCCAGCGTTGAGACAGCCACTCTATAGTGGCACACGCTTTTTTCCCTCCCAGTTTCCTATACTTCCAACTCTACACAGAGAAACCCTAAATATAAGGCAAGAAACAAAGAAAAGCAGAAAACAGGTGTCAGGATGAGGTGATGCCGGCTGTCCGGCATCTCCACACCTAAACTAAGGGACATGTGAGGAGATAATGTGCGTTCTTATCTGAGCCCCACCAAACTAGATGAAATCAAACACACATAGTTGCAAGATCCTGTTGCCTGAATCAAAGGGTTCCCAATCCAAGCACCTGAAAAGAGCTGAGGAATTAGCAGACCTTATCTACTGAGGTAGATATTCCGCCCTGGAACAGGCAGTGCCCTGCACAGGCTCCTCCTGGCTCTGCTCTCTAGGCAGTACTCAATGATGCTGGTGGACCCCATGCAGGACAGCATATCATGCCAGTGATATCAGCGGCTGCTGCAATAGCCCCCCAGTCTTTGATCAAATTTCATCTCAGGCAGAAGAGCTTTTGAATCTGAAGCCATGACAAATGGCTCCCATTGGGAAAAACGTGGAATATTTTGGGGAGGGAGCAATTGTTTCCTCCTTTCTTCCTCCCACAGAGAAAATCTGATCTTCCAAGCAGACTTTCACTTGTAAATGGAATTACAGGACAACACTCAGCTCCAGTGCCTGCCTACAAGTATTCCTGTGAAAAACCTCAGGATTTTGTCACAAAGGTATAAATCACCCATCTGTGAACAGGAGACACAAACCTACTGAACACCGAGCTGTTTTTCTCAGCAAACCTTTCATTCCCGATGATGCATTACATGACCTTTTTCCAAACTAAGCAGAAACTTATTTGCATGGAAACTTACGTGTAAACACACTTGCCTTGTTTTATTCCCTATTTCTTGCAATTCCCTGTACTCCAGCAGCTACTGCATGCTGGAGCCCTGTGATCCAGCAGGTCCCCCAACAGGCTGATGCAAACCCCGGTTGCTGCCACAACCTCCCAGGAGCAGGGTGTCCCCCCTTGCCCCGGGTTCAGGGGACAGGGGTGACCTCGGCGGCAGCCATCCTGCCTCCAGCACAGCTTCATATATCTCCCGGGGACACAGACAGCCGAAAAATCCAACTGACCAGAGGCAAACGTCAGCATTTTTTAGAGGCAGTTTAGGAAGGTGGCAATAGGAAGTCTGGGTCTGTAGGAGTTGACTCAAAGGTCCCTGCAACATTCATGCGGCGGGAACTTCTCCGGGTAAACCATTAACCACCATAAAGCAGAGCTGCGAAACGCCCCTCGCCATAAGGGAGGTTCACACACCCGAACACACACGCGGGCTGCATGTGTATATGCACACACATAGGCAGAGATATCCATACATGCACAAACATATACAGGAAGACACACAGATACACACATATGTTTGGGGTTTTCTGAGGGCAGGGGGAACGCCGGCAGTCCCCTCTGCTCGGGGCGAGGCGAGCGCTGACACCACAGCCCCGCGGCGGCAGAGCGAGGGGATCTGCTCCACATCTCCCGGACGCGAAAAGGGCACTCGGATCCGCTCCGCATCCCCTGGCGGCGAAGGGGGCACCCGCCCCGCTCCGCGCCCCGCGGGGCTGCAAGAGATGCGCGAAGCGCCCCGCGCCCGCAACCCAGACGGGACATTTCCAACCCTCGCTCCCCAAAAATACCCCCCAAAAAGCGAGGAAGGTCCCTCCTCCCTCCAGCTCCGCTCTCCGACAGTCCCCGCGGCAGGAGGGGGTGCGCGGATCTCCCGCAGCCCTGCCGAAGTTTCCGCGCGGCTCCGCGGGCGGCGCCGGGGCAGCCCCGGCTCCTTACCCGGCTGTGGGAGTGGGGTCCCGCGACGGCCTGGGAGCGGCGGCGGCGGCGGCTGCGCGAGGGCGCGGCGGCTTCCTGGGAGCTACAACTCCGCGGCGGCGCCCGGGCGAGCCGCGCGCCTGCGGAGCGGCGGCGAGCGGGGAGGAAAAGAGGAAATGAGCGGGAGGCGCATTGGAGGGGAGGGAGGGGGAGGAAGGAGCCGTCGCCGAGGGACCGGGGAAAGCGAGGGACAGAGCGCAACTTCCCCGGCGGGGCAGCGGGCGCGGCGGGGGGGCGGAGCGCTCCCCGCCGCCGCTCCGCGGCCGCCCCGCGGCGTTCGCAGCGCCGAGCCCCGCACAGGGGCCGCCGCCGCCGCCGCTCCCACCGCGCCCGGACACTTGGTATCGCCCTGCCCGGCCCCCCCCGGGCCGCCGCCGCCGCCGCCGCGGGCAGGAAGTGCAGGGCTGGCGGGGGCAGCGCGGAGAGGCGGCTCCGCGGGGCTGCGCGCCCGGGGGGGGCTGCGCCCGCCCCGCCCGGCACGGTGGGCATGGGCAAAGGGGCAGAAAAGTTCTGATTTTTGATCTTGCGGTGTTTTTTTTCCTTTTGTTTTTTTACCCCAAAACAAAGAAGGAAACGCAGGGGCAGAACACCCGCGGCACCAGTTCGCCCCGGGCTCTGCGCGCAGCCCCGGCGCGGCTGGAGGTGCCCAGTGCCGGGTGCGCGGGGTGGAAGGGGGGACGGCGGCAGCGGGGATCGCTTGGAGCGGCCGCTGGAAGCGAGCGCAGCCGCCTCCCGGCACCTCCACCCCGCGCTTCCCTCTCAGCAGGGCGGTGGGACAAGACCCCTGCCACCCACAGTGCCCCCATCCTCCGCCGAAAGTCGCGGTACAGGTGCCGTCGGCTGAGTTTGTGGACGGGTGCCGTCCCACTGGCTGGAGACAGGTTCTCACCGTTCGCTCACCGTTCTGTGCAAGACGTGAACTTGCAGAGCCTCTCCGCATACCCCACCACAAAATGGAGGGTATTTAGGGATTGATGTTAATCTGCTTCCTGAAGGAGGTAATTGTAAGCATTGCTCAGAAATATGGCCTGCAGCATAAAGAAGTGAATCTTCCTCTTAGGGTATTCCTCCCCATCCGCCAGCTCCTGCCCAGAACATTTTCAAGTCAAAAATATTTGGAGAATTCAATGTAGTTGCCACTGTGCCTTATCGGTAGCTTTCACTCTGCCTCCCCTTATAGCACATTCAGTGCTGTCGTGAGATAAGAACTGAATAGAGCTGAAATCAAGGACACACCAGGAAAAAGATACTAAAAGATTTTAGCGACAAAACTTGGGAAGCAAGGGAGTGTGGCCGTAGGGGTGAACAAACAGAAAAAGTCCACAACCACCAAAGCAGCAGTTTTTCAAAGCTTATCTCTGCACTAAGTCGAACAGATTTTCATATGGACAGGGAAAAAAAACCCCACACAACCCCCCCCCAAAAAACAAACAAACCCAAAACAACAAATAAAAAACCAAACCAAAACTAAATAAAAAAAAAAGAAAAAAACCCCACCCAAACCTTGAATAGTGTACTCCAAAGCTTGAATACATTGAAACTGGATACATTGATGCAAAGAGAAGAAAATATTACAGAGATTAAAATGTTTCTCAACAATAGCCACTTTCTCCAAGACCTTTCAAAAATAGATGAACAGTTTTGCCACCTTAAAAAGAAAATAATAGAAGCATTAGCCCAAGGCAAAGAACAACCTTGGAAAATAAAGAACCTGAACAGTTAAAACTAGAAGCAACTTGACCAGAAACACATAATGGGAAACTCTATGCAACCACCATTGCTGCCAACTTCACCTGCTTGAAGTTGAGTTTTCCTCGCACGACACGATTACATGTGAGTAATCCCCTTGATTTCCAGGCGAACCCTTCCCTGTGCAAGCATTTTGCAAACGTAAGCATGGCTGGATGCAAGGATGGGGCTGTGGCTCCTGCCACACCTCTCCTGCTGCTCTGTCAGGGAGGGTAGTGGCATACACCACTCTGCCCAGGAATATGTGGCAACAGAACAAGTACGTATTTGAGGCCTCCTCCAAGATTTACAACCCTCAGGGCTGACGTCTGATGAGAGAAAACAGTTTATGGCACTCAACCCCACTTTCATTTTTGACACGGTTGTCACTCCATAGCCCTAACAGCTGCAGGTTTTCCTCTGCATGGCGCTGCCCCACGTCCTGTGATGGGCAGGCTGTGAGATGAGACCTGCAGCCATTTCTGAGGCTGCAATGGCTCCTCTCCAGGATGCCCTGGTTTGATGGGGATTGGCAGCTGTGAGTGCCCTGCTTGGTTTGGGGTGATCCTCTGGCGGGTGTCTTTGTGCTGCTCTGCACCCTGCTCAGCATAGCACTCAAACATGTCCATCAGGAGCTGCCTATTTTGGGAGAGTCAGGGACATTTTATGTCAGTGGGTACTTCCCTGAGAAGTACCCATGGCTGCTGCATTCTTTGATCCCTCTAGTATTCTGTGTATTGTCCCATAAGAAATTAAATAAATACTGAAAATAACTCTGGATTCGACAATTATTGGGAACACACAACAAGAACCAAATGAAGTGTTGCTATCATTTATACCCAACTTCTTTTGTCAAGAATTGCACCCTTCCAGCTGCAACTACATACAGGGTGGTGCAATCCAGGTAGCCAACCAGAGAAATGCCACCAAGATGTCAGATGATTTAGAGTCCTAATGCTTGATAACGAACAATTCTTGAGTTACAGAAATCCCTTGGGAAATGAGGAAGAACGGCTTTAGAAAGTTGTCAACTGCTCACAAAAAATCTGAGATGAACAGAAGCTGCAGATTCATTCCTGCAATGAGTTTATAAGGACTGCTGCTCCCCTCCCAGAAGGGCAACGGAGCTGGCAAACAATCTGGAAAATATGTCTTATGAGGAGCAGTTGAAGGAGGTGATGTTGTTTAGCCTGGAGAAAAGGAGGCTTGCAGGGGACCTTTTTGCTTTCTACAACTACCTGAAAGGAGGTTGTAGCTAGGTGGGGCTCAGTCTCTTCGTACAGGTAACAAGTGGGCAAGAGGAAATGGCTTCAAGTTGTGCTAGGGAAGGTTTAGATTGTATATTAGGAAAAATTTCTTCACGAAAAGCTTTGTCAAGCATTGGAACAGGCTGCCGTGGGAAGTGGTGGAGTCACTGTCCCTGGAGGTATTAAAAAACACGTAAATGTGGCACTTAGGGACATGAATTAGTGGTGGACTTGGCACTGTTAGGTTAATTGTTTGATTCAATGATCTTAGAGGTCTTTTCCAACCTAAATGATTCTATGATTCTATGAAGGCATTTGCAAAACCGGTCCCTCTGGGTGTGTCTGGCTTTTTTGAAGTTCTTCTTTTGATGACGTGTTTGTTAAGTCCATCCGTAATAATCCCATGATGACCTAGTGTGGACTTTCACAAACTTAAATCAATAGCTGCTCTGGCATCTCACCTTTTCTTTGATTTTTCTTTGTGCCTTTCATTCTGTTTCCACAGTCAGGAGTGAGAAACAAAGATGGATTAAATTAGATTCATCTGCATCATTCCAACTATGCTGAATTTGAAGATAATGTGTGAAATTCCTTTGGCTGTCTGAGGTTTAATCATCAAGGGATTAGACAGAAACTAAAGTGTTTGAGGTATGTGGCATGCTGCTAGTTTTAAAATTTCTTCCATAATAATGTAAGCTTCATAAGGCTATTGCTAATCTTGAATTATTATCTGCCTTCCTATGGTTTGCCATGATTAACTTGAGGAAGAGATTAAAGCAATATTTACCTTTTTTGAGAAGCTTATCAACTTGACCTGGGCAGCCCAGCACCAAAAAGCAAAGGAAGATACTGCTGGGAAGGATTAAGGATTCAGCCCAATTTTCCCCTGTTGGTCTTCTGATGTCTGTCATGATTGTTGAGATGGAAATGCTGGTGGTGTCCTTGATGGCAGCCAATTGCTTCAGATGTGTTCAGACTGGGAGTCTGGCAGAAAGACTGTGTGGGTCAGACAGGTTCCAATCTGCCTCTCCCAGAAGAGCCAGGACTTGCCTCCACTGCAAACAGTGACAGCAAAAGCTGTCTTCTGGCTTTGAGCTGAGGACATGGTCGTCCTGGTCACACTGTCATCCTGGAGGTGGAAGGCACACACTTCCCCAGGAGAAGCTGCTGGTCAGCAGTTTAACCTGGAAAAGAGCTCTGGCCTGGCTGGGCCATTTGCAGAACAACCTTGAAGGAGGAGTTGGAGGAACACCCCTGTCACTCCCTCCACCATTGAGCTTCCTCACAATGTACATTTGACAGAAGAAAGCAATTTTTTGAAAGACAATGTAATTATACTTTTTAAATCCTCTTTTAATCTTGCTTTTGGAAATCCTTCAAGTGTCAGGAATCACTTTAGAGCAATTTGAATGAGAACAATAATGGAGAAATGAGCCAGTGTTATTTACCTGTGATAAAACTGGTTGGCAGGTGCTTGGGGAAATAAGAGGGAAAATTGTTTCTATTTTCTTTGATAAATTTTGTATTCCAGTAATAAGCCTCTAGATGCTCATCTATAAAGCCTCCCATTTTTTGCTACCAGTTGCTGGGCCTTGAATCTTTGCCTGCATCAGTTTAACCCCTCTTTGTACTCCTTTGCATTTCCAAGTTGCACTTAACAGGCAAACGTAACTTGGGAAATGCCAGCTACACACATGGCTCTTGCCTGCAGTGTGGGCAAGCAGCATGGCCTGAACAGACAGACCTAGTATGTAATGTAGTACCAAAACAAATGTGCCAAGTAGTTTTGCCAGTCATCTGGATCACAGAGACTAGAAGTGGAAAAGAGCAGGTAGGTTTATACAATGCATTTTCCTGCCAAAGCAGGATTGTTCCCTGCAGTATTTTCTAGTGTACTTCCCTGGCCTGTTTTAAATGACCTTGTAGGATGGGGAGAAATGGGAGGGGGGAAATCTGCTAGTTACCTCCGAAGTATCTTTGTCTAGTTTGAATAATATAATGTGGAGCAAGGGCAAATGAGTGCTCAGAGAATTTAGCTACAACACAATAATAATGTAATTTTTTGCGTGCTTTTTCATCTCCGACCTACTTGCTATGCCTGCTACTGTGCCAGTAACATCAGATAGATTAAAAAAAAAGTAACAAAAATTGTGTCAATAATCCATCTTTGCATGATTGCTCTTCTTTCTCTTAGCAGGAGATTGTCTTGGGTGCTTTCTTCCCCTGAGAGGAAAAATAAATGGTAAGAGCTGTGATGATTGGCAGCAAGCCTGAGAATAGCAGATGTGAGCCTGCACAGCTGGACAAATAAAAAATGCACTTTCTACCTACATTTTTATTAAGGTTGCCCCAGGGACACCCCAGTGCCTAGGGGGCCTTAGCATATGAACAGTCAAAGCCATCAGGCATATTTACATATATGAGAACACTTGGTGTTCTTTTCAAAGTCAAAGAGAGCAACAATTAGAGTAACATAAAGGAAAATTGGCTGCGTGGTTTTTCTCTCCTGTAATAGAAAGACTGAGGGTGGAAATATTAAAAAAAATTAGGTTTGACAGAGGTGAAGAATTTATGAATTAAACTGGCACATTTTCATTTCATTTACTGTTGAGTACCAGTTTATTACATGGAAATTTAAAAAGGACCTCCCAGGCTGCAGTTGCTGTATCAGATGCTAAAGTTAGATGGTTTAGATAAGATTTTTATATGAAAGTTTCTTACACAAAAAGGGAAAAATCTTACCAAATAGGGAAAATTTAAGAGCCTCATTTCTCTCTATGGTGCTTTACTGCAGTTTTTCACTCTGAGATTTGCCACAGTGTTTGCTGGGATTTATTATCAAACAAAGTTTGGTGCCAGGGACATTTTAGCTTTATCTAGTAACAAAAAAAAAAAATGGAATTTCCTACACTCCATAGCCTGCCCATGCTTATTTCCAGTTGCATTTACCAACAATCCTGTTCTCCCGCAGGGTCTCCACACAAGGATACCCACCTTCAGGGTAGAGCAGCAGGGCCTTGAGTGTCTGCCAGTGATCCTGTGGCATTCCCACCTAGGCTTGGCATTCCCACTCAGGCTATTTCCTCATGCTGGCAGCCTCAGCAATTTCAAAACAGAAAATGACATGTTTAATTTATCTGAGCAGAAAATAACGGGGAGCTCTTGAAATGGATGAGGTCTTACAGAGTAAAGCAGCCATTGAAAAACTGTCATGTCTATGAGATCTAGCAGAGTGAACTCTGGTTTTGTGGTCCAACATGGCAAATTTATGCTGAGAGAGCTGGAATAGAGTAAGAAAAGTCAAGTGTTTCTGTGGAGCAGAAAATATCAATGCTGTTACTTGTTGCTATTCTGAACCATGACAGGAGAAAGGAAAAGTCAGAAATTAAGTATGAAAACATACTGGTGTGTCTAAATGAAAATCAATGTTTGAGCTTGGTATTACAAAAGCTTTAAAAGGCAAAACAAAACAAAGTATTTTTGTTCAATCAGGGCAATGAAAAATAATACACTAAACCTGGTATTTCCCCACAGCAACTTTCAATTTTGCTGAGACTGCTTTTTTTCATATGGCTAAACAAAAGAGGAAAAGAAAGAAACTTGACAATGCTTTCTGGGATGTTGGAGCCAACAAGATGCTAATGTAGTGCTCTTCTAGCCTGCATGCTCTGGGATGCCTTCCAGAGCCCTGCAAAAGCCAGGGGATTCCACACACACAGGGGCATCAGGATGCCACTGCCCCAGCACACTGGGGTTAATGGTCCTTGCATCATATTTGCACTTCTCATCCAGGGCTCAAACCTTCCTGCTGGGACATCCATGTCTTCATGCTGCTCCCATCTGCATAAATCCACCCTGAAATACTTAATACTGAAATTCATTTCCATACTTAAAGTGAACTTATAGAAAGATTGGGACAGACTTTTTAGCAGAGCCTGTTGTGATAGGACGTGGGGTAATGATTTTACACTAAAAGAGGGCATATCCAGACTAGATATAAGGAAGAAATGTTTTATAGTGAGGGTGGTGAGACACTGGAACAGGTTTCTCAGAGAGGTGGTAGGTGCCCCATCCCTGGAAACTTTCAAGATTAGGTTGAGTGGGGCTCTGAGCAACCTGATCTAGTTGAAGATGTCCCTGCTCATTGCAGGGGGTTTGACTACGTGACTTTTAAAGGTCCCTTCAAATACAAACCATTCTGTGCTTCTGTGAAAACAGAGGGCCTCATAAAGCAGCATTTCTCGCGGGATCAAGGTCTCCCTCTCAGTACCTAAAGGCACAGCCATGCGGATCATTCAGTGCAATTTGGAGAAAGTCAGTTTAATTTTGGCACTGGTGGTGGAGCACTCTTGTATTGCTCCTGTTAGTAATTAAGAGAAAGCAAATCTCGGGGGAGGACATTGAAAGTATTAATTAACAACACTTTCAATGAGAAAAAAATTAGTAATTTTGAAAATGTTGGTTTATGCCTGAAGAAAATACTTAAATAGGGTAATCACATTGTTGAGCATTTGACAGATGCACACTAATAAGTAAATGGGGATATTGATTACACATTTAAATAATCACCAGATCATCCATGCTGTTGCAGGAATGTCCCAATTCTCCTGCCTCAAGCTTTGATTTCAAGTAGTGAAAACCACACTTAATTCCAAGCATTCAGACAACTACATTTCACTCACTGGCCTGAAAAATCCATGTGTATTTCCCATCAGCTGAAATGGCATGACTTATTCCGTGGGCAGGCTACTTTCTAGCTTTGCTAAGCATCCTGTGCTATCTTTGCTACAGCACTATCAAAACATGCATTTTTTTTATAAAATCAATGGAGAGAGGGGCAGCAGCTCTGCAACTAAAGACTCACAGTTTTCATGGATGTTGGATCACCTTTTATCACAACACAAACCATGAGGCATTTTGCTTCAAGCAGAGGATTTTTCCCTCCAAACAGACAGTAGTCCAATAAAAGAGCCCACTAGCAGGATCCTGGACAACATGTGACACTGTGTTCTCATCAGCATCCCGCGGGTGTTCTGGCAAGGTACCTGGTAATGGAAGCACCCACCAATGTGGCTGCGCCCAGCTGTTCTGCCTGACAGCATCCAAAGGCACAGCTTAGTGAAGCCACAGCAGCTCCTCTGAGCTCAGATTGCCATGCAAATACCACCAGATTCTTCATATTATCATGATACCAAGTATCCTGTTCTATACAAAATGATATCCAGGCAAGTAAGAGAAACTGAGTTATTTACTTCAAGCTGAGGGTATCTGAACAACATTTATTGTACCTGACAGAGACTTTAGAGACATCCCTTCACAGTGACAGAGACTGAGAAATAATAAAGGGCACATGATGATTCCCTAAACCAGATGAATTCCTAAAAAACACTGGATTGGGTCACCTTTTATGTAAGAGCTTTCAGCACTTAATAATTAATGTACAGGTTGGCTTCAACCATGTGAAGAGCATGTTTCTGCCCTTGCACACATGAACTCCCCAGAGTGACACAACTGCTGCTTTGCTTTGGGTTTCTGTCAGGAGCAACCACCCTTTGTTGGCATATAGAATTTAATTTTTGGTAACAAAAAGGTAGGTAAACAAGTTACAGTAGCAGGGGTAGAAAGCAAAAGTAGGGACTCTGGAGCATTTGGGATCTTCCAATGTCTTTATCTCCTGACTCCTCCTCATTATGTTTTCTTTCATATCAGCAATGCATTTTTCCACTGGAAAAAAGGCTGTTTCTTTTGAGTCATCTCTGCAGGGAATCTCCTGTAGTGGGGCTCTATCTGCCAGGCAGTAGTGGCCACTGGCAGCCACGCCTTCCCCAAGGCAGGTCCTATCTCCTGGTGGTGGCATTGAAATAAAAACACAGACACCCTATTAATAGCCAAACTGTAGACAATTCCAGATGTGGAATTTGGTTTCTAAAATTACAGACTCGCTCAAGCCAGAGCTGAACCAGTAAAATTCAGCTGTATTTCCACTGACTCATAACTGGTTTTTCAGAGAGGTTTTTAGCAAAAATTTTTCAGCAATTCCTCTGTTGTTGCCTGACTCATACTGAAACACCAAAATCATTATTAAAGTGGAATCATAGCAAAGGGGGTGTGAATACATGTTATTTATCAGTTCAAAATGCTTTAAAAACCATATTTTGCTATGAAGCATGCTTTGTCCAATAATTAAATACAGTATTATTTACAAAAGCAAACAAAAAAATCTGTCATATAGGGCATAGAGGAAGTTAAGCACTTAAGAAACAGCAAATTTTAAATATAAGGTTAATTTATTCTTCAATAAACCTTCATTTATCCTTCTGACACATGTAATATTTGTGTTCACCATCCCACCCACTTTCAGTCTGAAGAACCTGTCCATGCCAGCAGGAAGGAGGATGCTCATTGTGAAGTATGAGTTGTTCAGATGTCCCAGGATGGGCAGTGGTACAAAGTACATGGCTGTGAGCTTTGATTCCAGATCATGGGAGCAGAAATGTATGCAGGGGTGGGGGCAGAGGTGCCCCCACAGTCCCCCAACAGTGCAACATGATGGGAGAGAGGCTGGCTAGCAGGTCACTGAAGCCTCTGCTCTTGAGGAAAGATTCCAAACCTGTTGTAGTTTCTATTGTGGGTGATCCACTGCAGGAGGGTCATGCAGGCATCAGTCCACCACTCTCTCCATGGGTTTTCAGTTAGGAAGCAATAGCCCTTTGCCTGTCGAAATACCATGCTTGGGAAGGACCTGGGCCCCAGCTGTAATGGGAGCCCAGCTAACCCACCCTGGGCTTTGCAGTGTCAAAAAGCTCAGAGGCCTGTGAAAGTGGACCTCAAAGGTGGGTTTTGTGGAAAAAAAAAAAAATCTACAACAATGATTTATTTGCTTTTTAAATTAAATCTCAAACTGTTGCTGCAGAAGAAGGGACTGAAACAAACCCCTGAAGTCTGGGAGCTCATATTTACCTTCTCACCAGCTCTGCAGATACTTAATTTGAATGTTGCTTCATCTCCTGTCTCCCTCATGTATCATCACTAATTAAAGTACACACTCTGCACTTACCCAAAGGAGGATGTGGGAGGCAGAAGAGGCTCAATCTCATTTTCTGCTGCTGTATTGCCTCTGCAGAGCCAAACACAGGGGAACGGGGGTCCTGCTCAGAGCCTGGTGGCTGCAGCACAGACCTTTTCCTCCTTTGTGGTGAAGGAAAATCCCCAGTATGTGAATGGCAGCCTCCACAGGAAAGGATTCAGAGAAAGAAGGGGCTGTGACTCCCTGGGCAGATGGGCTGAGCATAGTGAGGGCAGCAGTGACACCCCAATGTGAATGCTTCTCCCCACACACCTGCTCTGGAAACTGCTCAGGCTCCAGCTGAGGAAGCCAGAGGAGCTGTGCCAGCAGCAGCCTCACAGGTCTGTGTTTTGGTGCCTACATGCCCTCCACATATGCCTCCTAACTTCCAACTCAAGTGAAATTCAAACAAAGCCTTAAAGCTTTATTTGAACACATCTTCTCCAGCCTGCATCCCAGAGAGACACCCCTCTCACATGTCCCACAGAGCCTGGCCATTCCCAAATGCACATCCACTTGCTCTCAGCAACAAAATGAGATTGCTGACTTCTCCCCAGCTTCTGATTCCAGGCTAGAAGTCTGTCCTTTTCAGTCTCCCCACTGCACACTTGCTGCACTTCATCCGCACTCCAGCCAAAATGTGGGGGTATTTTTGGCAGTGCTCAGCTCTGCAGCCACACTGGTCCCTGTGCTCACAGCAGCCCCAGCTGCTCCACAATGTTGCAGGTGGCATCAACCTGTAAAGGGAGACTTTAAAGCTTATGATTGCCAGGGAGGGAATAGAGACACTATTAGTCTCAGAAATTGTCTATGTCTCAAAAGATTCAAGATGGTGTCAGAGGAGGACACGCTGAACTCAGCGTGTTTAACATTTAGACAAAGTCTTTCCCTTGTCCCTGTCTGGAGTTCTAGTGCACGCTCTGCCCTACATGAGCGAAATGCATCCGTGTCCATAAAAGCTGTGGAAAAGCACTGCCGAGAACTTCCACAGCTCTGAATAATTAATTCACAGAACTATAAAAAGCTACAAGGGAATGAAATTTAGAAAAATCTAGTTTTAGGATAATTATAGGTCAGATCAGGAGAACACTTGGACCCAAGACAGATGCATTAGTAGGACAATTGAGCATAGTGGATCAAATTCAGACTCGACAGAACTGCATAGTCTTCTAAAGAGCTCCTCTCAGGGTGGATTCAGCCCAGGGAGAGAAAGCAGCCCGTGCAGATAATTTGATGAAGTGAGTAGAAATCTAAAATAGCACCTCTTAGTAGAGAAAGCATAAAGGAAAGAAGTAAAATTGTTTCAGGTTAGCATTCATGCCCCAAGTAAATAGAGAGTGATATTTTCTGAAATGTTTTGTTATAATGCTAGTTTAACGTGCTTTCCTCTCACCCTGCCTCCACTGCCATGTCTACTGTGTTACCACTGGTTCTATAAAACTCCAGTTTGTTTGCAGACCTTATCACATGCAGGCTTTTTTCAAAGCTCCAGATGCTGGAATTCATGTGTTGGTTGCAGAGAGAGACCTTAATTTTCCTAATCAGTTATATTTCTAGTCCATATTTTTCATGGCAGGTTTGAAAACATTTACCCTGAGCCCTGAGTCACCAGCAAGCAAACAGAGAAGTTTTATTCCATTTTCCCAAGTTTTAAGCCAGTCATTACTGTGTCCAGTAAGACGTTGAATCCTTGGGACTGCCCATTTAACTTGCCACTCTCAGATAGGGAGGTGTGAGATTTGTATAGTTTACCTATTAACACATGTAGTCAGGCTGTATACTGGGCATGTTTTAATTGAGTACTAGAGGAGCCAATGTTGTGTGACTGGTTTATGGAAAACATCAGGCAACCCTAGTGCCCTTGGCATCTCAGTGGGCTCCACAACGCTCAGCACAGGACTCCCCCACACAAACTCTGCCTTTATTTGTGTCTTTCTGGTGAAAGAACATACCCATGGAGAGGCAGAAGTTCATTACCTTTTTTTAGTAATAATAACAGATCACCTGAGAATTCAGTTTTATGCAAGTCACAAGTGGCAGGTTACTCACAGACCAACAGGGAAATTATCACTACTTCAGAGGAGCTGTTTTAATGTCCAATATCCCGTTTCAGTGTGACTCTCAGTGGCATGGGACCAGGCACTTCCAGACATTTCTGCTGCCCAAAAGCACATGTGAAATGGCAGAGGGACCTGTCTTGTATCAGCTTATGTTTGCACAAGCTCCCTGGTATGGAATCATTCATTACCAATATGAAGTTACTGGGTACAACCATAGCATGCTATCAAACAAGTGCTCTTTTTATAATAGTGAGATATGATTTTCTACAGATTTCATTTATTAAGAGCATGGACATCCTTCAAAGCAAAAGGCTACCCTATATGCAATTGCCATTCCCTGGACTTAAAATGTGTGTGAAAGGAAGTATGTGTTATAAGCAGATATCCTCTCCTTCATTTGCAAGTGCAGGAGCTGTTTGACATGAAAGGAAGCAATTGGAGAGAGGAAGCAATCATTACTGTATCAGTTGAAAATGCATCCAGCCTGCTGGGAGGGTTCTTGCTGCAAGGGGAACAAGAGCTCTTAAGTGGGTGGCAAGTAAAGGATCACATATTTCTCTTGTGTCCAGAAATATTAGGGTCAATTGAAGAGAAGAGCATCTGGTGAGGGTGCAGGTGATGGAGAAATAGAGTGTATGCCTATTAGCTTACAGACAAGGCAAAGCAAGTGGGAGCTGCAGGCTGGACCAAGGCAGGATGATAATTCAAAGCAATGATGACAAGCTGGGGAAAAGGCCTGGGAAAAGGATGTGGTTCAGTAGAGACACGTGTGAGGTAGGCAGGAACAATCAGCTGTGCAAACAGACTGGGTTCAGCTGCAGCAGTTCTGCCAAAAAAAGAGCTGAGAGGGTGGTTGGGGATTGCAGAGTGAACGTGAATCTACAATGTCGTGTTGTTGTGGAGAAGATAGATGTTTTTAGTCTGGATACAGAAGGAACAGGGTCCGTACAATGGGAAATTATCCTTCCACACTAACCAGAGTAATGTGCTGTGGCTCAAGGAGTGGAGCTTGCAGGGAGCCTAGCTGCCAAGCAGGGGTGGAAAACATCCTGAGAGCAGAGGCTGACTGAATTGGGGTTTAGCCTAAATATGTACAGCCTGAAGAGAAACATAATCCTCCATCTATGTAAAATGTTGTCATAAATGGATGGGGATGTCCACAGTAAACAGGAGCAATGAGCTTAAATTAAAGCAAGTGAAAGTCAGAGTATGCATGGGAGAAAAAAGTCCTGCAGGTAAGGGTAGCAGTTAGGGGGATTGAAATTTCTGTCAAAACAGATCAGACAGGTTAGAGATGATAAAGTGGTAAAACCTGCCTTGAGGCTGGAGAAAAAATTAAATGAGCCGTTGTGAATCTTTCTAGCCCTGGTTTTCTGTGATTTATCAGAGGATTCACAGCTGCAGTTTCCCACATTTTCAGTGTTTAAAAATGTAGCTCTACTGGCTAACACAGCAGAGGAGATGATGGGAGAAAGTGGAAGCCCTCTTGTCTAAGCCCAGTGACACCTCACCAATTTTGGAGCAAAGCACCTGTGAAGTCTCCAACAAGCTGTGCTCTGGTCTCCTCTGGAGCTGAGAAAGTAATGCTCATAACTTTCCTCTCTGTTTTTGTGGAGCTAAAACATCAGCAACAAATTACAGATGGGTCAAAATAACAGCAGTGTTTCAGTCCAGCTTCCAGGTTGTTTAACTCTTTTCTCTCCCATCATCCCTTGTCAATCCAATGCCAAGCTGTTGACTTTTCTCAATTCCTTCTGCTTTTGTAGCAGAAATTATTCACAAATTGAAATTCACATGGCCTTTCAGGCACCCAGAGGCTACTATGAAAGTGTTGGCTCAGTTCTGGTTTCTTCATTTGCTGTTTTTGAGGGAATCAGTAATGCTGCCCACTGACTAATAGAATGGTGAGTTACAGAGAGGACAAAGCCTGACTCTTCACCAATAGACACCAGAAAAGAACAAGGGACAGTGTTCAGAGATGCAGCAAGGGAATTATGGAAGACATTTCCATTGTGAGGGTAGATAGTCAAGCAGAGGAAAAGTTGCCCAAGGAAGCGGTGGTTTCTCCATCCTGGAGTTTCAAAACTCAATGGAATGAGGCCACAAACAATCTCATCTAATTTTGAAGTTGACCATACTGTGATCAGAAGTGGGACTAAGATCCCATAGGGCTGTCCCATGATGCCCACAGAGGTAAACCAGAAATTTCCTAAGTGACAGCAGAATTTCCCATTCTTCTTCATACCTAGAACACACTTTTCAACTATTTTTGTCAGTGATGAAGGTGTGTGTCCACGCTGCTGCAGTCATGCCTAGTACCACCAACCAGCTGACCCAGGACTTGCTGCTGAGTCTGTTCCACACCACATCTCACCTCTCATCTCTCCTTGGATCATTTCTCCTGCTGGACTCTGTCTGGAGACTGGTTGATAAGGACAAACACCTCATTTGCCTGCTTTGTTTCATTATAACAGAATAGGTAAATACACCAACATGGTCTTTAAAATAAAATTAAAAAAAAAAAAAAGAAAAATGAACATCCTTTCTTTCATTGCTGTGCCACAGCAACATCAGAACCAACAATTTATGCTAACTCTTCTCCCTTTCTCATGGCAATTGTTGGGTTTTTAGGGCCTTAGTAAATCTACTAAATGTCAACCAGAGAAGACACACCATAGCAGTAATGGCTATAATCAGCACAATCTCAAAATGCACTTTACAAATACTGCAAAGCATTCTCTCTATCTGGAGAAGAAAAAAAAAAGTGAAAATCATCAAGACTAATGTGTTACTCAGATCACAATGAATATCTTAAAGACCTGAAGGTAACTGCTCTTCCCAAGTCTCACACATATTTTTACATAGGCTTTGCTCACAACTGCACCAAACAGTATTTGTCTTCTCTGTATCTGCTGGATGTCTAGCTGTGATTACAGGTCACCAGGAAGGACAGAAGCTGTTTTGACTTTCAGAGCCAGGGTGATTTGGCAAAACAGGGCTATTGGGAGATGACTGTCTTGTAACCAAGCCAATTTTAGCACAGCTCTGGAAGCTCTGTGCTGATGCAATCATGACAGTATACATAAGGAAACTATCCTGTATTCTTGCAACAATTCTCCACTTATTAACTAGAAAATAAATTTTCAGGAGTGTTCTATTTCAGATATCTAAAACCAAGACAATGTTTAAAATCAGCACAGAAACTTCTTGGTTAAAATATTAAAAATCTGAACGTACCTTTACATCCACCATTATAAAGGGATATGCAAGGCTGACAGGGCTTCCATCCCTTCCATAGTGTGGCTTTCCTGATAAGAGGGGTACTTATTTGTAGGTGGTGCTATAAGAGCCTTTCCGGGTGCTTGCACAGGGAAAGGATAGACGAGACAATCGATCTGCTTGGATTTAAAAAGACAGATTTATGAAGAATAATTGCCTTCTTACTTGGCAAAGAATGTGTATTGCCTCTAAGGGACTCACAGCTGTGTTCTGTTCTCATGGAGTTAACAGGGTTTAGGAAAAACATTTGATCTATTCGTCCCTCCTTAATTCAACATAGCTGAGAATCTCCCGGGATATTTCTATTTGAATTGTAGCTGGCTTTCCATTTCAACGTGTTGGCAGTGAATATCTGTCACACTAATGGCATTTTCTACATGGAAAGTATCATCAACACTTACAGTAGAAAGCAGCATATACATCACCCAAATGGCTGTGTGTTGTAGGAAAAGCAAGATGGGCTACCTTTATCTTTGACTGTGAATGCAGGTTGCCTTGAGCAACATGAGCTTTGCAGACAGATTCCCAGATTTTGTACCATTTCTGAGCTAGATTGACAGCTCTGGCATTAAGCTGCATTTAAAGCTAAGCCACAATTAAGTACAAAACAAATAGATCAGGCAGCAGCACCACTCATGTTCATAACAAGCTTTCAAACTTCATCCATCATTTCCTGCAACTCTGTGCAGAGATGTTGGGCTCTTACCTTTTAAAAAGACAAGATTTTTAATTTTTAAAGTTCATATTTGCTCAGTGCTTGAACACAGCTGGAAAATCCCTGTATAACCTTCTTCCCAGGGAAGAGGAGGAGGCAAAATCCCCTGCAGGAGCTCCTGAAAAATGACCACAGAATTAAATGGGTAATACAAAAACCATGAACCTAAAAGAAGAGAGAAAAGTAAATTTCAAGTCCAAACTGAGGTGGTTTTTTTCTTCTTTTTTTTTTTTTTCCTTCCGGAGACACAATGCTGCTTCAATAGGTCTATGTTGATGCTATCAGCACTGAAACCAGCATTTATAGAAATATGATGCAGCCACCAGCAGAACCAGTTTGCAAACCCTCTCAAGTGTTACCTATCCGCCTAACTCAGACTCTGAAGCTCATAATTATGTTCTTTCACTTATATGAAGAACCTGAGGTGAGTTATAGAATCATATTTTCAAGGTAGATCATTAATACTCGCAGAAAAGTCTGTCCCATGGAAACTGTGTCTTCAGGAAAGTGTTACTTAGGCATGAATTCTAACTTCTCTGGCTATGTTAAGCACTGAAAGTATGTTTCAAAGCTAATTTCTCTTGTGTAGATCTTTGCAAGACAAGAAAAAGCCTGCTGTGCTACACACAATATCTGTTAGGCTCTGCTGGATGTTGAGGGACCAAGACATTGCCCAAGTTCATGTTAGGACCCAGGTACAAGCCAGCTCCTCCATTTACTCTGCAGGAAGTAACCTTAGCTTGGTCCCAGCCTGGGGATTGAGGCTGCAGGGAACAGGGCCAAAGACATGTGCCTCATTTTAGTATCAGTCCAAGTGCAGGTGAAGCAGCACTCAATATGAAATTTATGATTATATATTGTTAACATTAATTGTTATATTACATGTTTCTGCTAAATTGAGTATTTGAGAGTTTTGAAACCTACCCAGTTTTAAAAGTAAGACCCTAACACATTTCTTTGTGTTGATGTTGTGATCAAAAAGGGCATCTTAGGCCATCTCTGCCAGAAAACCATTGCCCTAGAGCAGCACTTTTCAGTCTTGTTTGAAATATCCATGCATTTCCCTGAGAGGCCACCCAAAGGTCTCCTTCATGACCTGCATATTGAATTTTTCCTGGCACTTACAGGATATACATATGCTAAAGGGATGCAGATCTCAAACAAAGCTTCAGGAAAAATTTCCAAATGAGTAAATTCAATTAATTGAGTTTTCTCTTGCAAATTCATTAATTTTTTTCTAGCAGCTCTACAAACAAGCATTCAGTGACCATGGGATGGTTCATATTGGATCTCATCAAGGTGTTCAGACTTGGGATGTAACAGGAAGCACAGAGAAAGGTCCCTTCCCTGTACTAAAGTCATGACTGCACTCAAGAGATCTCTGGGAGCCAGCAGCCCCCTGCTCAGGAGGCCTATTGAGACTGCTGAGTGGTCTCCTGGCCCCTGTGCCCCAAAAAGGGTGCACCTGATCTCCCTGCAAGACAAATCATCTTTCACAACAGCCTCCTCAGTTGGATCCAAGAGCACTGATCTCATATTGGAAACGTATTCCTCTTGCAAACATTACCTCCAACAAATATTTTGTTGAAATTCAAGGCTGCTTGTTCAAACCAAGCCTGCATCAGTCATTCACAACTGAAATACTGCTGCTCACATCTCCCTGGCACTGAATGGAAGCTCAAGGCAACACACACACACACACACACACACACACACACACACACACACACACAGAGCCTCCTTCCTTCATGACTTGGCTGCATCCCTCACTTTTCAACAGCCTTTCCCTTTTTCTACTCCCAGCCAAGGTATCACACTCAATCTGTGCTCCAGCTGCAGGATTGCCACTTTGCTGTGATCAATGCCCTTGGCTACTTGCTAAGTTTGTTACCTGCTTGGTCCTTTCATTGCATCTCTACCTCGACCCTGCTCAAATGCTATCAATCCTTCGCAGTCCTTTCCTTGAGGAGATTAGCAGACCCTTAACCCAGATGCCAATAAATGCAAGGGTTCACCATACAAAGGTGAATGGATCACTCCAGGTTTGGCATAGAAACACATAGAGCTCTATTTTCTGCTATTGATGTTAATACAAAACATATTAAGCTCAGTATCTCCTGTCTCTTGAAGTGTCATGCATCCTGCAGTATGATGTGCTCTGCCAGTCTGTCCCAGTTTTCTTGATGAAGCTTGGCAAAGCAATTCAACCCTTGGCTGATATTATATAAGATATTAAAGTGTTCTGAAACATGTCTGCCAGCATTTTGAGAGTATTGTTCAAACATTATCGGTAGAGACTTGTCTGCTTAATGTTGCAGCAGTGTTCCTCAGGGGTGGCTTGTCCCACACAGTGATTGAGGAGACTTTCCACTGAAATGGAGAAGCACTTTTCTGCTTCCCTCTGATGCACTGCCCCATTGTCTCTTGTGTGTATGGGGCACCTCAGTTGCCTCTATGCTCCACCCCAAAACAGTCGTTACCCCAACTAGGCTGCTTCGATCTATTAATCCCTTCAAACTCAGCTAGTGGAGCAGAGAGCAAACCCTTAGCTTCTGTGTAGGAAGACTTACATTTTACTTGACATTATTTCTAGCCCATTTGCTGGGAAAGATGCTAAAGAAAGTCACCCATCCTGAATTTGATCTTAGAAGATCATATGTTCTGTTCATTACAGACCCACCTTCCTCCCCACCATCTTCTCTTGATGCATATCTCAGCTTTTACTGTGCTTTTTACCTTGCTCCTATTCCTACTATCCAGATAACCCTGTCTTATCTTNGTTCCTCACTCACTAGTCTGCAGCATCTTCACCTGTTTTTCACAGCTTTGCCTTATGCATCCATATGCTTAAACTGCAACTGTAGCATTTCTTCATCCTTGGCTCCAATGCCCAATTACAAAGCAAGAGCTCCTGAGACTATGCTGGGCTGGAGCCTTAGGTCTGGAGATGAAATCAGCCAAGAACTTACCCTCAGCACCATATGTCTAAAGAGTATGTGAAATAGTGGTATATTTTTTTTTCAGAGGTTTATGTCTTGGCTAGATTTAGGTGAGAGGGAAAACTGAAAACTGACCCACTGGCAAATCAAACCCTCCAACTGAGCTTCATTTCCTGCTCCAAACTGAGGCACTGCAGTTCAGGTTAAAGAGCTCCAAGAATCCTGACATAAGGAAGTTAAACTGCTTTGTGTCAGACTTTTTCCAAATTTGCCAGATCAGATTTGCTGAAGCTTGCAAAGACACCAGCCCTGGGAAACGCAGTATAATATGTAATCCACTTGTATCCAATCTTGCTTGACAACGCAGAATCAACTGAGAACAGGACTTGAGACTGGAAATTGTTTAGTAGTTCTGTCTACAATGCTGTGCAACTTTAAATGTTCTGCTCCTCCAAGAGTCTGGAAACATAGAGAAAAGGTAACAAAATCCAAGTTACCAGTAATAATCTTCATATTTAGTAGCATAAAAAATTAGAAACAAAACAAGGTTTATCTCATTAAGTGCCAGAAAAAAGTCAAGTTTTGTTGCCAGCAGTCATTTTGAGCCCCTCCTAAACACCCAGTTTAAGCTTCTGAAAAACAAAAAATACAAGACTGAATTAGAAGCTGATGGAAGACCTTTCATGGTCATGTATTATAGCTCCAAAATCCTATGCTCAGTTACCCCAAAAAAGTAGTTCTCTGTGTTACCTTGCACCATGCTTCAAAACATGACATTTCTAAGTAATTTGGGCCTGTCATGTCTTTAGTTTACCCTCAGTTAGAAGGGGGTTCTCACCTCAAATCAAAGCCAAATTTTATTCTCATTTGTTGATGGCAATTACATGTTTACCCAGCACTCAGCGCAGCCAATACCCAAAATTTGCGCTCTAAATGTTACAACAATATGAATCAACAATATTACTGCTCTATTACCAGCACAGCTTTTACCCAGCTCTTTCTTTCAATCTCCACAGTTCACAGAAGCAGGTGCCATTAGTCTCACTTCAGTAGCAGCAATAGCTGCAGTCTCTGGCTCCATTCCCATCCCAACCCCAATGCCACAGGCTGCCCTTCCACACCAGTCCTCTTTCTGTTTGAACAGAGGTATTGGTCTATGGACAAGAGTGGGAGCTCTGTCTTCCACTTAGTGAGTACCTGCAGCTCCTTTTCAGAGGGGCCTGGGACACTAGTTTTTCTGTATTTGGGAATCTACCCACCCATCTATGGTAAAATGAGAAAAAAAACAATGCCTCTGGGTTAAGGATCTATTAGACTTTGTTTCAGCTTTTCATGCAAACCTTTCTCCTTGCAGATCACAAGTTGCATCCCTAAATGCATGTGCCTAAGCTAGCTCTGAACCTTTCTGCACAACATAACCCCTAGGCAAGGCGACTTTATCCCACCCCCCACATCTTGAGCCACATGCACTTTCTCCAGATACTGTCACAGCCTTAGGAGAGGACTCCAGAACTGCAGAGACCCCTTTGCCACTCCAAGACTTCATCTTTACCAACCTCACTGTGGCAAGTCAGGGTGTTACTCTCTGAGAATAAACCCCTGCAAACACAAACAGCCAAGCAGGCTCAGCTACAGATTGCCTCTTGCAGACCCTCATAGAGTTATAAAACTCGCACAGCATGACTGTAATAACTATATGGAAGATTAGACAGACCTTCCACTGCACAAAATTTTAACACAGTGAGCCAAAAAACATCTTCAGTCATTTACCACAAAGAATGACACAAACTTCAAAAAGAAAATACAACTGCTAGTCTCAGTAACTCAGAAGAAGATATGCCCTTTCAAGACTCCAAAAATATATCTTCTCGCATTATGTAAAATTAATTTCCGTATCAGACAAAGCCAAAGAATTATTAGGATGAAAGGTCACTTAAAATGATCTGTTACTGATTTTATCAGTCAGTATTTACAGCTTTAAAAAAGTCAATGCCATCTAATAGTGTCCATATTTCATCTGTTGAGAAATCTAATACTGTCAGAAAGGAAGCAATATCAGACTACATGGTCAGTCTTACTCGAAGAGAAAATACAATTCTGAGAAATTTAATCTTGAACAATAAAGAAAGAAAATGGTGGAGTCTTGGTAATATGTTGCATATACACACAGAAGGAGAGAAGAAGTAGAATTATTGTGATGAATAGGCAGAACATCTTACAAATAATGCAGATACCAGCATAAGAAATTCTTTATTTCTGGAGCTGGTATTGAAAGAGACGAAGATTGCTGCAATGTCACTCCAATACTATGAGTGCATTGTCAGTTCAGTCAATAATCCTAATTACAGAGTGGTTTGTGTATGCAGAAGGTATCAGTTTCTGAAATTCAGGAGTGAAATGGTAAATGTCTCATAATCATGTGAGCATCTCTTTTTCCCAAATTTCATGTAATGCACCTCCACTCATAAGCTGCTGTTGACCCTACAGTAGCATCCAGATGCCCTGACTTGGGGTCGTCTTGTGTGGGAAGCTGCAGTTTCAGCTGGCAAAGGCTGTGGCTGCTCCCACTGTGGGTGAAGGGCAGGGAGAGGCACCCAGTTCCCAGGCAGCAAGTGAATCCTGAAAAAGGAGCATGTCTTTTCTTCATTCAAACATACTCATAAATGCAGGCATGAGGAAGCCTAAACAGATTTATCTAGTGGCAATGAAAATCTGTCTCTGAGGGATAGTCTTACTCTCAATATGCAACAGTTTTGTCAGAGCTTGCTTACTCCCTTGCCTAATCCAAGGCAAGACCACATACACTTCCATGAACTGTATCGAGTGGCAATAAAAGCATAGTAAAAGAGGAGCTACTGTCTTCTTTCAAAATGAGTGCAACTATGGCACATCAAGGCATTGTACATGGAAAGGCAGAGCATGTTTTTGCACCAAGTCAGGTGAGTTCAGTACTGAGCACCAAGTTGCCTTAGTTACTGGCTCCCAGCTGCTGTGGCAGACTGTCTTCTTTGGTGTGGACAGGGACACCTGAGGGCTTTATCCACCCTTGCGAAGCACTTCACCTTGTCATCACCAAGGACCAAGTGCAATCTGGCCAGCCCAGCCCCTGTGCTGGCAGTCATCCCCTTCCTGCCACCAACTGCCAGGGCTGGGGGAGCTGGGCATGGGAGGTGTTTCCAGCAGTCCCCCCACTGTAGTGGGGATTCCACTCATTCTCACCTGCATTTACATGCCCTCATGCATCTGCAGTTATCCCCTCCTAGTCTCTGGTGAGGGTCGTTTCCCAGGGAAGGGTATGGTCCTTTCTGAACTGTTCCAAGTCACCCCAGGCTGGTAGAACCTAGGCAGAAGTCTAGTCCTTTCCTCTTATTTTACCCCATACCATTACTTGTTCCTGCTCTAAATTAAGAGATATTTTTTTCTCCTCCTCATTTTGAGTTTTAAAGAATCAGCTTTGTCAATGTTCTAGCTGCCTGAGCTGTGCCAGGAGCCCTACATTAGCTCAGGGGGTAAAGTTACCAATATGAGCCTTATTTTGAAGCTGGTAACCCCATTACAGGTATTTTGCTTAGGCAAGTTTAGTACATGAGATTTCAGCATTTAATGACCTCCCTTCCCATTATAGTTCTATTCATATTTTCTTTGCTAAAAAGTGTTTTTTTCCTCTTTATACATTTTTAATCTGCTTTTTAAGAGAAGCTGCATCTCCTTAATCTGGTCCATCCACAAAAATACCACAGTCAAAAGAAATCTGCCTAATCGTACTAGAATACTAATTTGGAGTGAGAGTATCCATGCTCCATTTCTGGCTCAAATCAGAGATACTGCCTCAAAACTGAGATACTATCTCCCCAATCAGGCGGACTGTTACAATTTGCTTTCAAAAGCTACATGTGATAAAAACAAGTCAGCTGACTCCTCGAAACTTTTAAATGTCATTATCTATATGTGCGTCCTATGATCAAATCTACTATGTCTTATCCAAAGAGAAGTGCCTTTCTGTGCCATAGTGCCTTGTTATCCTAACAAATCTAGTTAGGAATGTTATTCACAATTGTTATTTTAATAGGAACCCACCCCTGAATTACTGGTGTGAACAGGACTCCTGTTCAGTGCGTGAATTTCATGGTCTTGCAGAATTAGGCCTTACATTATCACGATTATGTGCAGAAATTACATGACCTTGTTTTGTATTTCCCTGACAAGAAATTGTGTGTTTCTATTAGTTCCAGATTTTTATCTGATAGCACAGTGATAATTTCTTCCTGAATACCAAGTATAATGTACTTGGCAATTACAGCCTCAGAAAAGAAGCAATTTATTTTGCTTACAATGCTTTATGAATTAAGTTCACGAAGGTCGAGACAGAGGTGTCAGCTATTCTACATACAATCTGATATTTGCATGTTAATTGAAACCTCCTCTGAGAAGGCCACCCTGTTTAGCTCATCAGAGAAGAAGCAAGAGAGCTAATTCATACCTCAGAGTGGGTAGATGAAGAAGGGCAGTCATTACCAAACAATTACCATATTTCTTTTATATTAGATGTAATACACACGCGTTTGCATATACCTGGCTCAGTCCATGGTTTCTGTCAATGGGCCTCCTTTTCAGTCAGTGGGGCTACATGGATTTGTGCTGATTGGGACTCAGGTCAGTGCTGAAAGAATCCAGGAGCAGCCTATGGAAATTAAGGAAGCTCTTAGTGCCAGATCTCACCCAGAGGAAGCTGCAGCATTCTATGGCCACTCATGTGTCACTACCAAGGTCTCTGAAAATAAAAACTCACCCAAGTTCAGGGTGTCAGAGGTATTACCAAGAGGGAATACTTGGTTTGTTCCAAATCAGGAGGCCTCTGTTATGAATGCCAAGCTGACATACCACTAAATTGCATTAAGCCAGAATACGTTACTCAGGTCATCCAGACATTCGCCTTTATTTTAACCTATTGCCATACATCAATATCATGTGTGGTTCTCTAGCTCTAGTGGTATCTTGCTTACAGACTTGGAAACAAGATTACAAGGTCGTTTTTGTGCCATTGTTTGCTGAGGTGATCAGAGGATGCTGAAGGACATATAGAGTAGCAGCTCTCGCCTAAAAAGTTGTTTCTGACCACTTGCAATTTTCACTGGTTTCAGCAAGTTCTGCTAACTGCAGATAAAAGCAAATCAATTTTATTCATACCTTGTATACTTTACTTTAACTAAAAAAAAAATCATTCTTATTTCCTGGCGTCCACAAGGATGCAACATTTTAAAACTTAATAAAAGATTGAGAGACATGAGGTACTATATGAGGATGGGGGGATAAACTGTATCTGTACATCTGGCTCATAAATTTTTGTTGTAGTTTATAATTTCCTATTTTAAAATAAATGTTAAAGATTTGTTACTTATGTGTGACTTTTTTCACTAGTTAATTGCTGTCAAGATTTGTTTGTCTAAAAATACAGGTACAAAGCACAATAGCAACTTTAAAAAACCAGAAACAATTACTTTGGTTGTATAGGTTTTAAATTCTTAACAAAATATCGTTGCTTTTGAAAAAGTTTCTTATTTATTAACACACATTTTCTATGGCAAATGAATTGAACTGGCCACTAGTGATCACAAGGTCCTTCAAGACATTGAAAACGTTAGAACTGGTCTCCTCACATCCCACTTCTTCTTCTATGATAGTGCAGAAAAATCACACTTGACTTTTCCTATTTTGAAACAGTTTTCAGCGTTCAATTAACTTATGTCTAAGCTGAACTAGATAAATATGCTGAAACAAAAACCCCACTGAATTCCTGCTGAGATGAAATAGCTGTAAAACTGTCTTATTATTTTGACAAAAACCCCCTTGTTTAAGATGTTTGTATGGTGACTTTTATGAGCTTTATGCTCTTTCTTTTTCTAGCTTTAGAAATAAGCAATGTCATTCTTAAATAGTCTATTTCATTTATATCGGCTTAGATTCTCAGATATTGTAGAATACACTTGTCATAATTTCATGTCTAAAAACAGATCATCTGTTTCATTATTTGCTTCTTACTGAAATCTGGTTTAAATAAATATCTTCTGGTTTTTAAAGCAACATAATTTTCTATATTGGCAAATTAAATTCACTCTGGATAAATAAACAAGAGAAAAACAGTTCTTGCTTTACTTCCATTATAGTGGTTTCTGAATAATCCCTTACCACTCAGGAAAAGGATGCTGAAGTTATAATAGATGTAATGAGCTGTAAAGAGCTTGAATAATGATACCAAAAAATGTTGCTGATGATACAGAATTATTTAGAACAAAAAAATCCCAAAGAATTTCAGAAGGACCTCACTGGGCAACACTTGGGCAGCAAGCTGGTAGGTAATTTATGGATAAATACCAAGTGACACACATGGTAAAAAATTCTAATCCTGCCAAAGATGAATTTTGAATTAATTTTTTCCATATGGTTAATGGATAGGATAGCTTTTGAAAAATTCAACACAGACACTGTTAGAAGCAGGGAGCATAAAAATAAGGAGAAAAGCAAAGAACAGAAAAGAAATTGTCTTAGTGAGACTGGGACCATGCAGGAAACATCTCCATCTAGCACATGGTGTGTGAATTGGATGCCCTCTGCCTCCAGCAGCATTGACTGGAGCTGGGAGAGACACAGGGAAGGGCAACGAAGGCTCAACACACCAGGTGTCTTCAGGTCAGTAGAGATAATAGATCAGAGGCACCACAGAGATCTCCAAAGTCCAAGTGAGGGCAAGCAGGACACTAATTACTCAACCTGGCTCCTATCAGGTTTTTTTAATGCTTTCCAACTGGACAAAATTGAGACCATTCGGAAAATACCTGATTATGAAATATCTCTAGAGTTACAAAAAGCTTGTGGGTGCAAAATGGAGCAACACAAATCTGAAGAGCATCAACCTGGAGAAATACCACCTGTGCCTCTCAACAGATGGGAGGTGCAGGTGGAAAGAAAGTGTGAACATGTTGCCACATGCTCACTCTGTTCCTTCACTCTTCTGCAACTTTGAAAATCACCATGTTTCTGGGAAGGACTCACCATCTAGACAGGATTATGCACTTGAGCAATTCCTTGTGCCTAAAACCATACCTAAAATGTGCTGATAGTTGTCATGCTTTACCAGGTAAATTCATTCTCTAAGTATGATACCATGCAGATACTATTAACATCTCAGAAATTAAATAGGAAATACTTCCAATGGAGAAGGAAACAAGGTTTGCTTTCATTTCTATTTAATACATTTAATTCTGGTATTGCAGGTAACAAAACTTATGAAGGTGCTTGAGCATTCGGAATTGCTGAATGATATCAGAAAGCAACCAAAAAAACTCAATCTGTTAGGCTGATTGCTGCAATAGGAAAAAAGGATTCAGTTGTCAAACAAATCATAAAAGATTCAAGTGTTCTTGACCACTACCTGCTTCCATTGCACAAAACACATTTTAACATCTGTAAGAATCAGAATATAATTGTGACGCTCAGCATCCAAATGTGACCTCTACAGCTTGACTGGAACTCTACTCACATATGTTATTTAAGTTTCCAAATTGACAGCAACTTAGAAGGAACATAAAACAGCAGAAACCCAAGACTGCCTTTCACCTACCCAGGCATTCATAGAAACTGAATGGGCAACAGTGCATAAGAAGAGTGTTCAGACATAGCAGTATAACCAAGCAAGGTTATGACTGGTTTGCATCTTCAAATTAGTGAGCTACTTCTACACCTTACCACAGCAAGCACTGGGACACTTTGCTGCTTAAGGATTTGTAGGGATATAAGTGCAGCTGGAGACATAATAAGATCTTTGCAAAATCCCATTATTCTCAGACATTGTTATAGCCTCATCCTTGATTGATGAAAGTGTCTTCACTCAGCCTCTTGAGATAGTGTGGCTGGCAGCAGAACTTGCTGTCTCCAGCTGTGGTGGCTGGATCGTGGAGGAGGGTTGGGAAACCTGCTAAAGCCTGCAGCTGATTGCTGCCTGTGAGATGAAGGCATGATGAGCAGAGGCAAGCTAAAGATGGCAAATAGAGAGGATAAGGGACAAAAAGCAATGCCTTGGTCTCTCCATTTTTCTGGCTTAGAATCTCATTCATAACTTTAACATCACCAAGCTCATATTTAGCCCTTCATTTCAGCAATTCTCAAGCACTTGGTGAAGAGAGGCAGAGCCACCTCTCTTCCAGCCCATTTTTTTGCCAGTGCACTGCACCACCCAGCACCACCCAAGCATCTGGAAGCCCAACTTCACATCTCACTTTCTTCAAGAGTTGTGCTAATTACATCTGCCAGAAACAAAACCAGAGTTTATCCATCAGGTTTCCAGAGCCAAAATGTTCCTGATTTAAATCTGCCCAAGTGTACCCCTCCCCACAAAATTAGTGTTTTGCCATCATGGAAATACCTCGGTCTGAAAATTAAGAAGCACTTGCCTGAAACCAATTCAGATTAACTAGACTGTTTACCACTAAACACAGTTCAGCTGTTAGCAATGTGGCAGTTGATAGACAGGAGACATAACAAAATAAAGCATTTCCTCCCCCTGCTTTGCCGTGACCTTGCTTTCCTAGTGGTTTGGGAATTCCTGGATACCATAAAACCATTTTTCTGATTTTTTTTCTCCTGCTTCTCATTTCCTATCCTATCTACCAAAGGCACAAAGAACTTACTTCTGCTTTCCTTTCTGTCTCGCCCAGTAGCCCCATGCGAGGGTCACCATGAGCTTGCCACTTCTGTCATCCCTCCCACAGAGAGGGTCTGCCACCCACCCTCATCTTCTCTTTCTTTCCCCCAACATGTCAGCACCTTGTGTTTGCTATCACTGGCTCACCTCCTACATTTCTTTAAGGTTATTTTGAGTTCTACCTCTGCCCACCAGTGCACTTGCAGATGCTCCTGGTTGCATGTTGTTTGCAGATTAACATGCTTAGACTGCCTTGGTCCATCATCCAGGTAATCCTTGACAAACACAGGTCAAAAGTGCATCCAGGACAGATGCAACAATGCCCAAGGGCAACCAAATTTTGTTTGAAATTAACCATTCCACATTTCATACACAGTTATCAACTAACCACCCACATATGTTGCAGTAGGTTCAGTCAGACTATGTTCCCCTTTCTTGTCAGATGGGCCATTCACACATAACCTCCAAAGTCTGAGGACACAATTTCTGATACCTGTTTCTCCCTTGAGCACTTTGACTTTTATCTAACTTGAAAGAGAAAATAAGTGGGAATTTAAGAGACTGGTTTGTATTTGCTGATACCTGTCTTTCTTGGTTGTTCCAGGTGCTTTCCAACAGCCCATTGTTTCACCTGCTTTCATGTAGGAAGGTGGTACCTTCAGCTGACTCATTTGTGTGTCATGCCCCTGGACCTCCAAATACCTCATCTATTCATCATGGTCCTCACATTGCTTTATCTTAAAAGTGAAAGTAAGGATAAGCTCTTAACGGTAGAGCTACCTTCTAACCTGTTCTTTTCCTCTTCTGGGTTGAAATTTCAGTTGTTAACAGGAATTGCGTTTGTGATGAAGCACAGGCTGAAAGGGGGCCTGGAACAGTTGGGATGTGAGTGAGCTGGAGTATGTGGCCCCCCAAGGAAGGCAGGGAAGGGATGTTCATGGCATGCCCAGTCCCAGAGTAGAAGTCAAGCAGCTGAAGGATACCCCTGAAAGTGGCAAAGTAGCCAAAATGAGGGGGGATTTCCCATGTAGCTCAGGAAAGAGTCATTTAGAGAAACATTCGCATGAAACCAGATGGCCCTAGAGAGTCCCCATCCATGGGACCATGCCAGGAGAGTTGATCCAAACACACAGACAGATAACCCCAGCCCAAGGAAACTGCTTCCTGGCTCCAGACCAAGGCAATACCCCCTATAATTTCTTAGTTAAATGAAAGCTGAGTTGGACGGAAGAATACATCAAACCAAACCCCTAACCAGATAAAAGTCACTTGTCTCCCAAGGGTGCTGTGCACATACTACTAGTGAAAACAGATGCTGTTTACATCATTATTAAAAACTATCAACAAACTTGATGAGCAAAAAACCCCAAGCGACTAAAACATTACAGGTAGAGGCAACGTTTTTCTGGGGATCTTTTTGATGAAAACGCTGATGCTGTAGTAACAACACCCTGGTCCATGAGCCTTCAGCATCTTTAGTGTTGCCAGTGAAACATTCCCACCTTTGAAAGAATTTCAAGCAGCCAAGATCAACCTTATCAGCAGCCATGGATGAGAATGGATGTTTAGTGACCCACCTTCAAACCTGGCTGAAAAGCAGTGTGGAGTGCTGCAGAGCCAGTGGATTTGACTGTTCTTCATCTTGCAGAATCGGACTCCCACTGACAACATATTTGATAGATTGACAACAGAAGTGGAGTCAGCCCAGAAAATGATGCTCTCTGCATCTCATTTGAATTCCAAAAGGCCTGCTTCTTCCTGGTAATGAGAGTCAGCAATAGCAGGGTAGCTCTGAAGTATTGAATGATTACAAATAACATTCACAAAATATCTTTCATCCAAAAGGGCCATTATAATTAAAATTACCATAGAGTGACAGTCTAGCCTATAGCACTGCAGTCTTGTTTTGATCCCCACTTTAAAGCTCCAATGAAGTTGTTGAAGCAGATAGTGATTCTCAACTCTCATTTACTACTTCTGTGCCAATATTTCATTAGCAATTAATAGTATTACTGTAGCAGCGTCCTATTGTACAAACTATTTCACATTCATGGAGGAACAGACTTACCAGCTTCGGCAAATGAGAAGCAAAGGATCCACATCTCTTAGATAGAGAAAATCTAGATCCAACTGCTTAAGTCACACTGAAGTTAACCAGAAATAAATAACATTTCAAGTGGAGTCAGGCTTATAAAGTTATCTTTAGTGACCTGACTAAGAAAAAAAAAAAAGCCTATGGCAAAGGTCCAATCTGATTCCTCTGATTTCAGTCCAAGGTTGTAAGGACCTGACAGCGCAAATCCACAGTGCAAGAGGCACTTAATTCTTATTTGATCAGACAAGCTCACCCTTTTGTTTCTGGGGTAGAAGCCTCAGTGTTAATCCCTGATGGTCCCACCTGCTGCTAGAGCAGGCAAGCCCAGGAGCTTTAACCACATCATAGAAGAAGATGGGATGTCCAGGAGCCAGCCCAGCTTGGTCATTCACTCCAAAGGCAGTGCTAAGGATCAAGCCAACATAGCCTGACTTTCTAAATAACACAAGGAAGCTGTTGCTTATCCAGAGAATAAGGATATGGGAAAAGTCTGATTTACTTGCACTGAGATTATTCTTGTATGCCAGGTCCAACCTAAAGAGAAACCCTGTCTCTTTGAAGGGATGGAGAATAAATAGCAACAGAGAGAGTAACAGAGAGGAGTGCCTCTCCATACCCCAGCATGGACAAGCTGGGGTAGGAAGTAAAAACACCTCTAGGGAGGCCCAAGGGCTGGAGAACTTTGAGAAGGTCAGTGAGAGTTTTAGTGGGGAGCATCACAGGACCACCACTGAAGGGCTCCTACAGGGCATGGGAAAAGCCATTGAAGTTGCTATGATGACCAACAGCTTTAGTGGAAGTGCTGCACATATGAATAGCAGTGTATATATGAATAGATATGCCCAGGATTTAGCTGTATTGGGAAGAACTGAGGTCGAATCTGGATAATTTTCATTAGATTAAAGATATTCTACCTCTTGTTATACAAATGCACATAGTAGTAAACCATTCATTCTGAATAAAACTTATTTAATTCAAATGAAAAATAAAAAAATCTTGAAAACCTTTCATAGTTTGCTATATGGGAACTTGCTTGTTTTATGATCCAGGCTTTATTTTGGCAAGTGCTGAATTCAACAGTTATGCTGATGTAGAAACCATAACCAATTTCATCCTCCTGTCAGTCTGGGGATCTTTTGATAGAGCATGTCTATGTTAAAAAGACTGTTATTATATTTTGCCTCTCAACTTAATTAAAGTCTCTTTTATGAGATGCTGTATTTGTAACTACTTTCCCCTTCCTGAAATGAGCCATCTTGTCTGGTACTGTAATTACAACAACATCATTGAATCTGTATTCTCAGCCTGTTTTTAAAATAGTTCCTACTTCTGAGTAAATGCTGGTGGATAGAAATGCTAATAAGATGGGTCTCTGACTACATTCGGCCAGAAATGCATGGATGGCACAGCACACCCCATAACAGGAAAATGACTGTAAGCCACCAAAGGATAACACCCCTGAACTTTTGCATTAGAATGACGCTGCCCTCAGCCCCGCCAAGCTGCCACCATCCTCAGAAGCAGAACAGGATATAACAAACCACTTTCTTCCAGCTTAAAGTTATAGTTAAAATCCATCAATTCAAGCTGGGAGCAGGACTGAGCTGCATTGGTGAGACCCTCCAGAGGCAAGCACTCATCCCAGCCCTGCAACTGACTGATAGCACAACCACAAGTGACTCACTTCATCTCCTTGTGCAAGAGTTTCCTCTCCAATATTTGCCTCACATTTCATTACATGAGTAAAATAAAGACATTTTTTTGTGGAAGAGAGGGAGCTACTTTTCCAAAAACTGTGAGCTACACCCACAAACAACTGTTGAATTAAGACAGCATTATGCATTTAAAATGTCATTCTGAAAGTCTGAAGATTTCCATTCTAAATTGTTTTAGACAATTTAACAAAGGGAAAATGAGCTAAAAAAATGAGCAGCACATTTTAGGCCAAAACTTTTGACCCCATTCTTCTCTAAGAAAATTTAAATTTGTTGTCTTCATCAGTTCTTCAAGTTTAGGCTGGTCACAAAAAACCTCGGAATATCCAAGAGACCAATAGAACACGTTACAAGAAGTTTGGTGTAAGGAAGCAAGAAATTGCCTTACACAAATAAATCTGCAAATTCAACTGACATGGATGGAAAAAAATGATCAATGCTTTAAAGAGTTGTTTTAAAAATAATTTAAAATTCCCTGACAACTCCAAACAGTTGAGGAAGAAAATTTATTCATTTTCTGCAAAAACATTTTTCAGCCTGCAGTTACTGAATCAGAACCTAAGTATCCTGAATTATCTTTAATTGGCTTAGCATTATCAGGCCTTTAGTGGAACGCTAACTGCTCACCCTGCAGTCACAGCTATATATACATATTCAGAAGACTTTTCATCATCTTTGATGCAATATTGCATATAGGGAGAGTAGAAATGGGTGGCATTTCAACCCTGCTAGCTTGGATCATCACCAGACTGTAACATCATACCAATGTGGAAGAAAAAACGAACATTTATAACAGAATTGAACTGTCAAAATCGGAACAGGAGTCACCTCAAGCCATGAACTGGGTTAGTATGATTTCCAATTACCATTTTAATTATTCTTCTATATCTCTTTTCCATATTTCCAAGGCTTCAGTTGCTCTGTTCTTTAAGAACAATGTTTTCAAAAGGAGCCCAGATGACCACAGTAACCATTCATATACAGGAATGTCAGCTCAGATTTGTACAGGAATGCCAACTTATATTAAGTGCAGTACATTTAAGGGCTGAAATCCTGCTGAAGATGTTGGAAAGAGGAGGTTTATTGAGCTGGATGTGGTCCCAGAAGGTTTTAGTAACTGCATGGAAATGTATATTCAGCAAAAGCAGTGGAGAAAGCCTAAAATGTGGTGTTCCATTCGGAGATTTTTCCTGGGTTTTGTTTCCCTCTTTCCTCATTATCAAATAGCTCAGAGAAGACCCTCCACAGGTTTTTCAGAAAATACCTTTCTTGCAGACCCAGGTAGAGTCTTGTCCACTAAATTGACGACCTGCACCTTCAACAGATAATCACTGTCGCTCTGCTTAGTGACCCAGCACATGCATCTGGTCAGGAGCCCAAAGGACACCCTTAGGGTGAAGGAGAAGTTGAGATGCTTGAGGGTGTATTGTGCTTGGCATGGAGAAATAATGTGGGAGGATCTGGGGGGAAAAGTTTCTCCATAATGCCACTGCATGCTGCCTTGTACAACATGATAACTTGGACACTGCAGTATAATTTTCTGCAAAAACACATTGAAGAAATATGTGAGTTTGGCACAAAATTTTAGAAACCTTGTTCATTCTGGCCTGATGTCACTCAATAAACTGGGAAAAAAGTCCCCAGATTCCCAGTGACATGGCATAATGACTACAGGACACCCATGCAAAATATGTATACTAGGAACAGAGAATCTTTGTCACCCAGGCACAACAAAACCATTCCCTCTCTCAGCTCAAAGCCACTGTGGTCTGCTGCTGTACATCTTTATGCTTCAGCAAAGCAACATAAAACTCCACAGTGAAATTCCGCAATGGCAAACCACTGAGCCTGTGACAACTGGTTCACCACAAACCAGTGCAAACCAAAAGGTGGATCTAACACGAACCACCAAGTTACTCAAAACCAACAAGAGAGTCTCAACTCTAGGGCTTCGTTTTACTTGCAAAATATGATTTTATGTAGCAAAAGTCAACTACGTCAGATAAGATGTAATCCAGTATCTTCCTTGCCATCCATGACCTTGCAGGGCAGATGATTAGAGGGATGGAGCACTTCTCCTATAAGGAAAGGCTGAAAGAGATTGTTCAGCCTCAAGAAGGGAAGGTCCTGGCATGACCTTATTGTGGCCTTTCAGTACTTGAAGAGAGCCTAAAAGGAAGATGGAGAGGGACTTTTTACAAGAGCATGTAGTGACAGGACAAGGAAGAATGACTTCCAACTGAAAGAGCGTAGGTTTAGGTTGGATATTGGGAAGAAATTCTTCACTAGGAGGGTGATGAGGCACAAGCACACGTTGCACAGAGGAGTTGTGGATGCCCTATTCCTCGAAGTGTTCAAGGCCAAGTTGGCTGGGGCTGTGAGCAACCTGGTCTAGTGGAAGGCATCCCTGCCCATGGCAGGGAGTTGGAACTAGATAGTCTTTAAAGTCCCTTCCTAACCCAAGTCATTCTATGATTCTGTCCCGGCCTCTGAGCTAAATTTTAGTCAGCTTGGTGAGGCTCCTAGTTTGCAGCAAGTCCTGTTGCAGTCCCTCTGAGCCCTAAAGAAAAGTCTTTCTTCTCTGAATCCAGCTGGAAGCATGCTTATCTCAGTAGCTTCATGGCCTCTTCGCTCACTGTCTGACTTCCTGGGAGGCTGTGCTGAAAACACACCTTCCTTACCTGGGTGCAGGCATGCAGTCCCTTTTTCAAAATAGGGTCTCCACCTCACCCAGGATCAGCAGCCAGAAGGCGGCGACCAGGGGGAGTCTTCCTGGTACCTGGCTGACAGCACACAGAAATGAGCATATGAAGATGAAAATCAGACAACTGCATGTCCCCCTGTCCCCGGCCGAGCTCTCAGGAACAGTGAGCTGTCTCTCCCTTCCTGCCATCTGACAATGAATACACTTTTTAGACAGGTTTCTATGGGAACAAGGCTTAACGCTTCCATACTTTCCTCTTGTCTCCTCCTGATAACTTCTGAACCCTTTGGTACATCCCAGCCGGAAGTTGACAAAAGAAGAGAAAAAATTCAGAGACTATTTCTTCAAGTACCATGAGCACAAGGGCTGAGCAAGTAGTGAAGAGAGAAAACACTCTCTAAGTGCCTTGACAAATGGAAAAGCTGTCATCCAAGCCCACGCCTCAATGCCAGCTATGTGAGTCTTTTTATGAGGTCCCTCTGTTCTGTAGGAGTAAAACATCCACTGGGCCAGCACTCAGCCTGCAAACAACTCCACTGGAAAGTAGGCTGCATCAGTACCTGTGCACACAAAATTGCCTGCTCTTTCTTATCATCCACTAGGTAGAAATATAAGTAGTACTTGATTCTGGAAATCCTGAGGGATGAAAGATCAGGCTGATTGTCATGTTTGCTGCTGCTGGACAGAGTTCCTTCTCTGCTTTGAACCCCTTCTCCTGAAGATTTTTATTTGAATTTTTTCATTCTATTTTCTATATCAGTATAAATGTTTGCAAGCAAACTTGCATATGCACACGCTTTCTTTTGCTCTAGTGATATGATCAGACAATTGAAACTGGGAATGTCAGGATGAAAACCTATATGTTGCTCCTGTTCTCATGTTGCAACCCTAGCTCCAGCTGCTCCCCAAGGAAGGGGTCACAGCACCAAGCCTGAGAGAGTTCAAGAAGCATTTAGACAATGCTCTCAGGCACATGATGTGACTCTTGGGGATGGCCCTGTGCAGGGCTAAAAGTTGGACTCAATGATCCTTGTGGGCCCCTTCCAACTCAGCATATTATGTGATTCTGTGATTTGGGAGTTTCAATGTAGCTTGTAATGGGCTCAAAATTGCCCATTCTACTGCATAAGGTTCAGCAGTATTCACAGTTACCACTTTGGAAATTGCAGATTTCTGAATCTCAAATGAAATAAGTATAGTTACAAAATGCTATAGAAATAAGTTGAATTTCAATTAAAAAAAAGCTTTCTAATTTTACCAACAGACAAGATCTTATTTTCAGGTGAGTGAGCCATGTCATAAAGAAGATAGAAGGTTATACTGAGGGCTTTTTTAAACTGTGTTGTTCACCTGGGGATGCTATGAAGGAATAAGGACAGGGCATAAGTGGTGTTTTCCCCTATGGCAAGTTCTCAGCTGACAGAACAACTGGAGCATAACTGAACAAAGGCATAGAAGCTGCTCTAGGACCACTGGATATTCTACCTGTCAGTAATTTAGCATGTTTAAAATGGAGGATCCTTTCTATACCAAGAAAAGAGACTTGGAAGATTTGAGGCTCGACTGTACTGTGAACTCCTCTTGGGATGGTTGAATGAGAGGAGATATGCTCAGAGCCATGGAAACTGCAGCAGGGACTGACTGCAGCCCCCTCCGTTAGCAGCCTCAGGCAAAAGGCTTGTCTTTGGCTAGCAAAAGCCAAAGCTGATGGCTTGCATTTTGTAGTGCTTCACTTTCTGATTTTTGACTGCTATTTGCACCATGTGAGCTTCTATATCCAGACACTGCTGCCGAAGCCGCAGGTACAGTGCTCATAGCAGCCTTAGCCCACATGCCACAATTCATGTTCCTCATTTCTCTTGTACCATGATTCACTCCTGTCCTTCACCCTCCCAAGAAACTGTGTTAAGTCCTGCTGTGTATCTTGCTTAACTGTGGCATTCCAGTCAGGTCAGGTTTTATTTTTGCACGTTGACTGCAAGAATAACAGTTTAGCAGGGATACACGCTGTGCACAACGAAAGCAAAGACCCCAAAAGGTTTTCCTATATCTAATCATGGAAAAAAAACCCCATTCTTTCTCATAAATTTTGCTATAACATTGTTATACTCTATCACAGCTGTTAGTCTCCTCCTGGCATCCTCTCTTCCCAGACTTCAGATACGAATGATTCACTGAGGTCTTAAGAAATCAGCACAATCTGAAACAGTACATATGAAACATGATTTTTTTCCCTTGGATTTACTCATTTCTACAATATTATCAGAGGAATGTCTCGCAATAGTCCCAGATCTGTTTTTCCTTACTAGCTCATTTAAATTGTCTCTTGGGTACCCTAACCTACTTTTTGAGACTATACAACTGCCTTTCCTTGTAGCATGCTTGCTTTGCAAGTTTCCTCTCCATAATAAGTTTGAGTATTTTGCTCTCAGCTACTTTGGCTTTTGTTATCCCCTTAAATAGTACTACAGTCATTGAAATACACAGACTGTATCCTGCCCTATGTCACAACCTAAATAAGAGAAGCAGTAGGCTGGGATAGAAACAGAGGTGTATTACAGTGCAAAACTGTCATTAGAGGGAGAGAAACTCAGTTCTCCTGCAGTAATAAGGAAATGTTTTCTACTCCATAACCTTCCACAATGTCTCCATTGAGGGAAAAATAAAACAGTACGTTTTAACTTGAGAGTATGAAAGAGTTTTTACATTATTCTTACTTGGGAGACAGATGCAAGCATTTAAATAGCTCTAATTCAGATACAACCATCCTGTAACAGTGTTTTGCTGGGCTGATCTTCTTCCCCAGACTTTCATGACCTACTGCTCAAGCTTTTGTTCTGTTTACCCTCTAAGAATGCCTCTTCATTAGGCTAAAGTTGTCTTTCCCCTCAACTGTCTTTTGCATGGATCTTTCACTCTTGGCCACTTTCTGCTTTGCTTCCTCTGGAAAACAAAATCAAGTATTACACAGCTATTAACAAAGATCAGGTAGAGAAATTTTCCCCTCCTGCAAGTCTCATTCCCTATGAGCTAGACAATCAGCAAATTTTTAATTCTGTGGCATATGAAGTAACTAGAAAGAATCTTTTGTTGAAGTTTAGTTATTAGTTGCTTTACTCAAACAAGTCACTACACTACAGGAATGAGACAGTGTTGAGTAGCCAATGTCATGCAAAACGACATAGCCTTTTTAGCAACTATACTTCAGTAACTTGTGCATTAAGGATACAACCACCAGTAGAGTTTGTAGGTGTTTTTTGCATTCTACACACACTGAAAGCATTCCCTAACAGTGAACAAACCAAGGTCAAGATTTGCCTTACCCAAATTAAACTAGGTAACTAAAACTAGGTTATTGAGAAGGAGCTAAAATTTACTATTTAGGATCCACTCATTGTTTGAAAGGTTTTGCCAAGATTGGGAAAGCAAATTGAGCATCTCAGTGATATGGCACAAATGCATGTCCAAGCTACCCCTGCAGCTGCAGAAAAGAAAAAAAAATAATAACTGGAGTGAGGATCAAGCAGAAAAGGGCAAGGAGGAGAAAGGGGACATGTCACCCAGGACCCTACTAAGAGGTGAGTAGTGTGATGCGCTGTGAGGCAAACAGCATTCAGATAGCAGGGATGAGCCCTCTCATGTTGCAGGGGCACCTGACACATGAAGGATTTCAGGATTTACAAAGCAAAACTTAATGGGAGAGTTTTGTTGTCTAGAATTTAATGAAAGTGAACCAGGGACTCTAGGGCTTGGAACACCAGTTTTTAAGTAAGCATGGATGTGGAAGGCCACAACTCTCACTGCGAGAGGATCTGAGAACAGGGCTGTAATGGGGAAAAGTTAATTTTTAAACTGTGCCAACTCTTTCAGACCTTGCCTGAAGCACTCCCTGGCTGAAGTACCACATGTGGTTTTCAGCTGCCTATTTCACAGTGAAGTTGTGTATTTTTGCATAGATCATCATATCTGTACCTGCACCCTTGCAGGGCTCTTCCATGTATGAGGAGGCTTCAGCATGGGGACTGGGGTAGTGTCCGACCTGTGTTTCTGTGGATGCCTAATCCAAACCCTGCAGGACCTACTCTGAGGAACTGGGAACGAACCTACTTCAACTGGAGGGTTGGAACTAGAACTTCTGCAAGAAAGCCCGCTTCCCCCTCATAATTTTATCTCCAGTAAATGACAATATGATTTCTCTCCTCAGGGACTGGACAGCTCATTGGTTTTCAGCACCTCGGAGGAGCCTATTCTCCCTCTGTAGCCTCTCAAATCCCTTGAGATTTTATCTGACCTTTTCATGTAGCAGCTACCCAAGCAATAGACTTCTTTTCTCCGTACTGTCATCTATGAGGAAATCTCACTTCAAATCCACCTGCCAGAGGATCCAGGAAGCAGGACATAGAAACAAGCACCAAAGGAAGGGAAGCCAATACCATCTTTGAGAACAGTTCAAAAAGATGGACGAGTGTGGATGCACTAAAGGAAAGGCAACTCAAGGAGGAGACACCAGGATCCCAAAATCTTCAGAACCTACTGCCAGAAAGAGGGCTGACTGGTCAGCAGAGCAACACAAGCCATGCCTTGATAGGACATGGATAGCCTGCTCCAGGGGGAGCATTCACAAGTCTCTCTCAAACACCTTTACAAGTTTGATGAGCCATGGTTCATTCTCCAGACTCACGATAAACACAGGCAGGTGTGAGGACTAAGAGCTAACATATGGAGCTGATACAGTAGATGCCACATCCCTGGAGGTGTTCAATATCAGGAATGGTGCACAGGTGGCTGGCAAGGACTGAACATTTAACAGTCCCTAATTAGAGCTTGTGATAGAGACAAAACCAGGATTTTGTCTAGAGCACCCTGGATGGTGCTCTGAGCAACCTGGTCTAGTGGAATGTGTCTCTGCCCATGACAGACGGGTTGGAACTATTTGATATTTAAGGTCCCTCACAACTCAAACTATTCTGTTATTCTATGATACCATGCACCCACAAGGCTTGCATCCCCAGCTTCTGGTTTGTCTCCATCTGTAACTTGTAGTAGTACATTGGTTTGGGGTTTTTTTGCAGGCTGTCTCAACCAGCAGACAGAGATGGAGGCTCCTTCTCTCACGGCAAAAGGGTCTCTCCTAGTTGGTGACCAACTAAATTCTTTCTCTCCAACTTTAAGTACCAGTTTAATCTCTAATACTGACTGGAAACCTACTCCAATACTTCAACAAATTTAAAAATCACATAAAAAAATCCAGGCCTTCATTATCATGAAGTGGAGAATCAATCAAAGGATGTTTTACATTTTCCAGGGAAGGAAACTCTGAAGCATTTCCACTTAACTTGCTGGAATTTAAGGAGCAAGCTAATTAATTGTGGCTTGTGGAAGAACTCAAGGGCTTACTGTAAATTCTTAAAGACCTTTTAAAATTATTTAAATGTTGCAAAAAGTACTGAGGGACCATCTTTGGAGACTCTTTTCTGCAGAAGGGCTCAAGCTTACCCATGTTTCTTAGCCTCACTAAACCAGGTAATCTGGGATGGAAAGTCAAGTGTTCACCCTACACTGGTTTGTGACTGAACAGACACTTAAATGGACCCTTTCTCACACACATATATTTGTCTCGGGGCTCATCAAACCTTGTTGGAAGACAAACTTTGCACTAAATTGCTATGTTGAATTATGTCCTTGTACTTGGCTTCTCTGTGGAGAAAAGTCAGTAGTTACAGCTGTGATTCTCTGCCTGGTTAATTGGAATGAGACTGGAATTAAACCAGAATGTCATTTGCAAGAGATAGTAGAAAGGAAATAAAAACTTTGTCCCTCACCTGCAGAAGAGATGTAACTACTGAATTTTTTGAGTAGCAGCTGAGGTCACTTGGTCTGTTCAGCCTGGAGAAGAGTGACAGGAGACCTCATGGCAGTCTACAACTTCCTCGTGAGGGGAAGAGGAGGGGCAGGCACTCTTGTGACCTACTGGTCACAGGACCCAAGGGAACAGCCTGAAGTTGTGTCAGGGGAGGTTTAGGCTGGATATTAGGAAAAGGTTCTTCAACCAGAGAGTGGTTGGGCACTGGAAGAGGCTCCCCAGGGAAATGGTCACAGCACCAAGCCTGACAGTTCAAGAAGTGTTTGGACAATACACTCAGGCACTTGATGTGATTCTTGGGGCTGTCCTGTGCAGTGTTAAGAGTTGGACTCAATGATCCTTGTGGGTTCCTCCTCACTCAGAATATTCTCAGAATATTCTGTGATTGTCTGAACTACCACTGAGCAGTAGTTGCTATGAAGGCTGTAAGTCTGAGAGTTGGGAATTCAGTGATAACACAATTGCTTAACTGTGTTTGAATACATTGCCTCATATCTTGTTTTCCTCCTCATGTGACCTGCTGTCTCCTTCACCAGCCATCAAGCATTAAATATTCAGGTCCCTGGTCTTGGAGGGATTCATCACAGCCTGAAAATGGCTGGCTCTTCTGATCAAGTTGAAGGATGTTTCTTTGCTCTTTAGCAAGAGTAAGCAAAGATAAGTGACTATAATAACAAAAACTGAAGCAATTCCTACTGTGTCTGTGCTTTAACTTTGGGATTCTATTTCATCCTTCACATCCTGTAGAATTTCTAAACCAGTTTCCTTGGAATTCTTATGGAAGAAACCTAGTTTTGTCTCTACCACAAGCTCTAATTAGGGACTGGTAAATGTTCAGTCCTTGCCAGACACCTGTGCACCATTCCTGATATTGTCTCTTCTAGACATCTGGCTATACTATAGGAGATCTATTTCCCTACCTGGAATTTCCTTCAAACCTGGACTCCAGGGATGTGATGTCCACTCACCACAGGTGTCCCCATCTATACTGTGAGCAGCAGACTTAATTTTTTCTGCTCCCAAAGCAAAGTCCCTGCTTCCAAAGCTTGGGAAAGAAGCAAAGACAGCTTTAGGAAGAATAAACACGTCTCTTTGAGGGTCCTTCCCCCTGTCTGGAGCGGGCAAATGGGAATTAAACACAGAGTTCCCAAAGACCATCTCCAAAAGTCAAGAACCTAAATGGTCCTTAAAGTGCTCAGTAGGCACTTTAGTGCATGCAATGCGCCACTTCCAGCCTTGAATGCAGCATTTTATTGCCAATTAGTGCATATTATATGCAACATTGAATACCGGGAGGAACAACAACATGCTTTTATGAGAGAAAGGCTGGCAGCAGAACTTCTAACTGCTACTACACTTCAGAGCTCTGAGCTTACTCACTTGCGTGAGCAAATCTGAACCACACTAAATAATTTATATTTTCCCCTTTATTTCACTCCAGTATTGACTCAGAGGGTCATCTAACATACCATGAACTTGGTATTGTTACAACATATTGTATGTGAAGGAGTCAGAAGAATATTATTTGTCCTGATAATACAGCTTCCATAAGAAAATTCCAGTGGAGTGTCAAAAGGAAAGGAACTACTCTGAGATAGCACTCCATTAAATCTTTGTGTTTACTTAAGGAACAATGTTGTAGTGGATAGATAGAAAAACAGACATCTGCTGGAGATGAGGGTTAGAAATGGGAGAATCTATTTTAGTAAAAAAGAAGTGAAAACTAGAAAATGTTTAACCCAAAAAAAAGAGGTGTATTTTTGTGAAGATTTCCATATAATCTAAATCCATGCCCTCTACTCCATGTTGAAATGACATTCTATATCAGCACATTGGTTCAGACCAGAGCATCACTGCCAGACCAGTTTGCCAGAGTAGCCAGTGGCCTAATATCCCAGCAGCTCTGTACAAGGCAGAAAAGCCAGTGGCTATACTCCAGCAGCAGAAACATACTGCAGCCCTTCTTCTCCTGACTTACCAAGGCAGCTGACAAGATAAGTCAGGGGAACATTTGACATTTGTTGCCACTTGGGAAAGACCCACACAAGAACTTTAAAGAGCACAAAGATCTTAGTGTCAGAGGAACCATAGTACACATGTACGTCATGATCTTAAAGAGGAACAGCTCTTCAGAAAGACAATGACAGTAAGAGGACTTAGCCCCATCAGCTTGAATAAATGTCCTTCACACAGCATTCATGCTTATGCCTTGCACTGTGCTTTATTACAGAGCTACCAAGATAATTCAGACTCCTCCTGTCCTTGGCTATGCCTACGCTTTCCTCCTGCAATATCACTCGCTAAGAATTGTCAGGTCTCTTGTGCAGAGCACAGGAGGAGTACTAGGGTCTGTCCTGCACAGCCGGTGTAGGGCCAGCCAGAGCCAGGACCTGCTGAGACCTGCCCACTGATGCAGTCCCCATCACACTAGTGCTACACCAGCTGTGCCAGCTGGGGAAATACTGACCCTTGGGCAGTTCTAGTCAATTTTACCTACTGATGCGGACAAGTGCCAGCACATGCAAACAGCGTGCTTTCAAGTGTGTCACACATACCCTTGCACTGGAGAGCAAAGCCTAACTGCCCCCCCAAAAGGTGCCAGCTATGCTCTCCAGCTCAGCTCTGTCATAAGGTGCATCCCAGAGATTCTGGGGTGCTGGAGCAGCCAGCTCCAGTGGTTCACATCCAGGACTGACTGGGTATACACCAGCCCAGCTACCCAAGGTATTTTTACACAGCTGTTCATCAAAATGTAGATTTTTACATCAAAAATTGAAATTGTGGCAGATACGGAAGAGTTCCTTATTGTTTTATAGAAAGGACCCTGTCTTTCAAAGGAGTCCAACTCTCTACAGCAGTGAGGATTTAATGGATAGGGGCCAGGGCAGAGGCAGGGAGAGTTGAGTGAGTATTTGAGATTCCTAACCCTCTCCAGCCCAAAATGTTACATGGATCAATCACCTGTAGCATCTTTAAATCTCTAGAGTGCAAATGAGGAAAACCTCTTAAAATTAAAAGCTGAACTAATGCTCTTAACAGAGTGTGCATTTTTATAGCCATGCATGCTTTTCTACCACTATAAAATATGAAGGACTGTTAATATAAATAATTGTACAAAGCTTCCATTTATTATTTAAATGATATTTAGTATATTTAATCAGTGCCTAAGGTCTTTAAAGGGATAATTCAAATTAATTTGTCACTCTTCACTTGCAAAAACAATATTTAGCAGATTTGTAGAGCCTGTCCAAGACTGTTAACATACAGACACAAACATCTCTCATTGTTGAATAACAAGTAGAAATTAAAGCAACAACTTCCATTAGTTCTAAGAAGTGGGGACAGCCAGGAGTTGAAGATAAAAATACCAAATTACTTCTAACTCAAAGATTCCTGAAACATATGAACACTGTTGAAAAGAAAATGTGAAGTCAGTATTGGAGAGCTAATATATGCCTCATTAAATGAATATTTGTCTAATTTTTTTTAATTCAGCATTATTTTCATGTCAAATTTAAACACATACTTTCAGGGTTTTTTTCTAAATTTAACACAATAACAGGAAAGCACTCAGGATATTGTGAAAAAGCTAATAGTACTCAGTAATAAAGTACCTGTCCATCATCCCTATTGTTTTGTATGTGCTAGACAAGGAAGAAAATCTTTGAAGAATTTATTATTGTGGTAAACCTCACCTAAAACCATGCCTGATAGAAAACATTTAACAGCCTTTTAGCTGGACATGCCTTAACATTTCCACAAGTTCAAGTACTGATAAAAGGAATTACCTTCTGTAATTCTGAGAGTTTTGTCCTTGGACAAAAAGTTAAGATGTGTGACTTGACCTGTGGTGAATATAGGAAGACCGATTTTAAATTTACTGGCACAATCAAGTGATACATATATAAAAAAGCAGAAAAATCTGTAGCATCCTTTCATTTTTTCTGCAAGTTATTATCTTTTGTATCACAGTAACATTTATATCTTTTGTATCATTGCTTGGCAAAAAGATTCAAGAGTTCAGTAACATTTATATCTTTTGTATCATTGCTTGGCAAAAAGATTCAAGAGTTTAGGTCTTAGATAACATAATTGTCATCTGTCTGTTTGGTGTACTCTTACACTTGACAGTCCATAATGAGCAAATTAGTAGGTAAAATTTGCATAAATTATATTATTCCTGTTTTTACAGGTCTGTACAAGATTTCTCAACTCCCTGAAAAGTGTAAATCTCATCTCTTTTCAGGAGGTGTATCTTCAAATGCTGAGACAGTCATCAGTGTCACAGTCATCATTTAGGTGGAGCTAGGAATATATAAATAACACTAAGCTTCAAACCTAGATTATGACTGCTCTCTCAGTTCAGCACCTTCATCATTCTAGGCCAGAAGTTTCTGAAGACTGTCCCCTATAGAGCCAATATCCAGGATGTGGCACTGGGGTATGAAACAATAACGCCTTCAGCTAACAAATGATAATATTGTCATGGGCATCCTGCTGCAGCCTTACAGGTGGCTGATTCAACCTGTAAAAACATTTTAGGTGTATCTCTTTCCCTTTTGGTGGCTGTTAAAATAATTTCTGCTTAAAGCTGATTTTAAATGTACTGCATAAATGCAAACTGTTGTTTAAGGAAACAGAGTAGCCATGGGCAACAATACTACAGACTGAGTCATTCAGAAATTAATATTTTCTCTCCCAGGGGTGTATCAGTCATCTCAGATCTTTACCTTAGTCTCATCACATTCCTCATCTTTCTAGCAGCAGCCTTGGTGGACGTTTGCCAGAATCTCTTCCCTAGTGTGTGTTGGTTTTCATTAAATGCCAGAGACTTTTACCTCCCTTCTCAAGTCCATGCCTCAGGCTCATGGGGAACTGTGTCACCATCCTGTTATAATTCCCTTTGCTGTGATGGAGGCATTGGTGGCTCAGCCATCTCCATGTCCATGGGCTGCTCAGCTGGGATGAAAGTTATTGCAGCTCTATTAGTGCCTTCAACAAAAGGCCTGGCCCTGCCAGGAGGACCTGGCTGCCTGCCATTACTCAAAGTCCTGTCCAGCACAGCCCCACTAAATCTTTGCAATGAAAACACAAGCATCTCCTGGTAGCAAGATTTTGCTGTTTGCACAGCCACGAATGGACCTCTTTAGGTCCTTCCTTCTGATGCAGGTAAAAAAGCCACATGCATACACCAGAAAAGAGTTCCCCCACCAGTCATACCCTGAAATTTTTGTGGATGTGCAGTGAGGGACAATCTGAGGTAAGGTCTAAATGAGAATATATTTTTATACCCTCTTTTTCAAGCTCTCCTGTCCTTTATTAAAGGCCTAGGTTTGCTCAGGATGACACTGGAGTGTGAATCAAATTTCACCAAATTGCATAGCTTAGTCATAGGTTGCAGAAGGTAGTTTGATTGATCCTGCACTCCTGAGAATGGCTTAAAATATGGATTGGATACCACCTTACTGGCAAATATTAGCAAGCAGGAATACTCTCCCAGGAAGGAATATTTTAAAGACAGGAAACATGAGAGACCTAAGTAACTCATTAGTGAAAGTAATGCTGAAATGCATGAATGGGTAAGCATGGCAAAAGCAGTGGTTTACATCACAGAGTCTTCCATCTCCTTGAGGATAATCAGATGCTTCCTGCCCACTGCAGGTACAATGAAGCCACTTGCTGGTGATACCGGAGTGACAGATCTTGGTCCAGACCAGGGGCTCTGTGTGGAAATGGGCTATTGTGCCTGCTCAGAGCCCCACAGGAACCCAGCCAGACACAGATCACATAGCAAGGACATAGTGTTCCATTTCCTCAGAGCAAAAGAGCTACTAATGGGACCATGAGAAAAAACTATTGTAGAACATACTGGGCAGCGCATACAACTTGGTAGCAGTCTGAGACTCCTGTTTAAAGTTTCCAGTTACCTTAAATACTCTGTTTGTGTAGTTAAACATCCATAATAGCTCTAGGCTCTGCTATTTTCCATTAATATTTCCATAGCTCATACGTCATGATCATGACCTTTTTAGGAGTCCTGTTTCATCCATTCACCTTATTTATTCTGAAGATCTGTCCTTCAGTGGTGTTCCATTTTTATTTATTGGTGACACCAAAAAACAGTTCATTAGCACACTGTGTTTTATGAAAAGGCCATTATTGAGAACATTGCAGAGAGATTTCCCACAGGGGCAGATCTAGGGAAACTCCTTTAGCAAATTCCTGCTGCCAAAGCTTTCATCCTCACTGCATCTCTCTGCCTGTAAGCCAGTTCCTTGCAGACCGTGCAGTCCCTGAAGCAGTAGTAGTCTTTATTTGCCTGACATCCCTCCCTGCAGTACCACTTCATGTATGCACAGTACAGTGGCACTTTTCCTCATTTACCAGGGATAGGTTGGATTAATCTAACATAATCCACTCTTACTTTATATCTTATCCTATTAATTTAATTCTCCTTTTCTTCAAAACTTGCCTTCAAGTCTTTTGTGTTATTGAAGTCAGACTAATGAAACCTGTTCCACTTGCACTCACCAACCTCAACAAATTGTCTAATGAATGCTTAGGAAGCCATCAGACATTTCCAGCAAGGATGAGGAAGCTGTATTAACAGAAAATTAGGCTAATCTGCAACTATGTGCTTTGTTCTGCCTACTACACACATGAGAGAGGGGTTAAAAACTGGGCAGTTGTGGAGGAAGGTTAACTAGTAAAAGCAGGAGATTACAACTTGTCACGAAGAGTGAAAAAGGATGGCTTGTTTTGCTCACCCTGTGCTGAGAAGGAATATGATTGAACTTTCTGGATAAATACATCACAGGACATGTCATAAATAGAAGAATAGTATTTCACAATCTAAGGCTGGCACAAAAGCAAATGATTACCAGCCCTGGAGACATGATAGTGCAGCTAAGGAGTATCCATCTCCATTTAAAGACATCAATGTATTTAGCAATGAGACGTGATTGCCTGCTACTGAAGGAAACCAAACTCAGTGCTACTGCAGTTGCAAACAAGCTTTCAGAAAGCGTAAACCCAAACTTATAAAATGGAATTGCTGCTTGCCCACCTCCCAAGGAGCACTCTGACTACCTTTCTCTGAACTCTCCAAGTCCCTCCATTGGAGCATGGAACACTGGGAAGTCAGGAAACAGCAGCATTACATTTCGCGTCCAGTGCTGCCTACTCTGCTGCAAGCACCTTGGTGTTTCCACTTAGTCAGTAAAGCAAGTTCAGCCCACAGACCACTGCAGTGGGCACATACACAGAGGAATCATCCTATTCCTGGGCTGTCCAGCTCCCTCCATTCACCTCCCTTGGCTGTCCTTTCTAATCAATACCTCCTCTCTTCCCTCCCTCTGACAGCCCTGCCTCTTTCCCTCACTGTTCTTCTTCCCACAGCCTCTGCAGTTTACCTCTGTCTACACCCCTGTGATGTGCTGATTTGGGGGGACAGGACACCCCCTCTTCCCTGAGCCATCCTGCATTTCTGCTCCCTCACTACACTGCGTCTTCTTGCAGCTCCAGTCCACCAGCAAAAGCAGAGAAGTTCCCCTGCAAAGAGAGTCTCTGCTGCAAATACATCCTCACAGACCAGAAATCGAGGCTGCATGAGCTCACTGTTAAAGCCTGTGCTGTGGTTTGCCTGGGAAAATCATTCAAACATCACAGACAACAAAGAGACCTCCTGGATACAGTGCCATTTTTGTAGTCACCTTTTGAGTGCAGCTGCACACAGAGCCCATCATTCCTTGTTCTGTCCTCACTCATTAATGGCAATACTCCATCCCTGACCTCTTCACTGTTTCCTGTTGTGTAGCTGTAGCCATCACATCTCTGCTCAGACAATCTTATTTAAGCTCAGGCTGTTGTGATCAATCCTGGATTCTTGGCCCTTCTACCCAGGTTTAATTTTAAGACAATTTTGTGGGCTTGCTGCATGCTGAATACCCTCCAACTTTGTTGGAGACAACAGTATTGTTTATCCAGGTGGGCAGGAGTACTGTGCTTTCATGCATGATAAACTCCTACCTCCCCTTAAAACAAACAATTTGGCAGTGTGTGTGGCATAGGTTTACTATGAACCATCCTTCTCTCCCAGTCTCTTGGGCTCTGATGCCTCCCTGATTTCCCCATCTCTTTCTTAATTTCTCCTTATTAGTAGTCCTCATGCATCAGATTTCCTCAAAATAATTATTCGCACAAGTTGTCTGAAGATGTTATTTGAAGGCTTGTTTTGATGGCCTGTCAGATGTATCAAGGTTCAGATGACCTCTAATGAGGTCAAAAGTGTGAAAATGCAGAAATTACCATTGCAATGGGGTGTGGGGGTTACTGCTCTCGCTAGCTCAGCAACAAAATCTAACAGCCAAGGCCCGTCCGAGATGTGGGTACCCCTCTCTTGCACTGCACTCCAAGAGCAGTACTTCCCCGCCTAAAGAAAATGCACCAGACACAGTGGCTTAGCTGGGGCAAAGAAAGATGAGTTCTACAAGTAAAGGCGGCAGGGTTCCCTAAACATTTTCAAGTCATCCTCTGCATCACAGATCTACTTTCCTCATCCTCCAACCCCACTGTTGTACAAGCAACATCCAGCCTGCAAACAGTCCTGTGATGCTGTTGAACACAGCAGTGGCCCAGATCAGAGCAGCAAGTGAGAACCCACAAAGAAAGCAACAGCAAGTGCTGTTTCTGTAGCCTTCATTTTTCTTTCAGACCGATTAAACTTTATCCCATCACTTGTAAAACCATAATAAAGCCTGTAACAAAGGTATAGCAAGGGCACTTCAAAACAAAATATCTCCACATACATACATCAACTTACCTTTCCTAAAAGACAGAGTAACCACCAAAAGAGCACTTCAATGAGCTGATATCTTTCATACAAGATTTCACAGTATGCATTTGCACTACACCTCAGCAGCTGGATCACAAAGAACATTCAAAGGAATGTAGTCCTGATGCAATAAATTAGCTGCCTCTATAAACCCAAAGGTATCAAGCTGTCACACAAGGGATGTCAATCTGTAATTCTAATATAACGTCTGTAGGTTCTCTCAACAGCTTTAGTTTTTACAGATGAAGGGTTTGACCTGGTAATTCATAACAGGAAGAGGCTTCCCTCAGCTTTCATTGATTACTGCAGGAGACAATAACTCACAATAAAGCTTTGCAGCCCAGCAAGATTTCCCCTATCCCTCCCTGCTTTTATATTTGTGCATTCAGACATGCTCTGCATGTTAAGGTCTATATAGTGCGTATTCCAAAGGAAATAAGTTTTCATGGACATGGGAAAGGAGACTCAAAGATAGATTTCTCTTTAGGGATACTGAAATGCACCATCCCTTTCAATATGTTGAGGCATCTGCAACGTACGTGCAGCCCCTGGAGCCAGTGGGAAATTTCAGACTCACAAAATTGATGAGGCTGGAAGGGTCCTCAACCCCTTATAACTGGGTTTCCTCTGGAGGCCATTTCATTCAACCTCACCTTTTCAGAGCAGGTTGCCCAGGACCATATCCAGTCAGGTTTTGATCTTCCACCAATGGAGACTCCACGGCCCCTGTGGACAACCTGTGCCACAGTTTGACCATCCTCACAAGAAAAAAAAGTGTTTTCAGATGGAATTCCGTGTGGTTTAACTTGTGCCCAATGTCTCTTGCACTGTCAGTAGACACTTTGGAGAAATGTCTGGCTCCCTCTTTCTTATTCCCCTCTGCCTTTCTTCCCAGCAGGTATTTACACACATGAAAGTCCAACAGAAACACCAGCAATTTTATTCCCCTAATTAAAGATCAGGCAACTGTTTTCTCCACTGAGAGTGCTTGAGGGCATGAAAGGCTCACAGAGGATTTCATGGTGAGTGACAATGTCACGAACCCTTTGGTCTGGAAGCCTGGAGAAGATTCGCTTCTGAGTTTCTGAAGGCATATAACTTCACAATAGTGGTAGTGTGTAATATCAGTCTCAAACATTTCTTTGGGAACATCTGAAAAGGACATATCTGAAAATGAATTTAACTCTGGCTTCTAACCTGTGCTTATTTTTAGCAAAGAGTAGGTGTGACAATAATAAAGATAGCAGTGTCTCGAAAGAAATTATGAAGCATGACATTTATTTTCACCCTTCTTCAAAATCCTTTTTTATTGATCTGACTTGTACAATTTATAACCATGGCTCCATAAAGATAAGAAGAAGGACTGGGCATGCTCAGAAGAACTGAACTGTGAAAATTCTTTAAATGCTGCAGAACCAAAAGGTAGCTTTAACCACTGAAGTGATCTAAGAAGGTGATATATTATCTGCTGAACTATTTCCAGCTAATCTCATACTAATAATATTTGTTGATCATCTATGAGCCAGAGATACAGTTCAGGACAGAAGTCTTCAAGCAAGAAAATTAGAAATTTCTATATGATGTTATTCACTGCAGTAGATTCACAATAATGCAGACAAAATCAATATAACAGGATACAAGTGCTTTACTGCAGCCAAATGTGGGTTAACTAGTTTGAATATTTGACTGAAAGGAAAAACATTGTCTCGTTCAGACTGTGAACAAGGTGGGCTCTAAGACATACAGATTATGTTTCCAATGTGAGGTTTACCTTATTTTACATTTGCTTTGTGATGATGGGATCTGTGTCTGCACAGAAAGGAAGCAAAAATCCTACAGTTTGGAATCAACTTTAAATTTGCAATGTTCAACAAAGATTCAATGGTAAGAAATACCTTTACCTAGAATAGTTATAGTTCTAGCATGGAGCCATATTATGACCATGCTTATTGTCAAGCCAAATGACTTGTTACCACCTACACCGCTTTCCTTTTCTACCCAAGAAAAATTCAGATTAGACTAAGCTTGTTCTAACTATACTACTAATATCTTGTTCTCTCTCCCCAGTACAGTGCTTCACAATATTTGTCGTTGGTGCAAGGCAAGTTCTTCATAAACACCTTTCCTCGTCTATTTTCATGAAATGTTGTCAATTTATTCATGACACTATCATCCCAGACATTCCATGGTGTAACAGTTTATATGGGTATATGCAACAGCATAGGAAAGCTGCAAGATCATAAAGAGTTGAGACAACCCAAAAAAAGAGGAATGATGCTGAAGGATCACAACAAATCTCATTCTGATGCTCTCAGTACCTCAGTAGATAAACTGGATAGGTTTATTCAGGTCAAGGAAGGCTTTCAACAGTATCTACAGCACAGTTCATTTTTGCAGTAGCCACAACTGAGACAGAATTTCATTCTGCAATATTTTCTGGATGGAAAACAAACCAACCAACCAAACAAACACCAAACCCTAACCACTCATGCTGCAGGTACTTCAGAGCATCTGAGTAGCCTCCTGTAAGGCTCTGGTCTGCAGACCACTATTAGCCTTCTTCCTTCAACCCAGAAGTCTTTCAGCCAGGGTAGCTTCATTGGTGACAGCCTCATTTCTTGGAGAAAAGGAAATTTCTGGGACTAGTTTAGGACAAAATGAAGCCTTTATCAAACCATCAACTCCACAGCCTGTACTGCCTGTGAAAGGCCTTCCAACAGCCTCATGCTATATATGCAACACACATATGCAAAATCTCCTCCTCTCAGAGTATCTTGCCACAGAAAAGAACAGAAGAACCACTGATGTGTGATCTGTATGTCACATCACTTAACAGAATCCCAAATAGCACAGTTATTATAAGAAGCGTCAGCATATGAACATGTCTAGAGCAGAATGAAAATGTGTGCAATGGCTAGTGATGTATACAGCATAAATGTTTTTAGAAAGGACCATCTGGATGGCACATTGGCACCACCACCACATTTCTTTTGAAAATTTGGGGGTCTTGATAGCATTTGGGAGGGATGGGAGGAGATTTTCTAGTTTTCTACCATGCAGCAATTGTACAAGTCAGATCAACAGAATTTTCAGAAAACTTAATGGCAATAAAAATAATTTTCATGCAATGTATTGCTGCATTTTTCTAATTGTTTACTAATGCTCACTATGGCTGCTTTCAGTATAGAAAAATAACTCAAATAAAACCAAACCAATAAACAAAACCCCACAGCTTGTTTCTTCCTACCTTTAGACATTTACAGCCAAATTTTCACAAGCTTGGAAAACTCTGACCCCACACTTGCACTGCATTTTCCTGGTATCCTCATCAAATTCCTTAAACGCTTTCTTCCCTTTCCCCTCTTCTGTGTCTCTCTATTGATTAGGTCATGTTTAATTAAGAAAGTTATTTTTTCCTCTTTGCAATTTCCTGGAAAGAAAAACAAAGAAGTTTTAGCATTTCACAAGGAAGAAGATTTTCAGAAAATTATTTGTTTGAAGGGGAACTTCTTCATTCCTGACATTACCTGGACTACTCTATTTTCAGCTTTCCCTTCATATTCCAAATGACAAGGGTGCACTTTTTCAGAGTTCATGGTCCTTGCTTATTGATTGTTCAGATTTCTGAGAACATAACAAGAAAATTTGCAGTTAATGGGGTCATGCTAACAGTAGTGTCTTAAAACAAACAGCAGGGTTAATTAATGTTTGAAGAGCAATCGAGTTTACTGAAACACAAATATTTCTTTACTTCTGCTTTCTGACACTTGTTGCAGCCTCTTGGAGTGAAACACAAGAGGCACCGAACAGTGCACCAAAGAGGCACCAAAGAGTGCAACAACCTATGCTGCAGAGGTGGTAAAAAATTCTAGCCAATATATGAAGCCGAACTGAGCAGACGAGACTCTAGACATAGTTTGTATAACACCTCTGGGGAAAAAAATTGTAAAATACCCACTGCATTTTAATCTAATTAATATGAAGAGAAATCAATAATCCTACATTTTAAATACACTTCATAGAAAAAAAATTAAAAGGGGCAGCAGGAGAGGTTTTAATTAGCCTTTTATCTTTTGTCTACCTAGGCACAGTTTTGTTTGGAGAGCACTTCATCAGGTGCTAGAGCTCATGCAAACAAGTAGTGCACCATAGCTGCTGTTTTTTGAGTCATAGGTCAAAGAGCTAAAGGGAATGGTAGGGTAATTTTTCAGCAAGAAGGAAATATTGGCCCAAAATAAAGTCACAATGAGTTACAGCTGGTGGGAGGGATTTGGAGACAAGCCAGATCGATTTTTGTCACTCTTTGTTAATTTACTGTTAGCTTTAGCTCTTGGAAAACAAGATGGATTGTGACAGAAACAAATAATCTGCAGTAGCGGCACCCACACAGCCCCAGTGCGCGCTCGCCCATATCGTACCTCGCCGATCCGTGAGCAGGCACTAGAAACAGCAGAAGGCAAGCGTTTGGATGTGTAGGTCAAAGCAAATTTTATTGCTTAATACAGTTTGATCTCCCAGCACAAACTTCAATTTCACCTCTGTTTACTTGGAAGCTCCTAGGGAATTATCCTTCTCAAAATCTGTCAGTCAAAGAGCACATCCCACCTCTGTGCAACTCCCCTTTGATTGAAACATCTACACCCAGCATACTGCAGGTTCAGTTTCTTCTCTTGACAACAGCAATACTGGAGTTATTACTCCAGTGGCAACCCAACATTCCCCCTCCTTTGCCTTATTTTTCATGCCTGTCAGATCTGGTGGTCTGCAACATCACACAATTAATTTATACTGGTCCCTCCTTATGCACCAAAGAAAGCCAGTCTGAGATTTTTGTTTTAATTTCTATATCATTAAGCCACATTCCTGATTTTTGATAACTTGCTTTGCACAAGTCCAGTGATCTCAGACAGCAGATATACCTGCTCTGTTTTAATAATCTGGACTCAACCAGCATGGTAGCTTGACATTTTAGTACTTTGACTTCAGTCTTAAGTTCCTGAGAACCCCAATGTTATGTAGGGGTAGATGGCGATACTGGGGTAATCTGATACTGCCACAGTTTTAATAGCCGTGAGGAGAAGACGGGCTTCATGGGCTCAAGACCTTCCCTTCAGCTGGAGGCAAACCACATCTTAGCTCTCCCCCTTGTTCAGCTTGCCCTGCACATCTCTCTCTACTTCCCCATGAAAATTAGCAGGGAAGGGAACACAACCCTGCTTCCTACCAGGGTCAGTTTGTCACTACTTTGTGATACAGAAGAGTGTTCTTCTGTTGGCATAGGGTAAGGTGTTATTGCTTCCTAAGCATGTCTTTTACCTGCTTGTTCTTATTATTAGTATTATTACTCATTATTCAGTTTCTCAGGAATTACTTTCTGCAAAGGAAACATGACAAGTTTGCCATTCCCTTGACTTTGCCAGATGTCCCATGAGGGAAACTCCATACTTGGACAGGGATGCTCCTCTCTGCATGTCTGTGTCCTGTCTTCAGAGTGGTGGTGGTGGCAGAACAGAATGCAATCGTCCATGGAGGGGTAGGACCCTCTCCCCATGGACGCGCCCTGGTGGGACAGCTATGATTTCAGTGGGCAGAGCAAGTAGCTGATGGGTATGTAGGGTCATGAGGAAAACATAGCACATCATGAGCTGAGTTTGTACAGGTTTTACAGACTTTGGGAGTGGGGGGGCTAAAGTTCTCAGTATAGGTGGAGACTTGCTGGGGCAACCAACCAGAGAAAGCTGTCACTGCCATCACAACAGTCAGACACAGATTATTTCTATGTACCATCAAAGTCAGGCCTTGCTTAACTGGTTCAGCTACAGCTACATATAAGTTGTAATTTAGGAGATTGAAACTGGGTATCAGACAAAAATTGTCACCTATGTTCAGGAGCTCAGAATTCCCTCCCTTATTGCCAGTATCACGTCACAGAGCTACTTCCAAAAGCTCAGTATTTTCTAAAGTTGACTTCAGCTCAACTTGCAGAATCAGCTCTGAGGCCAACATTTATAACACAGAGCCATATCCATGTTCACAGGTATCGGTATTTAGTTGACTCGGTTTACTGTCAACAGTTCCAATTCCTCCTGGCTGGTAGTTACAGCACACGTGATACGATCCTGGGTGTGCTGTAGTGTGCTGATTAGCAGTTAGACTCACTTTGGCCTCATCCACACCAAGCTTACCCTGTTTACAGTGACTAACACACCAAGACTACTCTGTAATTGCAGCTGTGAGAGCTGTAGCAAATCTGTTAGAGCTCAGTATGTTCCTCCATCTTGTGCAGTGTCACCACTGACCACATTCAAAGTTAATTCAAGCAATCTCTAAGAAAATCTTCCAGCCGGCTATCTGTGGTCAGAAAAACAACTATAAATATGTCTTGAAAAAAAATGCACAGCTCCTTATCTGTACATAAACAACTCAAAAATGAATGTTAATGAATGCAACCCAGATTGCAACTTCAAGAGAAGTCAGCTAAATAATGTGCACTCTAAAATGATGTGGAAGTAGGGACCCTCACAGAGAAGTTTGGTGCAGCACAAAACCATATGCACATTGACAGAAGGGTTCACTGCTCATCCTTACTAGAAAGGACAAAAATAAACACAAGAAGAGCCAGAAGGGGAAAAGAAAGTGGCACAAGTATAAAATTTCTGTGGTACAATCCAAACAAATGAATGAAGACAAGAATGTCTTACAGTTCATGAAATAAAAGCCAACATTAGCTGCTTGTCCTCACGGTTTCTTACCTGAAAGTCATAATACAATAAGGCATTATGAAAAGGGAAAGGAGTCACTGCTGTGAAGTCAGGCAAAGAATACTTTTTAATGAGAGGTAGGGCAGGCAAGAGAAGGAACAAAGTGAAATCACGTCTGCCTCCTTGGACTGCCTGGACAGCATATGATAAGTTGAGCTAGGATCCAAGATGTATCAATATGGCATCAACAAGGATCTATGAGGATGTTTCCAGAGGACACTGGCCCACAAAATGAGCATCTGGGAATTCCAGAATAGCAGACTCCCACCAGCCCTAGTGCTGGCACTTGCTGGATTTCACACTTTATTTCACAATGACCTACAGACCATTCTTTCCAAATGGCTCATATATGCTAGCCACACCTGCCTGAATCCAGAACTCCAAGTGTCCAACATTATGGGTATAGTTTTAGCAGCAACTTGACTATCATGTGTCTTTATGTGAAGAAACAGGACTGAAGCCAAATATGAGGAATTTGTCAATATGCTCCCATTCATATCACACACACAGCTAATCTGATCTTCCCATCTTTTTGATAAGTCACACCAACACAAGCAATTATACTTACATGTCACACTGTTCCCCATACCAGTTAGTTCAGAAGATGCAGGGACAATCTTTTAAACTGGACTAGTAAAATCAGTTGAGTAAATGTGAGCCTGTTTGCAGCCTGCTTTTTAATTCCTGGGAGATGTACTATTTAATACATGGTAAGGTTGACCACACCCTGAAGTGCAGGCTCCTTAACTGGGAGAAGACCGGCAGCTTGCTGACAGGGGAACAGAAGAGATCCCCTGCCATAGTCAGGGGTTTTAACACACTGTGGTGGTTTGGACCTTGGTTTTTCCCCCAGAGGCTGAAAAGTGGTAGACCCCAAGGGGTGGAAACCTCTGGAAGTTTTGAAGTTCTGTCCAATGGGCGCTCCTGCAAAAATGTAAACATATCACAAGCACCGGAAGAGATGAGTTGTAGTTTTGGTTGTTGAAGAAGAGAGGTGGCCATGTTGTAGAGCCACGAGGAAGGGGCTCGGAGCCCCTCAGGGCCTCCGGGGCCCCCCAGCCCCAGCTGGGGGCTACAGAGACTTGGAACAGTGCTAGACTGGACTAAATGTCTGTAGTTATGCCGGGAGATGTTTTTCTCCATGGGCGCAGAGCAGCAGCCGGCACTGACCAGAGAAACAGTGGCACAGAGCCAGGACAGATAAGACCTGAACTGGAGAAGCAACAGAGACATTTAGTCGACGCAGAAAGAGGGCCCGGGGGGGGAGAGAGAGAGAGAGAGAGAGA